>NC_055995.1:18626284-18936284 GCF_018446385.1 Zingiber officinale
ATTCAACCACTGATGGAGAGTGGTAGCTTGGAGTGGAGCTAGTTCTGTCACGCTTACTCAGCCGCTCAGTGTTCTGTCAGCCTCGACCACTCTGGAGTAGTGAGTCTTGAGGGTACAGTAGTAAGAGGGCTAGAGATGTGAGTGGTCAGGGACTCTTAGCTATGTAGTTACATAACGGTGCGGTGCATGTACTGGAGAGTGGTAGCTTCGGCCGCCTATAGCGGTGCATGTACTGGAGGCTAGTACGGTTTGCCACGGACCCAAGCCTGTCAGCCATACAGGGGTCGTGGTGTCTAGAGAGGTGGTGGGGGTGACCGTGGAGCATGAATGCATATTTGCATATGATGCGCGGTGCATCTGTGGATATATATTTGCATACATGCCTAGTAGATACTGGTTGCATGTGATTATGGTTGTTGCACTTGTTTGAGATATGCTTGTTGCATATGGTTGTTGTAACGCCCGCCCCTCCTGCTAGTGGGGCGGGGTTACTTACTTGCAAGGGGAAAACATACATGCATATTAAAACTTCTTTTTAATATAAAACAGCGGAAGTACTTATTTTTTTATATTCTTTTAATGAACGAGGTCACGATGTCATATTCTATCATAAACATGAATAAGTATCATGAAATCATGCGAAACATTAACATAAATAAACTTAGTTCATGTCAACATAAAATAATATAAGCAGGTCTTTTTTTTCTTTTTTTTAGCCGAGCCACCACCACACACATCTCTTGCCTCTCCTACGGCTCCCCTAGTTTATCCATTCTTTGCCTTTATCTGCGGTACAAGGAAAGTAAGCTATAAGCACACAGGCTTAGTAAGATCCTTTCCTACTCACAAAAAACGTATTTCATAGCATAATCACAAAATCATATAGCAATGGAGACATAATCATCTAAACATCATATCATGTAAACATAGCATCATAACATATCATCTCATAAAGAACATCATGCTATATCATATCATAAATCATAAGAGCATCATGTCATATAAATCATAAGAGCATATCATATCATAAAGAAACATCATGATATATCATATCATAAATAAAAGAGTATCATATCATATAAATCATAAGAGCATATCATATCATAAAGAAACATCATGATATATCATATCATAAATAAAAGAACATCATGTCATATAAATCATAAGAGTATATCATATCATAAACTTATTATATCATGCAAGATGTCTTTTAAAACATGTGTCATGTTATGTGCAAGATGTCTTAAAACATATCATATAATACTTGAACATAATATCATCATGAGGGCCCAGCTTGTACCACATACATACATAAATGTGCGCAATCCCTAGGACAGGGTAGCTAGCCACGAACCTACTATGGAACTAGGTTCGTACTACGACCGTCGACCTAGGGGCGTACTAAGGAGCCCATCCCTTTTTACTGGACCCGTTCATAGTCCGTCGGCCTAGGGGCGCTTATGGAGCCCACCCCTGGTACAAGCCATACAAAGTAAAATAACATGTCATAGTCACTTATCATATCATGAAGAGTGCTTTTAGTACCAACTAATAAGGAAGCAACTCTTAGGTCTTTACTTATCATATCGTAAAGAGTGCTCTTAGTCCCACTTAATAGGGAAACAACTCTTAGGCCTTTACTTATCATGTCATAAAGCATGCATACTTGAACATATAGCACATCATAAGAGTCATCATAATGCATGATTCATAAGCATACATAAATGAGAATATTACTTGTCATATCATAAAGCATGCATACTTGAGCATAAAACACATCATGAGAGTCATTATCATGCATGGTTCATAAGCATACATAAATGAGCATATTACTTGTCATATCATAAAGCATGCATACTTGAGCATAAAACACATCATGAGAGTCATTATCATGCATGGTTCATAAGCATACATAAATGAGCATATAATGCATCATAGGAAACATAATCATGCATGGAAAACCTTAACTATCATCTCTTCATTCATATCGTAGCATGTGAGACACACAGTAAAAATATAATTGGGTCTCTAACCCTAATTCCATGTAGTGGCCGAAAGTTCCAAGCCTAGCCCTAGGTTATAAACAACATAAAATCATGTGAACCCTAAACCAATTTCATATCATAAATCATTAAGAACATAATGAGCATATTTGGTTTAGGTTCTAAGCTCCCTAGGTTCTTGGTCTTGTTATGGCCGAAAGTTACCATGTCTAGTTCTAGGTTATAAACAACATAAAAGCATGTGAACCCTAAACCAATTTCGCATCATAAATCACTAAGAACATAATGAGCATATTTGGTTTAGGTCCTAAGCTCCCTAGGTCTTTTAACTTGGTTATGGCCGAAACTTAGGGGTATGAAACTAAGTTCTAAACAACATACAAGCATAAGAATATCAAGCTAACTTCATATCATATCATAAGGGAATTCATGAGAATGCTAGATTTAATTTTAAGCTTCCTTGGACCCTAAAATTAATCATGGCCTAAACATAAGGAGACATGTATCTAGATTTCAAGCAACATTCAAACATGATAACCCTAAGTTAGCTTTATATCATGTCATAAGAAGAGTCATGAGTATGTTAGAGTAAGTTTTAAGCTCTCCTAGGTCTTAATTCTCATCATGGCCGAAGCCCTAAGGTGCAATACATCAAGGTTCCAAACAACATACAAGCATGAAACCCAAAGAAAATCTTCCTACCTTTTCATAAGGAAAGTCATGAGCATGATAGCTTAAATTTTTAAACACTTCTTGGTCTTCATTTCTATCATGGCCGAAACCCTAATTCCCTAAGGTGGCATGCATTTAGGTTCCAATCAACATACAAGTGTGAAAACACTAAGTACTCTTCATAACATATTAATAAGCAAGTCATGATCATGGTAGACTAAATTTTTTAACCTCTCCTAGTCAATTACTTCTATCATGACCGAACACTTCATGAGCATGAATTTAGGTTTTAAGCTACATACAAGCATAAGAACACCAAACCAATCTCTTATCATGGGGTACATATCATAAGGACATAGTGAGCATGTTTAGTTTAGGTCTTAAGCCTTCCTAATCTTTTATTCACACTTTGGCCGAAAGTTCAAGAGCATGGATCTAAGTTTTAGGTAAGCATACAAGCATAAGAAACATTAACTAACTCATATACTAGGGTACATATCGTAAGAACATAGTGAGCATGCTTAGTTAGGTCTTAAACTTCTCTAAATCTTTTATTCAAGTCTTGGCCGAAAGTTTCAAGAAGTGACCCTAAGTTTTTAAGCATTCTAACCTCATGGAAAACACATAAACAACTTGTACCATAGGTGAGGGGATACTTACATCCTCTTGCTTGTTTTTACTAAGGAAGATGGTACCCTTGTGAAGAGGAAGAAGAAAGCTTCCCCCTTCTTGTTCTTCCTTTTGTTTTCTCTTGTTTGTAAGGAGTAGGTCTTGAGGACTCCTTCTTGTGAGCTAGTTTCCTTAGGAAGGAAACCTTAGCTTGGGTTTCGGAGATGAGAGGTAGAGATTTAGATCTCGGTGGAGAAGGAAGAAGGAGAAGAAAATGGAGGAGGAAGAAGAAGGAGGAAGAATTAACCAAACTTTCTTTCCCTTTTCTTCTCTCATTCCTATTTATTCCCAATGAGGATGAAAAGTGTCCCAATTCATCCCCTTGCCTTCTCTATCTTTTCACTCTCCTCATTTCCATGAAAATAGCAAGAGGAGGAAGAAAAAGGCAACTTGTTCTTTGCTTGCTTCTTTTCTTAACCAAGAGAAAGAGGAGGAAAGCCACTTGTCTTTCTCTTGTTCCCTTATTTAATCATACTCTTTACCTTTATCTATAATTTCCATTCTTTGCTATTCATATGTCATTCATGATTCTAGTGGTTATTATACACCACTTTAACTTTATCATTTGTGGGAGGTTCAAGGTTTAAACCTTAACTTCTCTTTTTGGTTCTATTTCCATTTCCCTTTTATTCTAAAATAAAAATACTCATAGGCATAGCTTATTATTTCGTGGGTGTTATAGTACCCCATACCTCATAGAAAGTTCATTCTCGAACTTAGAATAACTCTGGGTACTTCCGTTTCATATCGTCTTCTCGTTCCCAAGTAGCTTCTTCGAACCTTTGATTTTGCCACAGGACCTTTACTAAGGGTACTTCTTTGTTCCTTAGTCTTTTGATGTCTCGATCTAATATTTGAACCGGTCGGCTCTCATAACTTAGGTCCTCTTGAACCTGTACTGTCTGTGGTTCGACCACTTGGTCTGTGCTCGGAATACATTTCTTCAGCATCGAAACGTGGAACACGTTGTGGATAGCTGACATCTCCTGAGGTAACGCTATTTCGTAAGCTACCTTGCCAACTCTTTTCAGAACTTGATATGGTCCCACATAGCGCGGGCTTAGTTTTCCCTTCTTTTCGAACCTCATCACTCCTTTCATAGGAGCTACTTTAAGGAACACTAAATCCCCGACACTGAATTCTAATGGCCTTCGTCGCTTGTCTGCATAATTCTTCTGTCGACTCTGAGCAGTTTCTATTCTCTGGCGGATGTTCTGTATAGCACGGGTGGTGTTGTCAATGAACTCTGTCCGAAATCCCATCTCCTTCTTTTCTCCGCCTTCGTACCAACATATAGGGGACCTACATTTCCTCCCGTACAAAGCCTCTTAGGGCGCCATTCCAATAGTAGTTTGATAACTATTGTTGTAGGCGAATTCCGCTAAGCATAAATGTCGACACCAACTCCCCTTGAAATCTAAGGCGCAAGCCCGTAACATGTCTTCTAGTACTTGGTTCACCCTTTCTGTTTGTCCGTCGGTCTGAGGGTGGAAGGCAGTACTGAACAATAGCTTTGTGCCAAGAGCCTTCTGAACACATTCCCAAAAAAATGAAATAAAGCGACCATCTCTGTCAGAAATGATGGTCTTAGGGATCCCATGTAATCTAATAATTTCCTTGACATATAATTGAGCCAGTTGCTCAATTGAATAGGTCATCTTGATTGCTAGAAAATGGGTGGATTTTGTTAATATATCCACTATTACCCATATAGCGTCATAGCCGTTTGTGGTTTTAGGTAATCCTGAAATAAAGTCCATAGAGATATCTTCCCATTTCCATTCTGGAATTTGGATTGGCTGCAGTAATCATCCAGGCCTCTGGTGTTCTTCTTTAACCCTCTGGCAGGTCAGGTAGGTACTGACGTACTGAGCCACATCTCTTTTCATACCGGACCATCAAAATTTCTTTTTCAGATCTTGGTACATTTTGGTGGATCCCGGATGTATTGCATAGGGTGTTGCGTGGGCTTCCTCTAATATCTTCTTTCGCAACTCTGGGTCGTCGGGAATACATAAACGATCTTTGAGGTATAATATTCCACTGTCAGCGATACGGAATCCATCATTCTTTCCCTCTAGGGTTTCTTGCTTTATCCTCTGGACGCTTGGGTCACGAGTTTGCTTCCCCAATACATCATCGAACAGTGTCGGTGCTATAGTCATGGTAGAGAGTTGTCCGGTCACATCCTCGGCTCCGTAGCACCAATTTTCCTTGGGTTCCCCAACAAATTCGAACATTGGTTCTGCTTTAGGTCGGAAGACCACTTTTCTTTAACGACACTCGATCGAAGCGCCGTACTTACTCAGGAAATCCATGCCCAATATACTGTCATAATCTTGCATGTCAAGCACTATCAGATCACAGTAGAGTTCTCTGCCTGCGATTCTGATGGGTGCGGCTCATAGCATATGAGTAGATGACATTACTTCTCCAGAAGGCAGGGTCGTTAAGAATTTGCCATTTAAAACTTGTGGTGATATCTCTAACTTCTCCATGAAGGGTGTAGAGACAAACGAATGTGTCGCCCCAGTATCAAATAACACATTAGCGTACTGACTGAAAATAGGCAGCTGACCTGTGACAACTGTAGAACCACTCGCCACATCATCTTTGGTAAGAGAGAAAACCCTGGCGTTCGTCGTAGCTGGCGGGGCTTCCAATCACCCTTGGCTAATCGGAGTTCCTTCAATGTCAGCTAGCATTTGGTGTAGTTGTGAGGGGGCACTCCTGTTCTGGTTATACTACTGGGATGGTGTTTGGGACTGGATAGGGCAGTCCCTGGCCATATGTCCTTCCCGTCCGTAACTGTAACACTTTCTTGTACCCTTGTGGCATACTCTAGAATGCTGCTTCCCACAAATGGTACACTGAGGGTACTTAGGTTGCTTATTTGCTGAACCTCCTTTAGTGTTGTTCCATTGCTTTCTCTTTCCATTGGGGTTTCCTTTTCAGCTTGCTCTAGTACCTTGAGGTTTCTGTCCTTCTGTCTGTGTTTGATTCTTATTCTCGTTCACCGCCTTCTGATAGTGTTCGGTGATCAAAGCACTGCTGACCAGCTCTTCTGTAGTCTACGGCCTATTAATTCCACCGGCCACGTTCAAAGCTATCTCGGGTCGGAGCATTTTCAGCATCAGTTTGACCCTTTCCCTTTCCGTGCTGACCAACTCTGGGAAGAGGCGTGCGAGAAGGTTGAAGCGCTTCACTGCTTCGTTAACTGACAAGTCACCTTGCAGGAACTCGGTGAACTCATCGTAATGCCGGTTTGTTACTCGCATATGGAAGAATTCCTCGAAGAACTCTGCTTCGAAGTCCGTCCAGTTCATCTGATTAACCTGTCTCTTGACCTTAACTCTTTCCCACCACATTCTTGCATCTCTAGAGAAGCAAAATGATACGCACTTGATCTTTTCTGATACAGGCCAGTCCAACAGTTCTACTATACTTTCCACTGTCTTGAACCAGGCCTGGGCGTCCCATGGCTCACAAGTACCCGAGAAGTTCTCCGGCTTCAGCCTTAGCCACTGTATCAAGTAGGTCTCCTGTCGGGTGGTACTGGTGCAGCTATTGGTATGACGGGCACTGCATTCTGATTTGCTAGTAGGGTGACAGGATTTCCTTGCTGACCCATCAAAGCAGTGATCACTTGTTGTTGTTCCATGATCTGACGCTGGAGGTCTGTGACCACTTGGGTCAGATCTGGTGGAGTCATTGTCTCCTCGGTCCTGTTACCGCGTCATCTAGCCATATCTATTTCCATAAATAACAATAAGGCTAGCATAAGTCTAGAGTCATCCCTACTTATATTCATACACATTAAACATCGCTTATCATACATAAAGGAAATCCATATTAGTCATACTTAGGTTCATGCATACTAAAAACATTTCTTATCATGCATAAATAGAATTGCGTAAGTACAAAAATTCTTACTTGGAATGGCAGGATGGAGGCTTGATGTGTGTGTAGCGGGAAGGCTAACCTGGCTCTGATACCAACTTGTAACGCCCGCCCCTCCTGCTAGTGGGGCGGGGTTACTTACTTGCAAGGGGAAAACATACATGCATATTAAAACTTCTTTTTAATATAAAACAGCGGAAGTACTTATTTTTTTATATTCTTTTAATGAACGAGGTCACGATGTCATATTCTATCATAAACATGAATAAGTATCATGAAATCATGCGAAACATTAACATAAATAAACTTAGTTCATGTCAACATAAAATAATATAAGCAGGTCTTTTTTTTCTTTTTTTTAGCCGAGCCACCATCACACACATCTCTTGCCTCTCCTGCGGCTCCCCTAGTTTATCCATTCTTTGCCTTTATCTGCGGTACAAGGAAAGTAAGCTATAAGCACACAGGCTTAGTAAGATCCTTTCCTACTCACAAAAAACGTATTTCATAGCATAATCACAAAATCATATAGCAATGGAGACATAATCATCTAAACATCATATCATGTAAACATAGCATCATAACATATCATCTCATAAAGAACATCATGCTATATCATATCATAAATCATAAGAGCATCATGTCATATAAATCATAAGAGCATATCATATCATAAAGAAACATCATGATATATCATATCATAAATAAAAGAGTATCATATCATATAAATCATAAGAGCATATCATATCATAAAGAAACATCATGATATATCATATCATAAATAAAAGAACATCATGTCATATAAATCATAAGAGTATATCATATCATAAACTTATTATATCATGCAAGATGTCTTTTAAAACATGTGTCATGTTATGTGCAAGATGTCTTAAAACATATCATATAATACTTGAACATAATATCATCATGAGGGCCCAGCTTGTACCACATACATACATAAATGTGCGCAATCCCTAGGACAGGGTAGCTAGCCACGAACCTACTATGGAACTAGGTTCATACTACGACCGTCGACCTAGGGGCGTACTAAGGAGCCCATCCCTTTTTACTGGACCCGTTCATAGTCCGTCGGCCTAGGGGCGCTTATGGAGCCCACCCCTGGTACAAGCCATACAAAGTAAAATAACATGTCATAGTCACTTATCATATCATGAAGAGTGCTCTTAGTCCCAACTAATAGGGAAGCAACTCTTAGGCCTTTACTTATCATATCATAAAGAGTGCTCTTAGTCCCACTTAATAGGGAAACAACTCTTAGGCCTTTACTTATCATGTCATAAAGCATGCATACTTGAGCATATAACACATCATAAGAGTCATCATAATGCATGATTCATAAGCATACATAAATGAGCATATTACTTGTCATATCATAAAGCATGCATACTTGAGCATAAAACACATCATGCGAGTCATTATCATGCATGGTTCATAAGCATACATAAATGAGCATATTACTTGTCATATCATAAAGCATGCATACTTGAGCATAAAACACATCATGAGAGTCATTATCATGCATGGTTCATAAGCATACATAAATGAGCATATAATGCATCATAGGAAACATAATCATGCATGGAAAACCTTAACTAGCATCTCTTCATTCATATCGTAGCATGTGAGACACATAGTAAAAACATAATTGGGTCTCTAACCCTAATTCCATGTAGTGGCCAAAAGTTCCAAGCCTAGCCCTAGGTTATAAACAACATAAAATCATGTGAACCCTAAACCAATTTTATATCATAAATCATTAAGAACATAATGAGCATATTTGGTTTAGGTTCTAAGCTCCCTAGGTTCTTGGTCTTGTTATGGCTGAAAGTTACCATGTCTAGTTCTAGGTTATAAACAACATAAAAGCATGTGAACCCTAAACCAATTTCATATCATAAATCACTAAGAACATAATGAGCATATTTGGTTTAGGTCCTAAGCTCCCTAGGTCTTTTAACTTGGTTATGGCCAAAACTTAGGGGTATGAAACTAAGTTCTAAACAATATACAAGCATAAGAATATCAAGCTAACTTCATATCATATCATAGGAGAATTCATGAGCATGCTAGATTTAATTTTAAGCTTCCTTGGACCCTAAAATTAATCATGGCCGAAACATAAGGAGACATGTATCTAGATTTCAAGCAACATTCAAACATGATAACCCTAAGTTAGCTTTATATCATGTCATAAGAAGAGTCATGAGTATGTTAGAGTAAGTTTTAATCTCTCCTAGGTCTTAATTCTCATCATGGCCGAAGCCCTAAGGTGCAATACATCAAGGTTCCAAACAACATACAAGCATGAAACCCTAAGAAAATCTTCCTACCTTTTCATAAGGAAAGTCATGAGCATGATAGCTTAAATTTTTAAACACTTCTAGGTCTTCATTTCTATCATGGCCAAAACCCTAATTCCCTAAGGTGGCATGCATTTAGGTTCCAATCAACATACAAGTGGGAAAACACTAAGTACTCTTCATAACATATTAATAAGCAAGTCATGATCATGGTAGACTAAATTTTTTAACCTCTCCTAGTCAATTTCTTCTATCATGGTCGAACACTTCATGAGCATGAATTTAGGTTTTAAGCTACATACAAGCATAAGAACACCAAACCAATCTCTTATCATGGGGTACATATCATAAGGACATAGTGAGCATGTTTAGTTTAGGTCTTAAGCCTTCCTAATCTTTTATTCACACTTTGGCCGAAAGTTTAAGAGCATGGATCTAAGTTTTAGGTAAGCATACAAGCATAAGAAACATTAACTAACTCCTATACTAGGGTACATATCATAAGAACATAGTGAGCATGCTTAGTTAGGTCTTAAACTTCTCTAAATCTTTTATTCAAGTCTTGGCCGAAAGTTTCAAGAAGTGACCCTAAGTTTTTAAGCATTCTAACCTCATGGAAAACACATAAACAACTTGTACCACAGGTGAGGGGATACTTACATCCCCTTGCTTGTTTTTCCTAAGGAAGATGGTACCCTTGTGAAGAGGAAGAAGAAAGCTTCCCCCTTCTTGTTCTTCCTTTTGTTTTCTCTTGTTTGTAAGGAGTAGGTCTTGAGGACTCCTTCTTGTGAGCTAGTTTCCTTAGGAAGGAAACCTTAGCTTGGGTTTCGGAGATGAGAGGTAGAGCTTTAGATCTCGGTGGAGAAGGAAGAAGGAGAAGAAAATGGAGGAGGAAGAAGAAGGAGGAAGAATTAACCAAACTTTCTTTCCCTTTTCTTCTCTCATTCCTATTTATTCCCAATGAGGATGAAAAGTGTCCCAATTCATCCCCTTGCCTTCTCTATCTTCTCACTCTCCTCATTCCCACGAAAATAGCAAGAGGAGGAAGAAAAAGGAAACTTGTTCTTTGCTTGCTTCTTTTCTTAACCAAGAGAAAGAGGAGGAAAGCCACTTGTCTTTCTCTTGTTCCCTTATTTAATCATACTCTTTACCTTTATCTATAATTTCCATTCTTTGCTAGTCATGTGTCATTCATGATTCTAGTGGTTATTATACGCCACTTTAACTTTATCATTTGTGGGAGGTTCAAGGTTCAAACCTTAACTTCTCTTTTTGGTTCTATTTCCATTTCCCTTTTATTCTAAAATAAAATTACTTATAGGCATAGCTTATTATTTCGTGGGTGTTACAGTTGTCATGCTGCATACATGTCATTTATTTTACATGTATATGCAGTTGTATTTATATTGCACAAGTGTCATGAGTGGGGTTGTTGCAGATCTGGTGAGTTTATTGATCATTGTACCATGTGTCATTTCTAGATTGGGTATGTGTTTATCATTTTGTCAGTTGTAGTATGTGTAGTTTTTGTATGTCAGTTATGACCGTTATACCATGTGAGATAGACTGATACTGGTAGTTGTGTTTATTGGATATGTTAGTATGATCATGTTCTTTATTCTCTACTGAGACTGTATACTTTGTCTCCATGTTTATTTATAGACCATACACTATTCTGTCTATTACCCGTTGAGTTACCTATACTCACCACCGTATATATATCTTATGTTTTCAGGTAAATGGTTGGAGTGTCGCTCGGAGTATCCTGTCTGCCGGGTCCTACATCACATCAGAAGATCATTTCGAGTTTTGTATATGTTTTATTTGTATTTGGTGTTTGCTGTATTTGGTGTGTTGTTATATTTGTTGTTGTGGTTGTTGTATAAAGCCTAGCCGGCTAGCAGTGTGTTGGTTTATTTTGTATTGGGCTTTCCGTTATCTTTTTTCCGCTGTGTTGGTTTTGATTATAGCTGAGTGGGCTGAGAAAAATATATATAACTGCGTGGTTGTTGCTATATTTGTCCAACGGTGTAGGCTGAGATTATTAACTGCGTGGTTGTGTATATATTCCAGCCGCATGTGGCTGATGTATATTTTGTATGTATGTATGCTTTGGATTGTCACCGGTACAAGGGAGATGCTGCCGGATTTTTGTCTGGCAGGGACTCCTCTAGGGGCATGACATGCATGATTTTTCAAGTTATCTACTTGTACTTTTAAGCTATCATTTTCTAATTTCAATTTCTCAATTTCTAATTCTAATTTTTTAAAATCTTCTACCAGACAAGATTTATCTAGAATTAATTTCAATTCTTTATTTTCTTTTTCTAGCATGTAACAGTCTTTATTTAATAACTTTACAAATTTGAACATTTGGTTAGGTGGTAGGGAGCGTACCTGACTTACCTTGTCTCCTGCTGATGCTCCCCCTATTGAGCTGCTTTCTTCTGAAGACTCTTCCCCTTCATCGATGCTCTCAATGTTTATTGAGGATGAGCTTGCTTCGTCTTCTGGTAGATACTTAGCTATTAAGGCTGTTCTAGCTATTTCCTCGGTTTCTGATTCTTCCGATGATGACTGGGTGTCTATTGAGGGGTTGGATGCGGCTTCTTTTGGTTCTTCATGGAGCTTTAAGAAATTTTCCTAAAGTTCTTTTGCACTTTGATAGTCGCCGATTTTGTCGAGATCTTCAACCGATAGTACGCTTAAAAGATGAAATTCAGCCTTACCATTTGATATAAAATCATCACGTTACTTTTTGGTCCAGAGGCATTTTTCGATTTCTTCTCCATTCGCATTCTTCGGTGCTTCATAGCCATATTTTATAATTAATAAAATACTAAAATCTATTTTAATAAATACCTCCATTCGTCATTTTCAAAATGCGAACTCCCCCTCGAATGTTGATGGGTAGATGTTAGCTCCGATCATCGATTCAGTGCTTCGTTCGGTGGTTAGTCCTCCTGAAGCGCCTTGGCTCTGATACCACTTGTTGGATCACAGTGGCCGGCTAGAAGGAGGGTTGAATAGCCTGAAAATAAAAAAGAAAACCTTTATCGAACTTTCTTAAACTAACACTTGCATAAAATCAAAAAGCAATAAATTAAAACAGAAAAAGAAGAGGCACCAGATGTTTACTTGGTTACAACCGGGGAGGTTGTTAATCCAAGGAATGGAATGCACTAGAATATCTCTTTCAGGCGGAGAAGCCTCTTACAGCAATGAGAGCGCAAAAAGAAAGAAGCTAATCTAGAAATTGAGTGTATAAGTGTTGGAATTACAATTTCTGATTTGATTCAAAGCTTTTGGACCAAGGCTGCATTTATAGCCTTGGTTGGGGTGCCCTGAAGGGGTTCTGGGTGCCCTGGGGGGGATAAAATTTTATCCCCCAACGTTCAAATCACGATTGACGTGAGCTGGTCAAAAAGTCAACTCCGGACCCTCGGAAGGGTCCGGGCGCCCCGGAGGGGTCCAGGTGCCCTGGATAGTTCCGGGCGCCCCGAACAGTTCTGGGCGCCCTGGCTCAAAAAGTCAACTCCATTGACTTTTTCAGCCTGAGTCTTCTGCTCCGGCTCCGTTCGCCTCAGACTGAGTCTTCCGCTCGTTTGGGTGATCTCTGGCATCCGGAATAGGGCTTACCCGAACCCAACTTCTGGTCTTCTCGAGCAGGCTTCCACTCCGGCTTCTCGTCCCTCGGAATCGCCGTGTGCTTCCTTCTCATCTGTCAGCGTACTCATCCGCAGTCTTTGTCCCTTGGTCGCACCCCGTGCCGACCTTCTCGCTAGCTGTGTCTCTTGCTCCTCGAGCAGTCTTTTGCTCCGGGTTCTTGTCCCTCGGAACCACTGCACGCTCCCCTTCTTGTTTGCCAGTGTACTCTTCCGTAATGCCTCGTCCCTCGGACGCAGCGCGTGCCGTCCTTCTCGCTAGCTGCATCTTCCGCTCGACTACCTGTGCTCCTAAGCTCCTGCACACTTAGACACAAGGTTAAAAACACACAAGACCTAACTTAACTTGTTGATCACACCAAAACAACCTTGGGGTTCCAACATGTTGGTGCGGTTAGTACTAACGATTTAACTCAAGTTTTGATAAATGACAAAGTAGGTTAAGTTAGTTTCGTTGTTATCTAACACTCTAGTCGAGTATACAGGAGAAGCCCAGACAGGTCGACAGGCTGACCTGATGTCTGGCACGAAGCCCAACTAGGTCAACGGGCAGATTGCATAGTTGGCACGAAGTCCAAATGGGTCGATGGGCTGATCGGACGTTTGGCACGAAGTCCAGCTAGGTCAACGGGTTGACCAGATAATTGGCACGAAGCCCAGACGGGTCGAAGGGCTGACCGGACGTTTGGCAGATAAGTGGAGGTAAGTCACTGGAGGGGAGTGACTGTGAGGACGCATTCCTGGGAAGGGAACTTAGGCGCCGATCCGACTTAGAATCATTTCGGAACTCTAAGTTGAGATCTTGACTAGATTCCGGTCTCGGAGAGACGGAATCTGTCACGCCCCAGAGGAGTCCCTGTCCGAGAAAATTTCGGCAGCATCTCCCCTGTACGGTGGACAATCTGAAACTTTTCTACATCCTCACATACCTCAGCCACAGGCGGCTGGAATAATAAAAACAATAAAAATACAACCACACATTCCACGCAGTTTATATAACAAGTAAACAGAAAGATAATACCCTGACTCAAAATCAACCCTACTCCACTACACTCGTAAAGCTCAAATCCGATGAACTCACCTCTTCTACCATCCAGGCAGGCATGTAGTAGAATAAATTCAAATCCAAATCCATCGACATAATAAAATCCATACAATGTCCATAAGTAAAATAATCCAAAACATAACAAGTTCAAAACAGTCTAGAACAGAAAAGAAACCAAAAGAAAATCAATCATATCCTCGAGGTCTGTAGGGACCAGCAACTGGAACTCTCTCCTGACAGCATCAACCTAAAAATATCAACAATGGAGGCGGGGTGAGTCCAACACTCAGCAGGTACAATTGATATGCAAAGTAAAGAAATAACACCTAGCTCTAATCATGCGTACAGTCTCTTGATAAGAAAGATAAAAATGCATCTGAAGTAAACAGGAGAATACTGTACTAACCAGGTCCTAAGTATAAGGTCAAACAGTCCGAGGAATAGGGAAATCCTGTATGCATGTCAAACATAGGTATCCAAACAATATGCAGCATATAAATGCAGCAAACACAAATACAAGCAATAAATGCATCATGCATATGATGTCAATGTCATGGTCACCCCTGACGCCAGTCAGCCAACTCATAACAAAAGTGGGGCCGAGTGGGTAGAGCTGTGACAACCGTGCACTCTGCATCACTACTCCTGATGAGTGACCGAGAGGACGGGATGCTGTCGGAGTACACACGTACTCCTACCCCAAATCATAAATGGGGGAGCGCAATGCTCTCATCTCTAACGTGCTACACGTTGCGTCACACTACCCATGAGCGGACCAACGGAGCACCGGAAGAGCTAAACTGACGTGCTACCACGCTGTGTCACGCTACCCATGAGCGTCACAACGGAGCACCGAACAGTGATGAAACTGGCAATGTGCTCAATAATAATGGAGCAATCTATCGCACAGCATGTGATCATGCAAATGGTGCATGTCACTAAGCATGGTAATATACTAAACCAATCTCTGGACATATAACAATGTGCATCATAGTGAATATATCATATCAAGATATACTAATCAATAAGGTATCAAACCTAGGTCCTGAACATGTGAAACATGGTTATATCACTACCCATGAGCATGAAAAATCAGGTACGAGATCAATACGTGATGCAAACAAACAACCAATCAAACTGGTAACATGTATTGGGCAGTGATTAACCGAACAAATAAGAAACACAATTAATGCAACCTGTTAATTTCATTACTAAGCATATCAAAAACAATAAGTCAAAAGTACCCGCCTCCGAAAATAGAAAGGTCCAATCTGACTCCGAGATACTCGTCTCGCGTCAAAGTCCTGTGTTATATCACACAGTTTAGCTAATTTAATTATAAACAAACAGCTAAACTAATTTCTAATCCACTGACCAGTTAGGGTTAGTTTCATTAACCCCAACTACACCGTTATACAACTTCTAAACCTAAATCAATAATTATTGCTAACACAACTAGCAATAATCTAACACAAAGATCAAAACCATAAACCTTACCTCAATTCAACGGTTGCTGGAAGTCACAAAGTTGTTGCCCAATTAGGATTGTTTACAGCCAGCAAAGATAAATTGCTGCTGGAACAAAATGAATAAACCAAAATAGTAATTAATCCACATTCTTAAACATACAGAATTTCCAACCAAGCTACACCTCACCGTGGATTTGACCAAGGCAGAGAGCACTAGGGAAGTGGCGTTGGCTGGCACAGAAGTAGTAGCAGCCGGCGCTAGGGTAGAAGCGATCGGGAAACTAGGGCTTGGCTGTACTAGCTTCGTGCGGAAAGTAGGAACTCGACCGGCGGCAGATTAGGGCAGAGAGGAGTACACTGAGTGAGAACCAAGGGAAGCAACAAACTCGCACTCGGAAGTGGCACACCAAGGAAGAATTCGGCACCTAGGTCTCGACTAGGGCTACACTGGCGATAACAAGAAGAAGAAGAACTGAGGAAGAAGGCACAATCTAGGGCACCAATCATAGATCAGAATAGAGAAAGGATCGGTAGCTTACCCTCGGAGTCCTAATTGTCCCTTCCACGCCGGCGATCTAGGGCACAGCAAGAACAGCAACACCCCTACTCCGGCGTCAGCACTGCTCCGTGCGGGGAAGAGGGCGATCGGCGCGAAGATCAGAGGGGAAGGAAGGTAGAGGCTTCCGGTGGTCGGCGCTAGGGCTCTTTGGACCGGCGGCGCTGGGTCGGAGTGGCAACGACGCGGCTAGGCTCGGCGGCGGGCCGACGCTAGGGCACAAAGGCAGTCGCTGGAGCTCTTGTGGCCGATGCTCGGCGTCGGCTGTGGTGGCGGCAGAGGAGAGGAGCTGGGTCGGCGGCGGTGCTAGGGCACGGCGACGGCGGTGCTAGGGCACGCTGGAGAGGCGTCGGGCGAGGCGGCTCGGGTGCGTGAGGGAGAGGCACGCACGGGTTCGGGGGGGAAAAAAATAGAGGAATAAAGAAAATAAAAAGAAATAAAAGAAAAGGAATAAGGAATTTATAAAAGAAACAATTCCTCGCTTAAATGGGTCGCCTAAACAGGCTTTTTCCCCGGCCCCGTTCTTGTCCCCGTTAACTCGTCCATAAGAGCTCCGAAAAATTCTCGAAAAATGTCCAAAAATTCTGGAAAATTCCCTTATTCATATTTGCCTATTTTTCGGTATTTTACATTCTCCCCCACTTATAAAAATTTGGTCCCCAAATTTATTTATTTACCGTTCAGCACTGTCCGAGAAAATTTCGGCAGCATCTCCCCTGTACAGCGAACAATCTGAAACTTTCTACATATCTCTATACCTCAGCCACATGCGGCTGGAATAATAACAATAAATATAACACAACCACACAAACATCCACGCAGTTATATATAATCAAACAAAGCAGTAATACTCTGACTCGAAAACCACCCTACTCAACTACACTCGTAAAGCTCAAAACCGATGAACTCACCTCTTCTGCCATCTAGGCAGGCATGTAGTAGAATAAAATCCAAATCCAAATCCATCGACATAATAAAATCCGTACCATGTCCATAAGTAGAATAATCCAAAAACAAAACAAGTTCAAAACATAGTCTATGAAAGAAAAACCAAAAGACTAATCATATCCTCGAGGTCTGCAGGGGATCTAGCACTACGTGCAGTGGGGACTAGCGACTGGAACTCCCTCCTGACAGCATCAACCTGAAAATAACAACAATGGAGGCGGGGTGAGTCCAACACTCAGCAGGTACAATTGATATGCAAAGTAAAGAAATAACACCTAGCACTAATCATGCGTACAGTCTCCACTTAAAGATAAAGGTAAATGCAAACCGAAGAAGACAGGAGAGAATCTGTACTAACCAGGACCCGGTATAAGGACAAACAGTCCGAAAGGTATAGAAGACCTGTATGCATGTCAAACATAGGTATCCAAATAATATGCAGCATATAAATGTAGCAAACACAATCACAAACAATAAACGCATCATGCATATGATGCCAATGTCATGGTCACCCCTGACGCCAATCAGCCAACTCACAACAAAAGTGGGACCAAGTGGGTAGGGCTGTGACAACCGTGCACTCTGCAACACTACTCCTGATGAGTGATCGAGTGGACGGGATGCTGTCGGAGTACATACATACTCCTACCCCAAATCATAAATGGGGGAGCGCAATGCTCTCATCTCCTGGTACACTATGACGGGGAGGAATCTCTAACGTGCTACACGCTGCGTCACACTACCCATGAGCGGATCAACGGAGCACCGGAAGAGTCAAACTGACGTGCTATCACGCTGTGTCACGCTACCCATGAGCGTCACAACGGAGCACCGAACAGTGATGAAAACTGGCAAAGTGCTCAACAATAATGGAGCAATCTCTCACACAACATGCAATCATGCGAATGGTGCATGTCACTAAGCATGGTAATATGCTAAACCAATCTCTGGACATATGATAATGTGCACCAAAGTAATTATATCATATCAAGGTATACTGATCAAATAAGGTATCAAACCTAGGTCCTGACATGGTAAAACATGGTTATATCACTACCCATGAGCATGTGAAATCAGATAGGTATCAATACAAGATGCAAACAAACAATCAATCAAGCAGGCAACATGTATCGGGCAGTGATTAACCGAACAAATGAGAAAACACAATTAATGCAAATTGTTAATTTCATTACTAAGCATATCAAAGACAATAAGTCAAAAGTACCCGCTCCCAAAAGAAATGGTCCAATCCGGTACTCGAGATACTCGTCTCGCGTCAAGGTCCTGTAACACCAATGTATATATATATTTTATTTAGCTTCAATTCTCATAAATAGCTAAATAAAATCTCTAACCCTAAATTAGGGTAAAACCCTAATCAACATGTATCATAATCATGTTCCTTACCTAGATCCACATGATTATCTATCCAAATCCACCAATTCATAACATAATCTACAACAAGTATTTTCAAATACACCTAATCCTTACCTTAAATAACTGTTCTTGTTAACTCTGTTCACGATTCCAACTTCACCGAAACAGCTATATCTCTAATATGGCAGCAGGGCAGTAATGCTACTCATTGAATATGCCATTCTCTGTAAATGGAAAGCAACCTTTAGTGACTGAAATTCATATCTAAGGTTATCAACAAGTTTAGGTTAAAAGATTCGTTACCCATACATCCTTCTCCAGTGGCTGCAACATCCCAAATTTAATCTCGCACAAAGAAAGGCAGCGACGAATCAAGTTGATCAGGAGGTGACACTCACCATAGCTAACGGCTAACTCTTTGGGGTGGTCACAACCAGCACAAGGGGGAATCTGATGCAAGCAAAGGGATGCCGGCTCGGAGTAAAGCAAAGGCACAGTGGTCACAACGGCGGTGATATGTCCTAGGGCAGAGAGGAAAAACCCTAGAGCACCGGTAGGGGAGGAGAATAATAGGAGAAAGGACTCGGCCAGCAGCCGTGCGGGTGGTGGCTGAGATCCCTGCGGCGACGAGGCAACAGCAGAGGCAAGGAAATGGCGTCGGCTGGCTAGGGCACGGCGACGGAGAGAGGGCAGCGGCAAGGGATCGGCGGAGTCGGCAGAAGTAAGAGAAAGTGGTGGCGGCACCAGCGCTAGGGCATGGGAGGGGTCGGCGTCGACAGAGGAAGGGCGGCGGTTAGGGCTTCGGCGTGAGAGAAGAAGGGAAGAGGGAGTTTTCGGCGAGGATGAGAGAATCGGCGAGAATGAGAGGAAATAAAGAAAAAAAAAGAAAAAGGAATATAAATTAAACATTTCCTCGCTTAAACGGGTCGCCTAAACAGGCTTTTCCTGACCCCGTTCTTGTCCCCGTTAACTCGTCCATACGAGCTCCGAAAAATTCCCGAAAAATATCCAAAAATTCCGAAAAATTCCCTTATTCATATTCACCTATTTCCGGTATTTTACATTCTCCCCCACTAATAAAATTTGGTCCCCAAATTTTGTTATCTACCATCAGCAAATACTAACAATAGGTAAAGCGTATAAATGCTGAACAGTAAACTAAATCACATACTTCGAGTGAAAAGGTGGGGATATCGAGCTCGGATCGTATCCTCGAGCTCCCAAGTAGCCTCCTCGTCTGAATGATGCTGCCATCCGACTTTAACCAGCCGGATAGTCTTGTTCCACAACTGACGCTCTTTCCGGTCGAGAATCCGTACCGGAACCTCCTCATATGAAATGTCAGGATGAACGGAAACTGAAATATCTGTCAGCACATGTGTCGAGTCAGGTATATACCTCCTCAGCATAAACACATGGAATACGTCATGCACGCCTGACAGGAACGGTAGTAGTGCCAGATAGTAGGCTACCGCTCCAATCCACTCCAAGATCTGGAAATGTCCAACATATCGCAGAGCTAGCTTGCATCTGAGGTCAAATCTCTTCACCCCTTTCGTGGGTGAAACTCGCGGAAATACATGGTCGCCAACAAAGAACGCTAGGGGTCTACGTCTCCGATCAGCATAACACTTCTGCGATCCTGCGCCTCTAACATTCTCCGTCTGATAATACAGACCAACTCTGCATCCTGCTGAGCTCTATGAGGTCCCAACATCTGAGCCTCTCCAACCTCATCCCAGAGGACGGGTGTCCGACAGGACTTACCATACAACGCCTCAAAAGGTGTCATCTGGATAGCCGAATGAAAGCTGTTGTTGTAGGCAAACTCAACTAACGGCAAGTGGTCCTCCTAACTGCCTCCGAAATCCATAACATACGACCTCAGCAGGTCCACTAAAGTCTGAATGGTCCGCTCTGACTGTCCATCTGTCTGCGGATGGAAAGCTGTACTAAATTAGAGCTGCGTGCCCAAGGCCTGCTGCAGACTCTGCCAGAAACGAGACGTGAACCGGGAAATAATAGTAAAAGGGACACCCTGTAATCTGATGATCTCCCGGCAATACAGATCTGCCAATCGATCGAGGGAATCAGTCCTCCAGATCGCTAAGAAGTGCGCGGATTTGGTTACTTGATCAACGATAACCCAAATCGCGGCATGGCCTCGTCGTGTCCTCGGCAAACCTACCACAAAGTCCATAGTAATGTGTTCTCATTTCCACTCAGGATTAGGAATCTGCTGAAGTAAGCCGGCAGGTCTATGGTGCTCGGCCTTCATTTGCTGATAGACAAGACATCTAGCTACAAAATCCGCGATGTCTTCTTTCATGTCGTCCTTCATGTCGTTCCACCAATAGAAACATCTCAAATCTTGGTACATACGGGTACCGCCTGGGTGGACAGCAAATCATGAGCGATGAGCCTCCGGAAGTAACTCCTATAAGACCGGATGAGACTGAAGCACGAAAAATCTACCTCGGTAGTGTATAACACCCTCCTTGTCTCGTGTGAACTCGGTCTGCTGCCCGGAAGCTATCTGGCTGTAAATAAACTGCAAATACTGATCAGTAGCCTAGGGCTCTCGGATCCTCGTCCTGATCGACGACTGAGCAACCATGGTAACCAGAGTACCCTACTCTATCTGTCCTTACCCCTCAAGGCCCAAATCGGAGAAACCTTAAATCAAGTCTGTGACCACAACTCGGTGGCAAGCTAAAGTTCCTCCGGACTTTCTGCTAAGCGCATCGGCAACCACATTAGCTCTCCACGGGTGATAGCTAATGGTACAATCAAAATCCTTCAGGAACTCCATCCATCTCCTCTGTCGGAGATTAAGCTCCTTCTAAGTAAACAGATATTTGAGACTCTTAGGGTCAGTGAGAATCTCAAATATAACGCCATATAAATAATGTCGCCAAATCTTCATGACAAAAATAATGGCAACTTGCTCCAGATCATGTACAGGGTAGTTCTTCTCATACTCCTTCAACCGACGAGAAGCATAGGAGATTACCATATCCTGCTGCATCAGAACAGCGCTCAAACCCTGAATAGATGTGTCGGTGTAGAGGACATATCCGTCCTCTCAAGAAGGTAAAACCCAAAATCGGAGCCGACACTAATCTTCGCTTCAGCTCCTAGAAGCTGGTCTTGCCATCCTCAGTCCAAGTGAACTTCACGCCTTTCCTGGTCAGGCGTGTAAGTAGCATAGCAATCCGTGAGAAACCCTCATCGTATCCCCGGAAATATCGGGCCAAACCAAGGAAGTTGCGAGCCTCTTCTATAGACTCCATCAACTCCCAATGGTAACAACCTCGATCTCCTGTGGAACCACCGTATACCCTACTGATGACCGTGTGTCTCAAACATCTCACAGAAGACAACCAAAAGACACACTACTGATCTTCACATCTAGACGTTTCCATCGAAGCATCTCTAGAACTATACAAAGATGAAGTGCGTAACCCACCGTGGATCCGAAATAGATCACAACACCGTCAACAAAGATAATGGAAACCGATCCAAACATCCTGGGAATACCAAAATCATCAAGTCTCTGAAAACCTCTAAGGCTTCCCAAACCCTACTGGTAAAATCATGACCCATAATGTCCGTATCACAGACATTTCTAACCATAAGATCCCTGACAATAAGTCTGAAATATGATCACCAACGATATAAATTTTGGCAGCATCTCCCCTGTACGGTGGACAATCTGAAACTCTTCTACATCCTCACATACCTCAGCCACAGGCAGCTGGAATAATAAAAACAATAAAAATACAACCACACATTCCACGCAGTTTATATAACAAGTAAACAGAAAGATAATACCCTGACTCAAAATCAACCCTACTCCACTACACTCGTAAAGCTCAAATCCGATGAACTCACCTTTTCTGCCATCCAGGCAGGCATGTAGTAGAATAAATTCAAATCCAAATCCATCGACATAATAAAATCCATACAATGTCCATAAGTAAAATAATCCAAAACATAACAAGTTCAAAATAGTCAAGAACAGAAAAAAAAACCAAAAGAAAATCAATCATATCCTCGAGGTCTGTAGGGACCAGCAACTGGAACTCTCTCCTGACAGCATCAACCTGAAAATATCAACAATGGAGGCGGGGTGAGTCCAACACTCAGCAGGTACAATTGATATGCAAAGTAAAGAAATAACACCTAGCTCTAATCATGCGTACAGTCTCCTGATAAGAAAGATAAAAATGCATCTGAAGTAAACAGGAGAATACTGTACTAACCATGTCCTGAGTATAAGGTCAAACAGTCCGAGGAATAGGGAAATCCTGTATGCATGTCAAACATAGGTATCCAAACAATATGCAGCATATAAATACAGCAAACACAAACACAAGCAATAAATGCATCATGCATATGATGTCAATGTCATGGTCACCCCTGACGCTAGTCAGCCAACTCATAACAAAAGTGGGGCCGAGTGGGTAGAGCTGTGACAACCGTGCACTCTGCATCACTACTCCTGATGAGTGACCGAGAGGACGGGATGCTGTCGGAGTACACATGTACTCCTACCCCAAATCATAAATGGGGGAGCGCAATGCTCTCATCTCCCGGTACGTTGTGACGGGGAGGGATCTCTAACGTGCTACACGTTGCGTCACACTACCCATGAGCGGACCAACGGAGCACCGGAAGAGTCAAACTGACGTGCTACCACGCTGTGTCACGCTACCCATGAGCGTCACAACGGAGCACCGAACAGTGATGAAACTGGCAATGTGCTCAACAATAATGGAGCAATCTATCGCACAGCATGCGATCATGCAAATGGTGCATGTCACTAAGCATGGTAATATACTAAACCAACCTCTGGACATATAACAATGGGCATCATAGTGAATATATCATATCAAGATATACTGATCAATAAGGTATCAAACCTAGGTCCTGAACATGTGAAACATGGTTATATCACTACCCATGAGCATGAAAAATCAGGTACGAGATCAATACGTGATGCAAACAAACAACCAATCAAACAGGTAACATGTATTGGGCAGTGATTAACCGAACAAATAAGAAACACAATTAATGCAACCTGTTAATTTCATTACTAAGCATATCAAAAACAATAAGTCAAAAGTACTCGCCTCCGAAAATAGAAAGGTCCAATCTGACTCCGAGATACTCGTCTCGCGTCAAAATCCTGTGTTAAATCGCACAGTTTAGCTAATTTAATTATAAACAAACAGCTAAACTAATTTCTAATCCATTGACCAGTTAGGGTTAGTTTCATTAACCCCAACTACACCGTTATACAACTTCTAAACCTAAATCAATAATTATTGCTAACACAACTAGCAATAATCTAACACAAAGATCAAAACCATAAACCTTACCTCAATTCAACGGCTGCTGGAAGTCACAAAGTTGTTGCCCAATTAGGATTGTTTACAGCCAGCAAAGATAAATTGCTGCTGGAACAAAATGAATAAACCAAAACAGTAATTAATCCACATTCTTAAACATACAGAATTTCCAACCAAGCTACACCTCACCGTGGATTTGACCAAGGCAGAGAGCACTAGGGCAGTGGCGTCGGCTGGCACAGATGTAGTAGCAACCGGCGCTAGGGTAGAAGCGATCGGGAAACTAGGGCTTGGCTGTACTAGCTTCATGCGGAAAGTAGGAACTCGGCCGACGGCAGATTAGGGTAGAGAGGAGTACACTGAGTGAGAACCAAGGGAAGCAACAAACTCGCACTCGGAAGTGGCACACCAAGGAAGAATTCGGCACCTAGGTCTCGGCTAGGGCTACACTGGCGATAACAAGAAGAAGAAGAACTGAGGAAGAAGGCACAATCTAGGGCACCAATCATAGATCAGAATAGAGAAAGGATCGGTAGCTTACCCTCGGAGTCCTAATTGTCCCTTCCACGTCGGCGATCTAGGGCACAGCAAGAACAGCAACACCCCTACTCCGGCGTCAGCACTGCTCCGTGCGGGGAAGAGGGCGATCGGCGCGAAGATCAGAGGGGAAGGAAGGTAGAGGCTTCCGGTGGTCGGCGCTAGGGCTCTTTGGACCGGCGGCGCTGGGTCGGAGTGGCGACGACGCGGCTAGGGCTCGGCTCCAGGACGAAGAGAACATGGAGTGGCGTCGACTGCTCCCCTTGGTCACAGATGAAGCACGAGGGAGAGAGCTAGGGCACGGCGACGGCGGTGCTAGGGCACGCTGGAGAGGCGCCGGGCGAGGCGGCTCGAGTGCGTGAGGGAGAGGCACGCACGGGTTCGGGGGGGAAAAAACAGAGGAATAAAGAAAATAAAAAGAAATAAAAGAAAAGGAATAAGGAATTTATAACAATTCCTCGCTTAAATGGGTCGCCTAAACAGGCTTTTTCCCCGGCCCCGTTCTTGTCCCCGTTAACTCGTCCATACGAGCTCCGAAAAATTCTCGAAAAATGTCCAAAAATTCCGAAAAATTCCCTTATTCATATTTGCCTATTTCCGGTATTTTACAGAATCTAATTAATATTCTGTGTAATTTTAAACTGCGCTAATATTCTATGTTGCAGGATATATCTTATATTTGCCTCCGGACTAACGTTTTCTTACAGGAAGGAATCTGCTGAAAACTAAGGGTCCGAGCACCCGGGATGGTTCCGGGCGCCTGGGAGGGATCCGGGCACCCGGAGGTGAAAAATTATCCTCAATATTATTTCACCGCGTGGAGCTTCCTGGTTGGCTCGGCTACATCATAATCAGGGCGCCCTGGAGGTTCCAGGCGCCCTGAACCTCCTATATAAGGAGAGTCAAGGCTGAAGCTCCAAAATTAACTCAGAGTTTACTCTTTTGTGCTCTTGCGACGCTGCGAAAAGATCTCCGACAAAGTTTTTTCTTTCTTGTCTTATTTTCATAATTGTCAAATTTTCTTTTACTACATAATTCCTGTACTTAGTTTGTAATAATTTTTTGAATTATTAGTGATTGCCCATCGAAAGCACCCTTGTGTGCGGTGTTGGAGTGTATACTTAAAAGTTTAGCTTTTGTACACATTTATTTTGAAATAAAGAATCACATTGGTCAAATGTTTATATTTATTTGTTAAATGTAATTATTCAATTAATTTATATAGTAGATAACATGGAGTGTGGAGTCACACTTAGAAGATCATGTTGTCGGTTCTCTATAAATTATAAACAGTTGCTCACGACTAAGATGGAAAGGAACAAACCATCAGAATAGACGTAGTGTAATTAAATATTAGTTTATCTTGACTAATAAATTACACTGATACACTTTAAGTGTATTGAGTAGGATCATTTAGGTAAGTTCTTTTTGTACTGACTTAGTAAAAGAACTAGACCTTAGTTATTATGGAAGTGTGTGCTCTTAATCCTAATATAATAACAAGCATGTATATTTAATATTTATTTCTTTGACTTATCAAAGGGTGAGGTTTAGCTCGATAAATCAATATGCCCGATAAGTTGAGAAATGATATTACTTATAGTATGTGTTGTTGATTATAGAAGGAATCTGTGTCCTAGTTATCTAGGTTGAGAATGTCCTCAAGAGGAGCTCATAAGGATTGCCATGTTAAACCCTGCAGGTGGACTTAGTCCAACATGACAATAAAGTTGGGTGGTACTACTCTTGGAGCTAGATATTAATTAAATAAGTTGTCAGTAACTCACTTAATTAGTGGACATTCGTAATCTTAAACACAGGGAGACTAACACACTCATGATAAGAAGGAGCCCATAATGTAATTTGGGATTGGTGTGGTAGTGCAGTAATAACTCTCTAGTGGAATGAGTTATTATCGATAAACTTGAGTTGTGTGTTCGGGGCGAGCATGGGATACTCGAGCTCATCGGAAGGCCAAAACCAATTTCTCCTCTAGGTCCCTGTTGTAGCCTCAATAAAGCCTCAAGTCCATCCAAAGAAAAGCTTATCTTGGTGTCCAAGAAGGGGCCGGTTCATTGCTTGGTGACCAAGCAATGGCCGGCCACATATTCTCTAGAAGTGGCTGGCCCTTGCCTTGGGCAAGGGGGTCGGCCGCAATATTTAAATTAGGAAGGTTGTTTTTGAATTTTTAAATTTCCTCAGATATTTACAATTTGTAAAAAGAGAGATTTTAAAAATTTATAAAATTTTCCTAATTTAAATTAGGCCACAAGGTTTTAAAAGAGAGTTGTAAAATTTATAAAACTTTCTTTTAAAAAGAAATATTATTAGAGATGTTTTAAATTTTAAAACTTTCCTTTTAATATCCACATTAGAAAAAAAAAAAAGAGTTTGTAAAATTTTATTAGAAGTTTTCTTCTTTTAAATTTTATAAATTTCTTTTCTTTCTTTCCCTTTTAATAAGTGGCCGGAGCAAGGGGCCGGTCAAATAATTAAACATCAACAAATAGTTGTTTAATTAATAAATCAATCTAGAATTGATTAATTAAAAGGAAAGAAAAAGAAAAAATTAAAAGGAAATAGGAATGAGTCTAATTTTTTATAAAACTCTTTCCATAATTTTCCGTTGGGAAACTAATATAAAAAGGGGGGAAGGGGTGACCTTGAAAAATATAACAATTGATATTGTGTTGATGGAGATCATCAAGTGGCCGGCCCCTCTCCCTCTCTTCCCTTTGCTCTCTTTTGCTCCTTTGTGGTGGTGGTGGCCGAATTCTAGAGAAGGAGGAGAAGCTTTCCGGGTGGTGTTCGGCTTGGAGGATTGTCGCCCACACGACGTCTAAGAGGAGGCGAGGGATACGGCAGAAGATCTCGAGGTTTTTAGCATACAAGGAAGAGGTATAACTAGTATTTAATTTCCGCATCATACTAGTTAATTTTTCTTTGTATAAATACCAAATACAAGAGGCATTCGATTCTTGTTTTTCGAATTTAATTTCGATGTTGTGTTCTTTTTCTTTTTTCCTTGTGATTTGATTGTTCCTTTTGGTTAACCTAGAGTTATATAAGGAAATTAAATATTAACTTTCCTTAAAAGGCTTTGCCTAGTCGGTGGTGGTTGCTCCCATATCCAAGAAGGCCAAGTGCCTCGCCATGCAGTACTGGAAGCCAATTTTGGAAACTAATATTTAATTGAATTTATAACCGAGGTGATTTGGATCAAACGTGTTAAGTTCCGCAGGAGATCCAAATCTAAACCTAAAAGAACATATAAGTTAAACTTGGAATCAAACGTGTTAAGTTCCGCAGGAGATACAAATTTAACTTAAAAGAACACGTGGTAGATAGGAAAGGTTCAGATCACGTACAAACACTACAAGAAAAAGCCTCATAGACATCGGTGGAACAACAATAGTTTTAAGCAAAAACCGATGTCTTTGAGTATTTTACACCGGTTTTTTCAAAAATCGGTGTCTATAAGCGAAGATTTTCGCTCATAGACATCGATTTTTTAGCCGATGTCTATGAGCGCCTTTTTTTTTGTTAATAGACATTGGTTTTAACAGCGGTTTTTAAAACCCGATGTTAATGAACCAAAAAAAAATAATTTAATTTTTCCACCAGCCAAAATTTATAACACTTCACAAAGTTCCCTCCAAACCTAAACCAATATCGCGCCCCTTCTCTCAGCCTAAACCTAAACCTAAACCTCCAACCATCTCTCTCAGCCTCATCTCCCTCTTCCCTTTCCTGGATCTCTTCCCCTTCCTGGATCGACGCCCCTTAGGATCAAAACCACCTGCTTCGATCCTAAGCAAAATCGCAGTATAAATCGTTCCATTCTGCCTCCTCGTCCGATCCTCTCTTCCTCCTCCTCCTCCTTCCTCTCTTCGCTCTTCCCGGCTAAGGTAGGGGCCGACAAGATCCGAACAGCTAGAGGACGCCCACGACCACCATGGCACGGTTGGTCGGCAACATGAGGGAATCCGAAGGAAGAGAGAACAACACCGAGATCTCTGATCTTGTGTAAAGGGGTCTCCTTCTTCTGAAGCAGAGAGATTGAGTGCAGTATAAGAATAACGAAGTACGTCTGCCTGTTAAAACCCTAAAATTGCAGGCATAAAGGCTCTCTGTGCTTCATTTTCTCCTTCTCGGCCTCTTCGCTCGCTGGGTACACGGTCAAAACCTCTCGCTTCCTCTTTTCATTCTTCTTGATCGTCTGATTGCTAAAGGTTGAGGATGGGGTTTGGGGTTAACCTCTCTATAAAGCGCCGAAGCCTTTTCTTTTCCCCCGACTTTCTCCTTCTCGCGACTTCGGACTTCACGCGACCGAGACCGGCGATTTCTTCTTCTCTCGGTGGCGCCGGCGAAGAGCGGACCTTGGAGCATTGAGAGGAAGAGAGGTTAGTTACAGCCGAACCTTCTTTCTCCCCGATCCCTTCCTCCTTTCTCTGATCTCGGTGAACAACGGCGACGGATCTCGATCGGTGGATTTCGCCGGCTGTCGGGAGGGAACCAAGGGCATCGGCATTGGATCAGGCCAGCATCGATTGTTTGGAGGAGGTAACAACCATTGTTCCTTCCCGATCTCTGTCCCTGTTCGTCGGCAAGAACAAGTCGTTGCCCTAACTTCGATCTTGGAGGTAAGGGTTTGGTTTTGGTTGTGAATTCGAACCTTGATCCTTTCTAGTGTTGATTCAGGTGGTTCTTTCTGGGAAGCAGAGACTTGTATTTTGGTCCCGGCCACCACAGCTCTGTTGGATCAATCTCTTCTTCGTATCAGTGATCGTCTCCGGTGATTGAAGGGTGCAGAGGTAATGAGGTCGATCTGTTGTTGTTGTTAACAGGTTGTTTTGATGACTTCTTGTTATTCTTTCTTCTTGATCCGGCTAGTGAAGATGCACTATGTAATGTTTTGTTTGTAGGGGATTGAGGTACGGTTTAGTTCTTGTTCCTTACCCTTGTGCGATCATTAGTTGCAGTAGATGTTACCTAATGAATCCTGTGTGTTTTGAGCTGGATCCACGGCAGAGTCAATAAGAATTTGTTTGTTCTGGTGTTGGAGGTTAAGGGTATGATGTGTTACTAGTTAACAAGGATAAGAGTTGTTATATTGGGTAATTGAATGTTGTAAATAAAGATTAACCTGAATCTGAAATGGTTTCAGTGACATTTAGGTTTCATGTTAGGCGATTATGGAAGATTGTAACCTTGAAGATCTAATGGGAATTTAGATATTGGATGGTTTAGGTTAGAATATAAATTTAATATGGTTATGTTAAAAGAAGGGAGCCGTACCTATGGTTAGCGTTTCTTTTGTATGTTCATTTCCTCCAGGTTTTTGTAATTTAATTTCCACCCTCTAGGGTTTTTTTTTAATTCAGTTTTCGATGCCTAATTCCACCCTGCTTCTTTCTGACATACATTTACACATTGTTTCAGAGGATGCGATGTGCTTATTTTAGATATTGGATTGGGAAGTGCAGAGAATCAAGCAAGGGTCAAGGAGTTGCTTCATGTGGAGGAATCAAAACTAGAGGAGGATGAGGGTAAGTGTTTTTACTCATAATATTATTTTAGTTTATGTTCAGATCAGTTGGCACTCGATTCTGTGCTTTAGGAAATACCACTCCATCAGTGAGATGGGTTCGAGATGATAAATATGATTGCATCCGATTAAAGAATTGCAAGGTGAGCTATATTCACTGTGTATCCCCCCTTCAGAGTACATATGTATCTGTATAGTAATTAATTTCAATATAGGCACATCAAATTACCTTAATTGTTTCTGGACATAGACTTAATCCTTTGGATTACTTTATTTTAATTGGTAGAGTATTTGCCACTACCTTTCTATTATTCATTCTTTTGCTTTGCAGGTTGTGACAAAAATTGATTGGCATCGGAAAGGAGACTATTTCACTACTGTCGTTCCTAGTGATATCCTAATTATGAATTTTAGTTGTACTTATTTTTAGTCATTCCTAGTGCCTATTTTATATCTCAGTTTTGTTTCTTTCTTTTTTCTAATACACACTGACAAATTGGAAATATATAAAAATCATGACATTATACCTAGTTACCTAGCCTTTGAGGCTGGAATCAGGATGAAACCTAAAGTGCCCTGAAAAGTTTAGGCATACCAAATTCTCTCAGTTTAATGACAGAGGTCAGTTGTGTTGCAAACTTTGTTGTTTTCCTTGTTTTTCATTTACCGCGTCTAGATTAAGAAACTATGGCTTTCTAACTCAAATAAAAATTGCAATTCCTGCCTATCTTAGACCTAACATTAACTTATTAATTGAACAGGTGTTTTAGATTGTAAATTTCATCCGAGGCAGCCATGGCTATTCACAGCTGGAGCAGATTCTGTCATTAAACTGTATTGCCACTAATGATAGATTCTCCAGGAAACTTTGAAGAATCTCCTCGAGTCAAGATACGTGAGTACTTGCTGATCCTACATGACTACGGTAGCAAGTTCATGTTCTTTGCTTGATAATTTATTCTTTTTTGACCAATTCATTTCCGTAAACCCCTTACCTGTAAGCACCAACTAGTATCCTTATTGTCAAGAATTAATTTTATCAATGACTTATAAGTTTGGTATGCATATTTCTTATGATGTTGAACCTTGACTTTGAGACACATGATGGCTTTGTTTTATTTTTTTTGTTGAATTTTCTATCCTGTAAGTTTCAACTCCACTAGTATCATGTTTCCATAGATGATGCTGTCTTAGATGTTGGAGTTGTGACCTATTCTTTATACTGATGTTTCTGTGTGGAATTTTCCCAGTTGTCCTGTTCATTGTTTGATGTTTCTGTGTGTGTTGTAGCTGAATTTGGTTGTAGCTTCTACAAGCTTTCTTCACTTTCTTCCCTCCACTATCTGTTAACAAGTTTGATCTTTACAATTCAGTTATAAGAACAAACAATATGACCAAAGGTTGACAGCTTTGCTTCATCCTTTTTACATTTCAGTATGTGGATGAAAGCAAATATGTACTGATGTACCTAAATGGATTTACAAAAATATCTTTGAAATGTTTTGTCATACAGATATGGCATCTAGTATAATTTTTTCCAACTTGATTGTTGCATTATCATATAATGAGATTAGGTGCACAGCTTGCAGTCAGTTTATTGTTTTTGCTAAAGATCATTGCTAGTAGGCCGACAAAAGACAGGTCTAAAATGAAGCCTAAGAAAACATGCTTAAGATGATATTTTAAGATTTTCTAAACATTGGATCATTGCGGAAGGTTGTGATTGGCACGGCAAGTGTTCTAAAATGAAGCCAAAGAAAATGGGGGAGAAAATAAGGTTCGGCTTGAGGAATTTATGCAATAAAGCAGTTTTATATTTGATTCCTTCTTTAATTATATTGCGTGTGTTCCTAAGCTGCAACCTATTAATAATTTTAGTTTTATAATGTTCTTTGCCACTACCTTTCTATTATTCATTCTTTTGCTTTGCAGGTTGTGACAAAAATTGATTGGCATCGGAAAGGAGACTATTTCACTACTGTCATTCCTAGTGATATCCTAATTATGAATTTTAGTTGTACTTATTTTTAGTCATTCCTAGTGCCTATTTTATTCCTAGTCACCTTATTTCAATGACAAGAACAAGGGTTCTCATGGCCAATATGTGTCTATTAATGTGATTTTCAATGTCTTTCTTACCACGCTAATCCTACTTCTGATTTGATTTGCAGCTTCAAGATATCAAACTCTACACCTTCTATATGGAGCTAGATTTGCAAAAGCCATATCCAACTCGAGGAAGTGACTTATTGACATGGGAGGTAGGTGTACCTCTTTAGTTCCGCTTTTAACCAAATATCCCTATAAAGATTCATTTGTGTGCTCTTAACATATCTATTCCTACAACGTTGTTATCTAGGATTAGCATTTTTTTTGTTAAATGTGATTTATGCACCTATAATTATTCTGGTGAAGTTAGCATTCTATTAAACTAGATTATGACCTTTGCAGAGAACTTATTGGTAACCAAGGACTTTGTGAAGATAGCAAATTTTGGCCTTGCTCGTGAAGTTCATTCGAAGCCACCATTCACAGAATAGGTTTCAACACGCTGGTAAGCATGTTTATGACAAGCACTTGTGATCTTATATTTTTTATTTGCTACATGTACACATTTATTTTAGTTATTTGACATATGGTGGATTTATGTGTTTTTACAGTTTACAAACTCAAGTACTCCAGAGTTGAAATTGATGAAGTGCAGTTCGAGTGGGCTGAATGCATGCTAGATTACATTTGAAGTGCGGTTCTACCTTGATGTGTTAAAAGAATGTTCTACCTTGATTTTGATATCTATTAGCTAGCTTTTGATGTAAAAAGAATGTTTGGCTATTTTATGGATATTGTTGTAAGAAGATTATTTATATAATTTGTGAATATTTGTGTATTTTATGGATATTATTGAATGAATAATATTTGTACAATTTGTGAATATTTGTGTATTTTTTTTTGTTATTATCGGTTTTAAAATCAAATCTGTGCTGTTAAAAAATATACATATTACATCGGTTTTCCATCGATGTAAAACCGGTGTTATAAAGTAATATTACATCAGTCATTTACCGCTGCCAAAACTGGTGTTATTAACATACAATATTACATCGGTTTTACACCGTTGATGAAACGGTGTCGTTAAGTGATACTACACCGGTTAATAACCGATTCGAAAATCGGTGTCGTTAAGTGATACTACACCGGTTTTAACCCGATGTCTAAAATGGCAGACTTTTAACATCGGCTTCATAGACATCGGTTGAAAATCAAATAGACACCGGTGGAAAACCGATGTCTATGAAGGTTTTTGTTGTAGTGAAAATTTTTGTACAGTAGAGCCATTGGGTTTTCTGAGTAGCAACCAACATGCGGGCCTTGGAGTAGGAGTCGCCAAAGGCTCCGAACCATGTAAATCCTTGTGTTCTCTTTGGCTTGTTTACTTTTCCACTGTGCTTACTCTACGATTTTTTTAAAATCACTATTCACCCCACTCTAGCGAAACTCTACGATCCAACACAATAAACTTAACTGTGAACCTTGGTTGCGAAACATAAAAAAGGGGGAGATTGTCGGTGCAGGTTGCACCAGAATCAAACCTAAGTTTTGATGTTATCAAAGGTTCAAGTTAAGTCTCGTTGTGATCTAATAAGTTGACCAAGTGCGCAGGTTGTTTACTCAACCGGGAAAGTTCTAGTTGGAGGCTTGGCAGAAAAGACTTAGCAAATCGTGGAAGCCAGGCGGAAAGACCAAGTGGATCGAGAGGATTCGACACTTGGCGGAGAAACTCGATAGGTTTGGAGGACCGTAGATCGAGGGAAAGTCTTGGGTGGTCAATCTAATGCTGAGCGGTAAAGTCCAAACATGTTTGGAGGACCATGTTTGGCAGGTAGGTTGAGGTAAGCAACTGGAGGAGTGACAGTGAGGTCGTGTTCTTGAAAGGAACAACCTAAGGTCACCGATCCAACTTAAGAAACTGGGAAGGTTTCCAAGTTGAGATCAAGACAGTTATATTGTCTAATACTACTCATGCATAAAATATAATATTACTATGCTAACCTCTGTTTTATAGGATTATATGTCTAACACTGTTTTACAGATATGACCTGGATCGGTCGACCAAACCAGGTTGGCTCAGACCAGATCAGAATCGAATAGAACACAACTTCCAATCTAAGCTTGATCGATCAACCGAACAAGATGATCGATCGATCGAACCCTGATGACTTAGCACAAATCAGATCGAGCCGAAGCAAAGAAGGAAGATTGCCTAATCGATCGACCGAACCAGAGGATCAGTCGACCAAACAACAAAGACATTAATGGCACATTAATGAAGAATCTCTACGAACGGGGAAAGCTCACCATTCGGTCGACCAAATAGTGGGATCGATCGATCGAACCATTAAACATCATTAATGCCCAAGGATCGGATCTCAACAAAGAAGGGATAGAGTGGGTTCGGTAGACCGAACCCAAGGATCGGTCGACCGAACATTGACCTTTCTTATAAAAGTGAAGCTCGAGGTCCGAGGCTCAACAACAAATCTGTTTAAAGTTGATCTCTGTGCAAGCTGCTATTCATACTACAACTACTCGTCTTCATAAGCAAGCTACTGCTCTAAGAAGTGCCGACAAGTTGCATCCCTAATCTTTTGTCAATATATTTTTATTAGCTTGCATTGTACTTATTTACTTGTAAGATAGTAGGCTGTTACTATCTTACTCATCTAATTGTACGCACTGCTTCTTTCCGAGGATTTCAGAAAGAAGATTTCAAGTAAATTACCTAACGGTGCGATCAAGGATCGCAGGTCTTGGAGTAGGAATCAACGTAGGTTTCGAACCAAGTAACCACTCGAGTCTTCTGTATTGTTTTCTGCTGCCGCTTTGTTATTTGTTTTACGAGTCGTTACGAAAAGAAAAGGAGTGTTTTTAAAAGAGCGATATTCACCTCCCTCTATCGCACTCTTTCGATCCTGCATTATTGTGGCCGACCCCCTCTTGCTTGAGCACCAAGCAAGGGGCCGGCCCCTTAAGAGGATAATGTGCCCGACCCTTGCTTGGTCACCAAGCATTGGGCCAACCCCCTTCTTGGACACCAAGATGAGCTTATATTTGGATGGACTTAAGGCTTTAATGAGGCTATGATAGGGACCTAGAGGAGAAATTAGTTTTGGCCTTTCGATGAGCTCAAGTATCCCGTGTTTGCCCCGAAGACACAACTCAAGTTCATCGATAATAACTCATTCCACTACAGAGTTATTATCGCACTACGACACCAATCCCAAATTACATTATGCGCTCCTTCTTATCATGAGTGTGTTGGTCTCCCTGTGTTTAAGATAACGAATGCCCACTAATTAAGTAAGTTACTGACAACTCACTTAATTAATATCTAGCTCCAAGAGTAGTACCACTCAACTTCATTGTCATGTCGGACTAAGTCCACCTGCAGGGTTTAACATGACAACCCTTATGAGCTCCTCTTGGGGACATTCTCAACCTAGATAACTAGGACACAGTTTCCTTCTATAATCAACAACACACACTATAAGTAATATCATTTCTCAACTTATCGGGCATATTGATTTATCGAGCTAAACCTCACCCTTTGATAATTCAAAGAAATAAATATTAAATATATGCTCTTGTTATTATATTAGGATTAAGAGCACACACTTCCATAATAACTAAGTTCTAGTTCTTTTATTAAGTCAGTACAAAAAGAACTTACCTAAAATGGTCCTACTCAATACACTTGGACTGTATCATTGTAATTTATTAGTTAAGATAAACTAATACTTAATTACACTATGACTACTTCAACGGTTTGTTCCTTTCCATCATAGTCATGAGCAACTGTTTATAATTTATAAAGAACCGACAACATGATCTTCTGTGTGTGACACCACACACCATGTTGTCTACAATATAAATTAATTGAACAAATTACATTTAACAAATAAATGTAGATATTGACCACTGTGATTCTTTATTTCTAAATAAATGTTTATACAAAAGCTAGGCTTTTAGTATATACTCTAACAATATCCAGCATAGTTTGAGTCAAAATATCCTATTAGGTCAAAATTAGCAGTTCTAGGATACCAAATTCCTACATTTAGTGTGCCTTTAATATATCCAAGTATCCTTTTAATAATACTTAAATGTGATTATTTTGCACATATTTGATACCTAACACACATACCTACTGTAAATACAATATTACGTCAACTTATAGTTACATAGAGTAGACTTTCTATTGCACTTCTAAAGTGTTTTAAGTCAACTGGTTTATCCTCTGGGTCAGTGTCCATTTTTACATTTATTGTCATTAGGGTATTAATTTCATTAGAGTTTTCCATTCCAAACTTTCTAATTAATTCCTTAGCATATTTACTTTGAAAAACATAATTGCCTTCTTTGATTTGTTTTATTTGTAAGCCTAAAAAGAAGTTAAATTCACCTACTAGACTCATTTCAAATTTATTTTCCATTAATTTAATAAATTTTTTTAAGAATTTTATATTTGTTGAACCAAAAATTATGTCATCTACGTATATTTGAGCTATAAATATATCTTTTTCTACGGACTTAACAAATAGAGTTGAGTCAATTTATCCTTGGTTGAATCCTTTAGAAATTAAATAAGTTGATAGTCTTTCATATCAGGCTTTGAATACTTGTTTTAATCCATATAGTGTCTTTTTGAGTTTAAAGACATGATTTGGGTGATCTTGATCTTCAAATCCAGGTGGTTGACTCACATAAACTTTTTCCTTAATAAATTTATTAAGAAATACAGATTTTACATCCATTTGATATAACTTGAATATTTTATCTGCTACATAAGCTAGTAACATTCTAATTGACTCAAGTCTAACCACTAGTGCATAGGTTTCATTACAGTCAAGTCTTTCAACTTGACTAAATCTTTTAGCTACTAATCTAACTTTATTCCTAACAATTCCTCCTTGTTTATCTAATTTATTCCTAAAGACTCACTTTGTGTTAATGATTGATTTATTTTCAGGTTTAGGTACTAAGTCTCATACTTGGTTTTTTTTTTTCAAATTAGGCTAGTTCTTCTTGCATAGTTATGATCCAATCAGGGTCAGGTAAGGTTTCTTTTATACATTTAGGTTTACGCTTGGATATTAGAGCTATTTGACTTAACTTTCTATATGAAGATCAAGTTCTAACTCTTAGAGTAGGATCACTCAAAATTTGATCAACTAGGTGGTTGATTCTTATTCTAGAGATTACTTGGTTAGGATTAATACTTGGTTTATCTAAATGGTTTATAGGTATAGGTCTAGGTTCATCATCTTCTAGATTTCTAATAGGTTGTTCATTATTTGGTTTGACGGGATTATCCTTAATATCATTGTCTTTATAAAAAATGATATTAGTTGTTTCTTTAACTTTTAGAGTATTTTTGTTATAGACTCTATACGCCTTACTAGTTGTTGAATATCCTAAGAAAATTCTATTGGTGCATTCGACCTAAGTATGATCAGTACGATCATGGTTTTGATGTGTGTATCAAAGAGTTTAAGTTAGGCTTTCATATTGCTTTGATATGTGTGATTGAGTCATGCAGGACTTGGTGAAACACACATGAGGAGCTTGGTGCGGCTAAGCTTGGGAAGCTCATCTTAGGATTCAAATCCATGAGACGGTGAAGGATGATATGGAAGGCATTCGAGGGACCGCCAGACGAGGAGTAATGGAGTGGAGCCGAGGCAAGCGGACTGGTGCGCAGGAAATGAGTTGTCTTGTGATCAACCCTTTCTTCTCTATATAATGGAAGCTTGGGGCATTGAAGGAGGTTACTGATAATCTTGATACACTCCTAGTCTTGGCCTCTAAGCTTCCAAAGCCTAATTGATGTGCGTAGATTATATATACTTTTATGCATGTTTGGACATATATCTACTTATATTTCATTAGCATAATCTATGTTTATTACACCCTCCTTTATTATAATGACATACTTCCATTATATTCTATTTGGAGATCTGCTCTTTGCATATTTTAATTGACAGGATGCATATTAGAGCGAAAAAGGAGTAAAAATGCACACGGGAGCAACTCCAGAAGAAAACAAGCTCAGGCCGTGTGACCTACACGGGCGTGTCTCCACTAGAGGAAAATCAAACCATGGCCGTGTGACCCACACGACCATATGAATCTCGCCGTGCCAACATTCCAGAGGAGAAGAAGGTCATGACCGTGTGACACACATGACCGTGTGAGGCCAACAGTGAAGAAGAAGGCCATGACCGTGTGAGCCACACGGCCGTGTGACTCAACCCGAGAGGAAGTCGGGTACCCGTGTTAATCCACACGGCCGTGTGACCAGAGCCGAGGCCAAGAAGAAGCCGGCCATGTGGATGCCACACCGCCGTGCCATGCAAAAACAGAGCTGTGCTGAATTCTGGGCAGATTGCAGACCGATAGTAAAATGGCCATAACTTTGTATTCGGTGGGAGTTTTGGGCTGATCTTTATATTGAAACGTATCTAATTTCAAGATCTACAACTTTTCTTCAGATCCAATAGAGAGATAGCATTGTCTACCCATGCTAACTGGCACATCCGTGCCTCTTAACCGTGGCTTCATCTAGACCTCCACCCAGACTGCAGACCAAAGTTTGAACCACCATAACTTTTGGCTCGGTTGGAGCCAGGGCTCGATCCAAATATTAGATTGTAGATAATTTCAAGAGATACAACTTTGGTTCAGGGTAAATAACAAGAAAACCTATTTTAATGGATGAAAAACTTGATTTAACGGACCCCTATAATCCTAGTTTTAAAGGCCAATTTGGAGGAGGTATAAAAGGGTCAAGAACCTCATTCTTTGACTCATCTTGGGTTTGGGACTTTGAACCTCTCCTTAAAGAAGAGTTTTACCCTTAGAGGGAAACCCTAAAGCTTCATTCACCTCCATTCCTTGATGATCCACCCATCTCTGGAGCAAGGAGGCATCCCCAAGACATCGGAAACATCGGCAAACATCTCTTCTTCCCCTTCTTCTCACATCTAAGGTTGTATGTATGCTTTACTTTATGTTTTGGGGTTGTTCTTCCTTTGCAATGGAGTAGATATGCTTTCTAGGATTAGAGAGTATTTGTAATGTGATGGAGATGTAAAACTATGTGGATTTGCCATGTTTCTATTCAATAACTTGTTAATGCCTTGTTCATGTTTGATGAAATATGTGTGTGAAGATTATATATATCTTTTGCATGTTTTATCAAATGGTTGTATAGAATTGTTAATCCCGTAGGGGGAATACTCTAGATCATATGACTGAGGGGCGCTAGTGATAGGGTACCCCACTAACGGACGTCTAGGGTATCACCTTAAAAGGAGAAGCAAATCTCCACAAGGAAGTAGGGGATCGGGCATAATCACTATTTCTATTTCTATGTTATTGTGTGTTAGTGTGTTTCTGTGTGGTATGACCAAGGGGTGTTAGTGACAAGCTTCCCCGCTAACAGTCTTCATAGGAATCACTTCCATTTAGTAGCATAGGACATGGAGTAGGAGAACATACCGGCTTATCCACTGTAGGGGAGAGTCGGTAATGTATCTAACTTCCTTAAAGAGCATGAACATAGATGATAGGAACTAAGCAATCTATGTAATATCGCCTAGCATCATAAGGAAACCAAAATCCTAGAATCGCACCTCAAACCATCTCTCACATCCACTTAGCTCAACCCCTCTCAAGATCCACCATCTCTTCTCTCTTCTCTTTCTCTTACTCTCTTTTCCAACCAATCTTACGTTTGCTTAGATAATTCACCATGAGAAGTTAACTAGTGCTTAATCATTAGTCCCTGTGAATTTGATATCTTTTGATTATTGAGGATGAAATCGTGCACTTGAGATTGTGTAACACTAACACTTTTCTTCCTGTTAGAATGTATACTAAAAGTCTAGCTTTTTGTATAAATATTTATTTTGAAAAAAAGAATCGCATTGGTCAAATATCTGTATTTAGTTAAATGCAGTAGTCTATTTAATTTATATTGTAGATAACATGGTGTGTGGTGCCACACAGAAGATCATGTTATCGATTTCTTATAAATTATAAATAGTAACTCACAACCAAGATGGATTGGGACAAACCACTGGAATGGTTGTAATGTAATTTGGTATTAGTTTATCTTGACTATAAAATTACACTAGTACACTATGTGTATATTGAACAGGACCATTTGATGTTGTTCCTTTTATACTGACGGCATAAAAGAATAGAACCTCTGTTATTATGGATGTGCGTACTCTTAATCCCGATCTAATAACAAGCACATGCACTTAGTATTTATTTCTTTAATTTATCAAAGGGTGAGATTTATTCGTTAAATCAATAGGCTCAATAAGTTGGGAAATGATGTTATTTATATGATGTGTTGTTGATTATAGAAGGAAACTGTATCCTAGTTATCTAGGTTGATGATTGGTAAGCCGAGTCTATCACACTCGTAAATCAAATTAATTCATTTATATTCAACCGAACCCCTTAACCTACACTAAGGTAGTATAGTAGAGGACCGGGTCGTCTCTCACGTGGAAACAATGATAGGACGTTTGTTTTCAGACAAGATCGAACCAAGGGGTTTGTTTGGGGGTTTTGTTCTCTAAACCTAATGAAATAATTGAAATCCTAACTAACCAGCAAAGATGAACCTATAGCGCAGTGTCACTCTACGCTACAAGCTACACCTTCTACAGGCATAACAAACAAGCATAACAGATAGTAAAACAAGCCTAACTAAAACTAACCTACAATTCTATCTAACCATTGAAGAACATACTTACATCGCATTGTCACACTACGACACAAGCATAATCATCAACAGAACTAACATGAAAACATAACAAAGAACACAAACAAGCATAAATGAAGCAACAAGACAGTAATTAAGTAAATTCAACAGAATTAACGAAACAAAGCAAGTAAATCCTAATTAACCAATCCACTTCTCCACAGTCAAACATCCACAAAGTACTCTGTCTGTCACTACAGAATCACCGAGGAAGAAGACCGCTGTCACTCGGAAAACTCCTGGATCCGGTGGACAGCTGACGTTACTGGTCGGAACTACAATTTACGACGGTGGAAGCTCGAAATCCTTGAAGAAACCTCTCCTCTTCTGCGCTAGGGCACGCGACCACCTTCCCCTTTCTCTTTTCTTCTCTCCGGCCGGCGGCACCTCTACTCCTCTTCACTGCCGCCGGCCGGCTCTCCACAATTTAATTTTATCAATAATAATTCATTCCACTAGAGAATTATTATTGAACTACCGCACCAATCCCAAATTACATTTTGGGCTCCATCTTATTATGAGTGTGTTAGTCTCCCTGTGTTTAAGATAACAAAAGTCCACTAATTAAGTAAGTTACTGACAACTCACTTAATTAATATCTAGCTCCAAGAGTAGTACCACTCAACTTCATCGTCATGTCGGACTAAGTCCACCTGCAGGGTTTAACATGACAATCCTTATGAGCTCCTCTTGGGGACATTCTCAACCTAGATCACTAGGACATAGTTTCCTTCTATAATCAACAACACACAGTATAAGTGATATCATTTCCCAACTTATCGGGCTTATTGATTCATCGAACTAAATCTCACCCATTGATAAATTAAAGAAATAAATATCAAATATATGTGCTTGTTATTATATTAGGATTAAAAGCACACACTTCCATAATAACTGAGGTCTTTGTTTCTTTATAAAGTCAGTATAAAAGAAACGACCTCTAATGGTCCTACTCAATACACTCTAAGTGTACTAGTGTAATTATATAGTTAAGATAAACTAATACCTAATTACACTACGACCTTCCAATGGTTTGTTCCTTTCCATTATAGTCGTGAGCTACTGTTTATAATTTATAAGGTACTGATAACATGATCCTCTGTGTGTGACACCACACACCATGTTATCTATAATATAAATTAATTGAACAACTATATTTATCATAAATGTAGACATTTGACCAATGTGATTCTTATTTTTAGATAAATGTTTATACCAAAAGCTAGGCTTTTAGTATACACTCTAACAATCTCCCACTTATACTAAAAGACTAAGCTATCATATCTGCTGCCATACATCTGATTCCCATGCCTTTCAAAAAGCTCTTGCCTTAGGTTATCATCTGATGCAATCTAGGCGGCAACAACTTCTCCTCGTTATACAATTTCTCGTATTGGGTAGTACTTGCGCTCTATTGTATTTACTTGCCTTATAGACTCATGGTTTCTTTGAGTTTGTTACTGCACCATTATTATTACAATAAATTGTAATAATCTTTGGACAAACTAGAAATCATATCTAAGTCTATCTTGAGGTAATTAAGTCATTCAGCTTTTATGGCTACCTCAGAGGCTTGCCATATACTCAGCTTCTATGGTGGAGTCCAGAAAAACACCTATGCTTATCACTCTTCCATAGTTATGACTTTTCCTCCTAAAGTAAACACAAAAACCCCGAGGTTGACTTATTATTGTCTCTATCCGATTGGAAGTCAAAATTCGAGTAACCCACAGGGACCAAATTAACTGCCTTGTAAGCTAGCATATAATCTCTAGCGCCTCTAAGGTACTTTAATATATGTTTTACTGTAGTACAATGTCCTTGTCTAGGGTTACTTTGATATCTGCTAACTATGCCCTTGGCAAAACAGATTTCTGATCTCGTGCATAGCATACATTAGGTTGTCTAACTGCCGAAGCATAAAAAAACTGCCTACATGTCCTCAATCTCCTTTGATGTCATCGGAGACATCTCTTTAGATAAAGACACTCCATGCTTAAAAGGTAAGAAACCTTTCTAGGAGTTTTGCATGCTTAAAACGAGCAAGGATTTTTCCGATGTATCAAGCTTGGGATAAGTAAAATATATTTTTTCTTGTGATCCCTTATTACTTTGATCTCAAAAATATATACATTCTCCCAAGTCTTTATATCGAATTATTTGGACAACCATACCCTTACTTCTGACAACATTTTGATATTGTTTCCAACTACCAAAAATGTTATCTACGTATAGTACAAGAAATACCACCACGTTTCCATCACACATTTTGTATACACAAGACTTATCCGTTTACTCAATAAATCCATAGGTCTGGATTACTTTGATAAACTGGATGTTCCAAGACCTTGAAGCTTTGCATCAGTCCATAGACTGATTGATCTTGCACACAAGATGCTCTTAGCCCTTTGCAATGAACCCTTCTGGTTGCTTTATATGGATGCTTTCATCAAGACTTCCATTAAGGAATGCTGTCTTGACATCCACTTGCCAAATAGATAAAAGAATCCGGATAGACTTAAGCATGGCTACCAGTGAAAAAGTTTCCTTTTTCATCAAGCCTTGCTTTGAAAGTTACTACCTTCCTTTCTATCCCTCTTTTCCTATTATAGACCTTTTTACACCCAAAGGCTTTTACACCATTTGGTGGTTCTACAAGCTTCCAGATTTTATTAGAATACATATATTCTAATTCTGTTATTCATTACTCTTTGCCAAGATGTTGTATCTTTATCTTGGAGTGTTTCGTCATATGTCCGGAGATCAAGTTCATGTCCTCCAGGGATCGAGTCCAAAACTCTCCCAAAACATGAATCTTTTAGGTTGCCTAACAACCTCCCACTACGACAAGGCACTTTCGCAATTGTGTATCATTTGTGATACGTGTTGCGGTTTCTTGTGGTATCTCATCTTGTACTGTTGGTACTAGATTAGACATGCCTTTTATTATTTCCTTAAGAACAAATTTTCTTATGGGCACATGGTTTATTACATAGTCCTTTTCTAAAAATCGGTCATTGATGCTAACAATGACCTTCTGATTTTTAAGACTATAAACCTACTTTCATTTTACTAGGATAACCCATAAACAAGTGAATTCCTGTCCAACTTATCATTGTCTCTCTTCTGCATATGTGCTGGACTACCCGAATCCGAATATGCTTCGAAATAGGCTTACGTCTATTCAACAATTCTATATGAGTAGAGAGTTCTGACTTTAGAAGGTACTATATTCACTCCTGTTTCCAGAGTATATCCTTAAAATGATTTTGATAATATTCTTAATAACTCATCAATCTACTTATTTCCATAAGAGTCCTATACTTTCCTTTTCATACACCATTCTGTTGGAGTGTACCAGGTGCAGTTAGTTTGGATTGAATCCCTACTTCTGATAAATGACTCCTAAATTCTCCCAAGAGGTACTTGCCACTACGATCTTACCGTAGTGTCTTGATACTTTTACTTTGTCGTTTCTCCACATCAGCCTCGTACTCTTTGAACTAATCAAAGCACTTAGACTTGCGTCACATCAAGTAAATATATCCGTATCTCAAATAGTTGTCTATAAAATAGATGAAATATTTGAAACAACCTCTTGCCTGGATGCTCATAGGATCTCACAAATCAGAATGAACCAATTCCAATATATCTTTGACTCCATACCCCTTAGACTTAAAAGCTTCTTGGTTATTTTTCCTTCCAAGTAAGACTCGTAGGTTGGAAAGATTTCCACTACTAATGAACCCAAAAGTTCATCAGCTACCAATGAATCCTACTCAAGTTAATATAACCTAGCCTTAGAAGCCAAAGATATAATTGGTTCATTTTCGAAGGTTACTTTCTCTTAAAGTTAGAAGATGTGTTACTAATTTTCATTTGTTGCATCGTGAGAGTTATTGGATTTATAAATTGCCAACCAACGTACCAGAATAGATAACTTCCCTTTTTTTCTTAATAACAACTTTGTTATTAAAAGAGGCAGAATATCAAGTTCTTTGAATAGTTTAGAAACTGAAAACTAGTTCTTTCTAAACTTGGTGCATAAAGACAATTACTCAAAAATCCATGTTTTATTCTTATCAAAAGATAAACATCTCCCACTGCAACATTTTTACAGTAGTGCCCATGTAGACAGTGTTTTAATTTTCATTTAGTTGTCGGGTTTCCTGGAACCCTGCAATGAATTGCGGACATGATTAATGGCATCTGTATCTACACTCCAGGTTCTGGTAGATAACACCACTAAACATGTTTCAACTAATGAATTAAATACACCTATATTGTTCTTAGTTCTAAGAAGACAGTTTACCTTAATATCCAAGTCCTATTTCCAATCATTACAATTGGGATTACTAAGTCTTTCTTATAGTATGACTACTAGGGGATTGACAAACATTTTAAATCCTAAGAATCACAAAAATACTTGGTCAAGATCAACTCCTTAAAAATCCCCATGAATTTTGTATGCCACGATAGTGTGGACGTATACAAAATCGAAGAGGAGATTTTATTCATTAATTTTATTATCTCATCAACTTTACTTTATGACGAATAAAATTAATAGTTGATCTGTCTTTGATCAAATATTTGGTCAAAAACTTTTGAATTTAAAAAATATTGATTCCTCAAACAATATAATTTAAATTCACCAACACCTCAAACACCGTGAATTTTGCATGCCACGTTAGTGTGGACGTATACAAATTCAACATTTGTAAAAGGAGGGTTTTAACCCATTAATTTTATTATCTTGTCAACCTAACCTTTTGACAAATAAAATTAATAGTTGGTATCATTTGGTCACACAAATAATAGCAGTGACTCCGATGGGGAGGATACTATTAGATGTGTCTAAGTGTATACCATTACTTGACACTAAATCCATTAATAAGATTATGCCCCTTCCGTTGGGGAAGATCACACGCTCTTAATTAACTTCCTATAGTCATCCAAAAATGGAAGTCTGTTCTAGTGATCCACAAACAAGCTCATCCGTTATGGAGGAAGGCACTCAGAGCCAACGCGCAAGCTTGTTTGCATCACTTACAAACCAGTAATGGAGACCATGGGATTAACTTAAAAATCCCTCTCCCACTTAGTTATTTATAAATGAGGAATTTTAACTATGCTAGCCTACTAAATATGTAAATTAACATGCACACACAGCAAAATATAAAAGCAATAAATAGAAAATCTAATTTTCAACTATTATGGCTTTTATCTCTTGTTGTCCTCCGTGTGTTGTCATCCCAAGCTGCTGCCATATTTGGCCACAGCCACTGGGTCATCCATCTCACTCCTAGTTCCGCTGCGCCTCTGGTCCTTAGAAGGTTCCACGCTTTGCAAGATTCGATCCGCGACATAAATAGAATTTTACATTTTGATCCTATATTCCTCGAAGGAATGTACATGTAAACTAGATCGAATATAAAATAAAATTTATATCCATCGATCCTATATTCCATAAAAGGAATGTACATGTAACTAGATCAAAAATAAAATCCTAATAAAACTAAATACAGCTCCTGCTGTATTTTATAATACAATCATGCACACACAATAAAATGCCCATGACATGTCTAAGGGTCCAATCACACACATAATAACTATAAGCCATAATAGTTGGATCCTGCATCCACAAAGTTAGCACATCCTACTATTAACCTGCCTAAATTATGTATGACATGTGCATAATTAAACTAATACCAAATACACAGAGGCAAAACCCTAGCTCTGATACCAATTGTTGGTTACTACTCGGAAAACCTAGAGGTTCCACTGTACAAAAATTTTGTACAAAGGTCTGAACCTTTTCCTAGCTACCATGTGTTCTTTTAAATTAAATTTTGGATTGCCTGCGGAACTTAACACATTTGATCCAAAACTTAATCTATTTGTTCTTTTAGGTTTTGACTTGGATCTCCTGCGGAACTTAACACGTTCGACCCAAGTCACCTTAAGTTATTAATTCCATTAAATATTAATTTCCATAATTGGTTCCCAGTACTGACGTGGCGAGGCACATTGCCTTCTTGGATATGGGAGCAACCACCACCGACTAGACAAAACCTTTTATGGAAAGCTAATATTTAATTTTCTAAAATAACTTTAGGTTAACCGAAAAGAACAATCAAATCACAAGAAAAAAAAAAATAAAAGAACACTATATCGAAAACAAATTCGAAACTCTAGAATCATATGCCTCTTGTATTTAGTATTATTTCCAAAAATAACTAGTATGATGCGGAAAGAAAAAATACTAGTTATACCTTTTAGAAAAACCTCTTGATCTTCTACCGTATTCCTCTTCTAACCTCGGACGTTGTGTGGGCAACGATCTTCCGAGATGAGAAACCACCAAAGCACCTTCTTCTCCTTTCTTCAAATTTCGGCCAAGCACAAAGCTTCCAAAAGATGAAGATCTTTTCCACCAACCAAGCTCCAAGGGATATAAGCTTTCTCTCCTTCTTCCTCAAGCTAGATCCGGCCCCCAATTAAAACTCCATGAGCAAGAAGAGGTTCGGCCACAAAGAGAAGAAGAAGAGAAGAAGGAAGGGCCGGCCACACCACCAAGGAAAAGAGGGAGAAAAATAGAATAGATTCGTTAGCCTTGAAGCCTCCTCTACCTCCTCTTTTATAATCCTTGATCTTGGCAAATAACGAAATTTTAATAAAAACTTCCTTAATTCTTTTTCCATTGAAAAGGAAAATTTATTTAATTAAAAATAATTTTCTTTCTCAATTTTATTTGGCCGGCCATATAAAAGCTACAAACAAGGAGAGTTTTAAGTAATTAAAACTTCCTACTTTGTCTCCAGAAATTTATAAAAATTTCTCCAATAATTTTAATCCCTTTATGATTGGTTTATAAAAAGGAAATTTAATAAATTAAAATCTTTCTTTTAAACATGTGGATAAAAAGAAAGTTATCTCTAAAAATTAAATTCTCTTTTAATCTACAAATAAGGAAAGATATCAAATCTTTTCTTAATCTTTTGTAGAAACTTATAAAAGAGAATATTTAATTTTAAACTCTCTTTTAAATCATGAACATGGTTAAAAAGGAAAGTTTTCTTAAAATTTAAAATCTCCTTTAATCAACAAATAAGGAAAGATTTCAAATTTTAAACTCTCTTTTAAACATGTTAGATGATTTACAAATAAGGAAAGTTTTACCAAAATTAAAACCATCCTTTTAAACTACAAATAAGGAAAGAGATTAATCTCTTCTCTTAATCTTTGTAGAAAGCTATAAAAGGAAATTTTTAATTTTAAACTCTCTTTAAAATCATGATATCCACATAAGAAATAATTTTAATAAAAATCCTTTTAATATTCTAGTGGTCGGCCACCTAAGCTTGGGACCCAAGCTTTGGCCGGCCACCTACATGGCTCATCCACTTGGTCTTGGCCGGCCCTAGCTTGGGTTCCAAGCTAGCTTGGCCGGCCCCATTGGATGGGTAAGAAGGTGGGTATGCGGTGGGTATAAATATCTATATACTAGAGGCTACGATAGGGACCGAGAGGAGGAATTGGTTTTGGTCTCCCGATAAAATTAAGCATCCCATGCTCGCCCCGAACACACAACTTAATTTTATCAATAATAATTCATTCCACTAGAGAATTATTATTGAACTACCACACCAATCCCAAATTACATTTTGGGCTCCTTCTTATTATGAGTGTGTTAGTCTCCCTGTGTTTAAGATAACAAAAGTCCACTAATTAAGTAAGTTACTGACAACTCACTTAATTAATATCTAGCTCCAAGAGTAGTACCACTCAACTTCATCGTCATGTCGGACTAAGTCCACCTGCAGGGTTTAACATGACAATCCTTATGAGCTCCTCTTGGGGGCATTCTCAACCTAGATCACTAGGACACAGTTTCCTTCTATAATCAACAGCACACACTATAAGTGATATCATTTCCCAACTTATCGGGCTTATTGATTCATCGAACTAAATCTCACCCATTGATAAATTAAAGAAATAAATATCAAATATATGTGCTTGTTATTATATTAGGATTAAGAGCACACACTTCCATAATAACTGAGGTCTTTGTTTCTTTATAAAGTCAGTATAAAAGAAACGGCCTCTAATGGTCCTACTCAATACACTCTAAGTGTACTAGTGTAATTATATAGTTAAGATAAACTAATACCTAATTACACTACGACCTTCCAATGGTTTGTTCGTTTCCATTATGGTTGTGAGCTACTGTTTATAATTTATAAGGTACTGATAACATGATCCTCTGTGTGTGACACCACACACCATGTTATCTACAATATAAATTAATTGAACAACTACATTTATCATAAATGTAGACATTTGACCAATGTGATTCTTATTTCTAGATAAATGTTTATACCAAAAGCTAGGCTTTTAGTATACACTCTAACAAAGAGGTCTTTGTCTACGAAGAAAGGTACAACTAGTTCTTTGTTCCGCAGCAAAACTAGTTTAGTTTTTCTTTGTATGGATCCTGAAATACCAACACAAGAGGCTATCGATTTTGTGCTTTAATTGAGTTCTCTGTAGTTAAACCTAGGGTTTACTGTAAGGAGTTTAAATATTCAATTTCTTTGAAAGGATTTGCCTAGGAAGTGGTGGATGATCCCATAACCAAGAAATGCGAGTGCCTTGCCAACGATCTGGAAGCCAATCCTTGAAATATATATTTAATCAACTTTTGTAATATGATTTAACTTATAAAGAACACATGAGTTAAACTTGGATTAATAATGTTAAGTTTTATTTGCAATCCAAGTTTAACTTTTGAAGAACACATGGGTCGCTAGGAAAAGTTCTGTACTTGTACAAATTTTTATACAGGGGAAACAGAACGGAATTCTGAGTAGCACCCAACAATTGATATCAGAGCTAGTTTTCTGCCTCTGTGTTTGTTTTCCAGTTAAATTGTGCACTTTTCATACATAAATTTAGGCAGGATAATAGTAGGATGTGCAAATAGATTAACTCTTTGGTTGCAGGCATCCTAGTTCCTACTATTATGGTCCTATTGCATTTGTGTGTGATTGGACCCTCGGACATGTCAAGGGAATTTTATGTGTGTGTATGATTATAATATTAAATACAGCAGGAGCTGTATTAGTTTTAGGATTTTACATTTTGTTCGATCTAGATTACATGTACATTCGCTTGTGGAATATAGGATCGATAAATGTAAAATTTTATTTTTGTCGTGGATTGTATCCTTGCGAGGCGTGGTTCTATTTGAGGACTAGAGACGCAGCGAAAAAGGAAGCAAGATAGACGCGATGACATGACCCATTGGTGGCGGCTAGGGTTGGTGGCACACGGAGGACAGCTATAGATGATGCCATAATAGTTGAAAAATTAATTTTCATATTTATTGCCTTTTATGCTGTTTATATGTGCTGTGTGTGTGTACATGTTAAAATTCCTCATTTTAAATAACTAAGTGGGAGAGGAATTATTTAAATTCCACAGTCTCCATTACTGGTTTGTAAGTGATGCATTCAAGCTTGCGCGTTGGCTTTAAGTGCCTTCCTCCACATCGGATGAGCTTGTTTACGGATCACTAGATCAAACTTCCTCTATGGACGATTATAGGAAATTATTTAGGTTTGTGTGATCTTCTCTATCTGAAGGTGCACAATTCTAATTAATGGACTAAGTATCAAGTAATGGTATACACTTAGGCGCATTTAATAGTATCCTCCCCATCAGAGTCACTGCTATTATTTATGTGACCGAAGACAAACCAACTATTAATTTTATTTTTCATAAAGTTAGATTGACAAGATAATAAAATTAATGGGTAAAACCCCTCATACAAATGTTTGAATTTGTATACGTCCACACTATCGTGGCATACAAAATTTACGGTGTTTTGAGGTGTTGGTGAATTTAAATGATATTGTTTGAGAAATCAATATTATTTTAAATTCTAAAGTTTGGCCAAATATTTTGTGATTCTTAGGATTTCAAATGACTTTTAGTCCTCTTGTTGTTATATTGAAAGAAAATAAACTTACTGGTCTCAATTACATTGATTGAAACGAAACTTGGGCATTGTCTTAACTGCTGAAGGTTACAAGTTCGTACTTCTTGAGATCTGTCCTAGTGTGCCTAATAGCGATTCTAGTGAATAGAAGATTGACAGACATAGGAAATGGGTTAAGGCAGATGAGATGACACGGTGTTACATTTTGGCTTCCATATCAAATGTGCTGCAACATCAGCATCAGGCCCTACCCACTGCCTATGACATGATGCTCAATCTCAAGGAACTCTTCGGACACCAGAATTAGGCTGTCAGGCAGGAGGCCATGAGAAACTTAATGACGACTGATAACCATGATTTTACTATACTATTCTCATTCATATAATCATGGTTTGATGTAGTTTTCATATATAGAACCCATATTTACATTACATTTTTATACATTGTATCAATTTTGGACTAAATTGCAAATTATGTTATTATGGCTTAATTTGATGCTAATATTTGATCCTTATTTTGTAGGCATCAAAAGGGTCATAGACCCGATCAGATCAGGCTGCACTTGGGCTCAAATCAAGGGCTAATCAAGTCGATCAAGCCTCGGAGCATTATAAGCCGTTCATCCAAGAATGAGTAGATCTGAGCCATCCGTTGAAGATCTGGCCGATCCAACCTGATGGGGAGCAGATCTGAGCCATTGATGAAGATCCAGAAGTTTTGATCCAGATCTGAGTTTATATAGCCATTGATCAAGCCGAATTAATCTGGGCCGTTCATTGAAGACTAGGCGGATCTGGGCCATCCAGTGATGATCTGATCGATCCGACCTACGGGAGGGTAGATCCAGACCCTAGATCAACATCAGTACCTTCGGATAGGAATTTGGATGACTTTCACCGTTGATTTAGCTCCGAATTAATCATAGCCGTCCGTTCAGATCCAGATCTGATTTAAATTTGAGAAGCTACAGTGTTCTTCTTCGTCGACTCCTCCGCGCACAGCGCCGCATCCCGCGAGATTTCCAGTGGATTCCGACCACCATTCTCTTCCAGATCTACTTCTCAGTGAGTCTCATTGGTGTTGGAGCTTCCATCCGTTGGCTTCCAAGTCTTGATCATCTGCACGCGCCGGCGAACATCTCTCCGGAGCTCAGATTTGTCCGTGAGTTTCCTCTGCTTCAGGCATCATCGGAGGAATTCCTTGGTGACAGTGGCTCGCCTTCTATCAGAGAGCATCGATTCAGAGACTGCATACTTCAGATCTGCAGAATTTCAAGCTTGGCAGATTCATTCTTCACCAGCTTTTCTGAGAAGATTTTCTTCGGTGCTGGGGAATTCTGAACTGAGTTAAGTGTTTGAGAGCTTCTTCATTCATGTTCCTTGTGTGACGGCAAGGAAAGACTCATTAGAAGAGTAGATTTGAGTAGAGATGGTTTAGATTTTGATTTTACAGTTTATTGTTTCTGCATTTTGTTTCTTTCATGTTCTGATTTTGTTGATTTACTGCTTAACAAACCCCGGTTCTGATTTCTAGTGTGCAGTTCTGATTTCTCTGAGTTAATACAATCTAAATCTTGTCTAACTTCTGGATTAGTTGTTTAACTAGTTTGTGATTTAAACTAGATGTTCTGATTAGCATGAATTTGTTAGTTTTGGTTGTTTAGTTAGCAAAGCTTTTGTTTGGTTCATTGGATATGTTAAGTTTGTGATCATGCCTAAATGTTGGATGCTTATTCTGATATATAGATTGTTTCCTCTGAACAATGCTATTTTGACTGAATTCTTGAAGTTGATTGTTGAAGTGATTGTAATTGAAGATTGTATGTAGTTTGGTTTATCAAGTAGTGATAAAGTTTTGAGGTTAATTGTTGCTGTAATGGTTAGTTCAAGAAATTGATTCCATGATGCTTGATAGATGAGAATGCCTAATAAACTTTGTTTATGTGAGAAAACAATGTGAATTAATTCTAGAGTACTCACACATTTATTTTGCTAGTAACCCTTGGAAAAAAATACGACTTGGGACTCGTTGCTACAACGCTTGTATTAATTTTAATGAGTTTCAATCTTAATTAATTTGATGTGCCAAGTGACATGAAAAAGGCCAACACCAAATTTTGGCGACGTTGCCGGGGAAATTAACTAGCAATGTGTGTTTATTTTAGATTGATCATTGTGTGATTTTAATTGGTTAGCATTTATCTTACTTGATTTGATTGCCTATTCTTTTTGTATTTTCTTGTTGGCTTATTCTTGAATTTTTAAATGCTTCTACTGTTCATGTTTTCATGAGATTGAAACTTTATGCTCTTGGATCTTCTAACATTTCTTTTTAGTGTTGAATTGTAAGAACAGGAGATTTCTTTAGTATGGATCCATATTTTCAGAATTTTGGAGGTGGAATGGAGAATTATCAGTGTTTTCAACCTGAGTATCAAATTTACCCAACAATGGATCAACAAAATAGGTATGATTTATTTTCAAATGGTTTTAATGCTAATTGGGTGGATAATTCATGTTTCAGGTATGAAAGTGCACAAGGACAATTTATTGAGCCATATCCAGCTTTCCAGAGTTCATATGGGTTCCAGGAAGTTTCAACAAATTTTATGCCAAATTTTTTTCAACAAAACGAACCTCAGATGGATGAGTCAACATGGAAACTCAAGGAGATTATGCAACAAATGAGTAAACATCAAGAGCAACAATTTTCAAGGATTCAGAACATACAGAGTCAGATAGATCAAATTGCATCATCCATTCATCAGTTACAAATACAACGTGCCAGTGAAGAGATGGAAAGTAGTGATTCTGTCAGGCCTGACCCTACCTCCATTAATTCACATGATTTTTCTAGTAATTTTTGTGATGATTATGTGATTATACAAATTTCTGATCCTACTGATTTTGTTGTTGAAGATGATTTGAGTGATTCAGGTTCTGAACATTTCTTTGAAGAAGATTTAAGTGTAGGGGATTGCTTAATGGAAGCATTACCTCAAGAATCACCTAGATTTGATGAAGATGAAGATGAAGATGTAAGTGTAGGGACTTGTGCTATGGAGCCAAGCACCCAAGAATCACTACATGAAGTTGCACATCCACCTGAACATTCACAAGAACAAGAGCTTGAGTTATATCATGATGAAAAGGAGGTAACAATCACCACTCCAGGTATTTTTCAACAAGACAAGGTGAGCAATTTTTGTGATACATCAGAAAATTTCATTGAGGTACCAATTGTTGACTTTATTAGATGTGATTCATTCTTTGATATATTTTATACCCACACTAATACTCTCCTATTTTCTTTTTACCCCACATGCGTGTGGGAGTTTTTTTCTTTTCATGATGTTGTAGGAGAACACAAGCTTCCGGAGTGGATGCTTGAACTGAATCGCCTCAGACCTCCGGAAAAAGCCTTGAAAGGAAAAATGATTAATAAAAAGAAATTGATTGCAACCACGATTACTCCATGTCCGGTGTGGATTTTATTGCTAAATCTTCTTCGACCACCGGAATGAAAGGGGAGTTGGTTCTAATTTCATTTTTTTTTTGCATTTTAATTCATGCTTTGTTAATAAATCATTTTTATGCATTTCTTTAGTTACATACTTTGCATTTTGCATTTTACTTCCACACTTTGTTTTCATATTTGCATTTTGTTTAGTATATAGCATTTCAATTGGAATAAATTCTCCCATGGAAATTTTCTAGTAATATTTTTAAGATGGTAAAAGTTTCTTAAATTTGATTATCAATTTTAGGTAATTGGACATGAGTGGATGCTTTTCTTACATGATTTTGGTTAAAATGGTAGTGGATTCCAATTTGATCAATTAAGCTTGATTGCATAAAAATACCTAGAGAGGACCACTTTAAACCTAAACACTATTTTATCTTTGTGTGGCATGCACTCACAGCAATTGAAACTCTAGAACTTGCTTTGCTTCTTTTCAAGGTCACAATAGCGTATGTATGCATGGAAATGAGGGATATTTATCATTCTTGTTTGCTCATAGCTTCCCATTTCTTTCTCCATAATTTTCTTGAAACATTCTCATCTAGCATTCTAAACCCTAGGTAATCTTTGCTTATCATTCTCTTATTGAGAGTTTTGGTTGATTATCTTGATGAGTTAGATTGTTTAATGATGGCTCAATATTTTAAGTATGATGATGGTACACATGATCAAAGTTCATGGAGATTGGATGGCCGGAATATTGAATGTTCAAAGATAAGTTTGAATGCATTGGAGTTCAATGTTAGATGCTATGGAGTGTACACAAGTTATAATTCAGGAAATGGTTTGAAGACAAGGGCTGATTTTGTAGTATTTTTGTGCCAACATGGTTAAGATTCCTTCTGTACAAGGAAGTGGTGAATGGAGGGTTCATTGGATTGAATGCTAAACCTAATCATTCTTTGAGTTTATTCATGGAAAGAGCAAGCTCCAATAGTTTGGAATTTTGGAAGTTGATACTATGGTGATACACTCAACGTCTGAGTAAGGTTTTGAATGCTGAAATTTTGTTTGCAGAGCTAAATGCAGGAATTGAAGCAAGTGGACTGTTACTGATGATAGCAAGAATTTGTGTATAACAGAATGATGTTCAATCTGCAGGAAAATGCTCAAATCTGAACATTCCTGCTGTACAGGAATGGGAAGCTAATGAAGACACCAAATTTGGAAACACCACTGAAATGTTAATGATATCTTTCATTAATAATTGCTGGAAGGCAGGAGGTAAATGAAAATATGCAAAATTGGAATCTGAAAGTGGTACCAGTTATGTGTCAACTCATGTTACTAGCATCTGGGCCTGTTAAGCTCAAACGAAGCATTTGATCTCCTGTTACCATTTGGTTTTCTAATATCCTTACATCTACTAAGAGTCAAAGCAATAAATGAACAATGGTAGGGATTTCTGGAATTGTCCAGTTCTACTGAAATGCAATGAATCAGTAAAAGAGAGAGTTGGTCTGAAAATGAATTTTGCTGGAATTTGTTAGCTGAATTTCTGATTTACCTTGATGCTGGAATGTGGAGTTTTTGAGTGGAAATTACACACTTGGATAAAGAATTACTTCCAACTTCAAAGTGCTGTAATTTCCAGAACTTATCAAATCCGTGTAACATGTTTGTTGGTGTGTTTTGTGCCAAGCTTAGTTCCAAAATCCCAGAATTGTTACTGCTAGGTTACATTAACTTGAATTGTATGAATGGAGTTTCAAGAAGGCAGAAATGTGCAGGGACACTACAGAACAGAGGAAAGGAAAAGGATCAATTGTGCCAACATTTAGAAATTTTGAGTTGTACTCTAGATTTCTGAAGCTGAATTCGTTATTACTAATACAGTCTTGAAATGTTAATCGAATGCATAGGTGATGATATCACTCAATGAAGGATGACTTGAGAAACATGGGAACCACTTGATGTTTGGAAAGGGGAATGCAGGAAATTGCACCACAGTAAAAAAAAACTGTGCGTGCCAATCTATGATGCATATTTGAGGAGCATGCTTTCAAAAATTTGATAAAAGAAGCAACAAAATGATGCTGAATTGATTCATGAAGGTATACAATTTCAAGGATAAATTGTAGTGAGTTTCAGAGACAGCTACTAGAAATTGTGTCAAAACAGTTTGAATTTCTATTGTAACTTTGCTGCTAGCAGAAACTCTTATTACATGGATTGATGGAAACAATTTCATATGGTTTCATGAAGTTCACTTCTTCATGATTAAATACCTACAGAATTACGTGAGGGAACAGAGAAAGAATTCTGATAGAAGGCTGATATTTTGTCAACAGAGCTGGCAGATGTGTGATTTGTTGCTGATTGTTGATGTATTTTTGAGTAGCTTAATATGGAATTTGAAGTATTCAGTGAGGTTTGGAATGGTGTACAAGGGAAGTTCAGAGAATGCTGAATACTGATGAAGGAAGTAAAGAAACAGAAAGGTGGAATCTGATCACTGTAGGAATTAAAAAGTTGTACAGTTTAGTAGAATTCTAAAATTCAATTCGGAAATTGAAGAGGTTACTCTCGATGGATAAACAGAAGACATCCATTTTTAAACAAATGGGAAATGGAAATGTAGCCGATGGAATTTGGTTGAAGAGTAGGAAATCGGGAAATGCAGAATTCTGCAGGGAAATGGATCTGGCATTTCTGTGCCAAACTGTTCAGGGATTGTTGAAAACTGAAGAATGAAACTGAATTTGAAACTAAGAGTAAGAATTTATTGAAGTTGAGTTTTTACCTCACTGAATTGATACGCTAAGCAATCAAATGTTGATTGGCATTGGTTTGTTTAACAGAATTGTTTATTAGATAAGCTGGATTTAATTGTGTGCCAATTTCAGATATTGTTTCTTAACAAAAATCAATTAGAATTGAACTGATCAGGGGCTGCATTTCTGATCTGCATCATTTTGAAATCAAGTTCCAAACATTTCAGTGCTACATGATGTTTGCTTCCAAGCTTAATCTTCATGAGTCCAGCTCGAATCTCTTCAAATCTTTGATTCTGAATCTGAGAATGAGTTACAGATTTCAGTGAAGCTGTGATTTCAGGAGCATGGTGTGCCAACTCTAGTCTGGGGAGTATCATTTCCTTGTGTAGAACTTTGAACATGAAGGTACTCAAGTTAACTCTTTATCTTCTCATTGACAAAGATTTCCCAGAATTCAGAATGAAAAAAATCAGCTGTACTTCAGAGCATATTCAGCGAGTTGGAGTAGTGCAGGAATGAATTCGAAAATGAGCATGTGTTTTGTGGGAAATCAGATGAGGAAGTACAGTGGCTACAAAAATATCATGACATTAGATACATGTGTTGTTTTAATTGTCCGAGACGGACAATACTTTAAGTGTGGGGGAGGGAATTCTTCTCCGTGAGATGATTTAAGATTATTTTTGAGCTTCCAAATGCTGGAAATTAAGTGGAAAAACAGTGAAAACAGAAAAATTTAGAAAATTGGCACATTCAAGAGAGTATCAAATGGAAGATAGAGTATCAAGATTCTTTGTTTGCCATCAAATTGAAGGGGAGATTAGCTTGATACTTTGAATTGGTTAAAACATATGGTATTCATCTCTTTTCACATCAAAATGGTCAACTCATCAAGTATATTCCCTCAATACTCTTATCTTTTCAATTTTTCATTGAATTCTTTTCTTTTGCCATTTCATTCTTTTTCATTGTTCTTTTTGCTTCCATTTCAATTCTTGTTGATCAAATCCTTTTGATTCATGTATGCTATGTTTATAGTGGTGGAGAATTAGACACTAAGTAAGCTTATGGTAGTGAAATGTTGTGAGTTGCATTGAGTGAGCTCCACTAATACATATTTTGAGTATGAGAGCTAGAATAGGTAAATCCCTTGTGAGATTGCATCTTGCTTAATTTTTCAATTGGATTGAAACTACCATACCTACTGATTATTGTTTGGATTGTATCCATGATTGTTTGTGATCTTTAATATGGTCTTAGTTAAGTTCTTTTTACTATCTTTTAGGTATTGCTAGGGAATTTTCTATGGAGATGATTTTTAGTTTTCTTTACTTTCACGGGACGTTCAAGAGTAAGTGTAGGGGAATTTGATAACCATGATTTTACTATACTATTCTCATTCATATAATCATGGTTTGATGTAGTTTTCATATATAGAACTCATATTTACATTACATTTTTATACATTGTATCAATTTTGGACTAAATTACAAATTATGTTATTATGGCTTAATTTAATGCTAATATTTGATCATTATTTTGTAGGCATCAAAAGGGTCATAGACCTGATCAGATTAGGCTGCACTTGGGCTCAAATCAAGGGCTAATCAAGTCGATCAAGTCTCGGAGCATTATAAGCCGTTCATCCAAGAATGAGTAGATCTGAGCCATCGGTTGAAGATCTGGCCGATCCAACCTAATGGGGAGCAGATCTGAGCCATTGATGAAGATCCAGAAGTTTTGATCCAGATCTGAGTTCATATAGCCATTGATCAAGCCGAATTAATCTGGGTCGTTCATTGAAGACTAGGCGGATCTGGGCCATCCAGTGATGATCTGATCGATCCGACCTACGGGAGGGTAGATCCAGACCCTAGATCAACATCAGTACCTTCGGATCGGAATTTGGATGACTTTCACCGTTGATTTAGCTCCGAATTAATCATAGCCGTCCGTTCAGATCCAGATCTGATTTAAATCTGAGAAGCTACAGTGTTCTTCTTCGTCGACTCCTCCGCGCACAGCGCCGCATCCCGCGAGATTTCCAGTGGATTCCGACCACCATTCTCTTCCAGATCTACTTCTCAGTGAGTCTCATTGGTGTTGGAGCTTCCATCCGTTGGCTTCCAAGTCTTGATCATCTGCACGCGCCGGCGAACATCTCTCCGGAGCTCAGATTTGTCCATGAGTTTCCTCTGCTTCTGCCATCATCGGAGGAATTCCTTGGTGACAGTGGCTCGCCTTCTATCAGAGAGCATCGATTTAGAGATTGCATACTTCAGATCTGCAGAATTTCGAGCTTGGCAGATTCATTCTTCACCAGCTTTTCCGGGAAGATTTTCTTCGGTGCTGGGGAATTCTGAACTGAGTTAAGTGTTTGAGAGCTTCTTCATTCATGTTCCTTGTGTGACGGCAAGGAAAGACTCATTAGAAGAGTAGATTTGAGTAGAGATGGTTTAGATTTTGATTTTACAGTTTATTGTTTCTGCATTTTGTTTCTTTCATGTTCTGATTTTGTTGATTTACTGCTTAACAAACCCCGGTTCTGATTTCTAGTGTGCAGTTCTGATTTCTCTGAGTTAATACAATCTAAATCTTGTCTAACTTCTGGATTAGTTGTTTAACTAGTTTGTGATTTAAACTAGATGTTCTGATTAGCATGAATTTGTTAGTTTTGGTTGTTTAGTTAGCAAAGCTTTTGTTTGGTTCATTGGATATGTTAAGTCTATGATCATGCCTAAATGTTGGATGCTTATTCTGATATATAGATTGTTTCCTCTGAACAATGCTATTTTGACTGAATTCTTGAAGTTGACTGTTGAAGTGATTGTAATTGAAGATTGTATGTAGTTTGGTTTATCAAGTAGTGATAAAGTTTTGAGGTTAATTGTTGCTGTAATGGTTAGTTCAAGAAATTGATTCCATGATGCTTGATAGATGAGAATGCCTAATAAACTTTGTTTATGTGAGAAAACAATGTGAATTAATTCTAGAGTACTCACACATTTATTTTGCTAGTAACCCTTGGAAAAAAATACGACTTGGGACTCGTTGCTACAACGCTTGTATTAATTTTAATGAGTTTCAATCTTAATTAATTTGATGTGTCAAGTGACATGAAAAAGGCCAACACCAACGACCACCATGACTGAGGGGACACCCGTATGAGATTATATCCTCAATATGATGGCTCATTTAACGGATTGTCCTCACAGAAATGAGAACAATGAAGGTGTATCTTGTTTATTAGTTGTCGAAACATGTTTAGCGGTGTTATCTACCGGTACCTGGTGTGTAGATACGGGAGCATTGATCATGTCTGCAATTCATTGTAGGGGTTCCAGGAAACCCGACTACTACATGAAGGGGAAATCACCATCTACATGGGCAATGCTACGAGAGTGGCGGCTGTTGCAGTGGGAGATGTTTATTTATCTTTTGATAGGAATAAAACATTGATTTTGAGAAATTGTCTTTACGTACCATGTTTTAGAAAGAACTTGATTTCAGTTTCTAAATTATTTAAGGATGTATATTATGTTTCTTTTGATGACAAAGTAGTTGTTAAGAAAAATAGAATGGTTATCTGTTCTGGTATGTTGGTTGACAATTTGTACACTCTTAATCCAATAACTCCCATGATGCAACAAATGGAAATTAATAACACATCTTCTAATTCTAATAAGAGAAAGCAACCTTCGAAGATGAACCAAACATATCTTTGGAATCTAAGACTAGGTCATATTAACTTGAGTAGGATTCAAAGGTTAATAGTCGATGGACTTTTGGGTTCATTAGTAGTGGAAAATTTTTCAACCTGCGAATCTTGCTTGGAAGGAAAAATGACCAAGAGACCTTTTAAGACCAAGGGGTATAAAGCCAAAGATGTGTTAGAATTGGTTCATTCTGATTTGTGTGGACCTATGACTATCCAAGAAAGAGGTGGTTTCAAATATTTTATCTCTTTTATAGATGACTATTCGAGATACGGGTACATTTACTTGATGCGCCGCAAGTCTGAGTGCTTTGATAAATTCAAATAATACAAGGCTGATGTGGAGAAACATCATGGTAAAGGTATAAAGACACTAAGGTTTGATCATGGTGGCGAGTACCTCTTATGAGAGTTTAGGAGTTACTTATCAGAGGCCGAGATTCAATCTCAACTATCTGCACCTAGTACACCCCAATAGAATGGTGTGGTAGAACGAAGGAATAGGACTCTTATGGAAATGGTTAAATCGATGATGAGTTATTCAGAATTACCAAATTCATTTTGGGGATATACTCTGAAAATGACAGTGTACATTCTGAACTTGGTATCTTCTAAGTCAATAACCTCTACTCCCACAGAATTATGGAATGAGCGTAAGCCTAGTCTGAAACATATTCAGATTTGGGATAGTCCAACACATGTACTGAAGGGAGACATTGATAAGTTGGAATCATGTACAGAAGTTCGCTTGTTTGTATCCTAAACGAATGAAAGGTGGTTTATTTTATAGTTCTAAAGATCAGAAGGTCATTGTTAGCACCAATGCCCGATTTTTAGAAGAGGACTATATAATGAACCACAAGCCCATGAGTAAAATTATTCTTGAGGAAATAAGAGAAGACACGTCTACTTTAGTACCAATGGTACAAGATGAGATACCACAAGAAACTGCAACACGTGTCACAAATGATGCACAATTACAAGTAGTGCCTCGTCGTAGTGAGAGGGTTATTAGGCAACCTGATAGATTCATGTTTTTGGAAGAATCATCGGACTTGATCCCTGGTGAACATGAAAGAACCTTATCCCTGGACATATGATGAAGCACTCCAAGATAAGATGCAACATCTTGTCAAAGTGCAATGAACTATGAAATAGAATCTATGTATTCTAATCAAGTCTGGGAGCTTGTAGAACCACCAAATGTTGTAAAAGACATTGGATGTAAATGGGTCTACAAAAGGAAAAGAGAGACAGACGGGAAGGTGGAAACCTTCAAAGCAAGGCTTGTTGCAAAAGGGTATACTTAGAAAGAGGGAATCGATTATGAGGAAACCTTTTCGCCGGTAGCCATGCTTAAGTCTATCCAGATTATTTTATTTATTGTCGCTCATATGGATTATGAGATTTGGCAAATGGATGTCAAGACAGCTTTCCTTAATGGAAGTCTTGAAGAAAATATCCATATGATGCAACCAGAGAGATTCATTGCGAAGGGCAAAGAGCATCTTGTATATAAGCTCAATCAGTCTCTCTATGAACTGAAGCAAGCTTCGAGATCTTGGAACATCCAGTTTAATGAAATGATCCAGTCTTATGAATTTATTCAGTGTCCGGATGAGTCTTGTGTATATAAGAAGAATGATGGAAACATGGTGGTATTTCTTGTACTATACATAGATGACATTTTGCTCATTAGCAACAATGTCAAAGTGTTGTCAGACATAAGGGTATGGTTATCCAAGTAGTTTGATATGAAGGATTTGGGAGAATGTGGACATATTCCAAGTAAATCCAAATGTTGTACTTGTAATAAGGGATCGCAAGAAAAGAATGTTGTGTTTATCCCAAGCTTCATACATCGATACTATTCTAGTTTGTTTTAGCATACAAAACTCCAAGAAAGGTTTTCTACCTTTTCGGCATGGAGTACCTTTATCTAAAGAGATGTGCCCTAAGACATCAAAGGAGATAGAGGACATGAAGGCAGTTCCTTATGCTTCGGCTGTAGGAAGCCTAATGCATGCAATACTATGTACGAGACCGGATATCTATTTTGTCGTGGGAATTGTTAGCAGATATCAAAGTAATCTAGGATAGGGACATTGGACTACCGTAAATCATATATTGAAGTACCTGAGAAGGACTAGAGATTATATGCTGGTTTACCAGGCAGATGATTTACTCCCTGTGGGTTATGTTAGGATCGGTTGAGCTAGAGGGGGGGGGGGGGGTGAATGGCTCACTTCTTTTGCTGACTAACTTTGTTTTGCACAGCGGAAATCTGAAGGCAATGCTAACACCAGTATTTACTTGGTATCCACCTCCTCAAGGAGGTGACTAGTCCAAGGATCCACACCACTCACACTCTTTCACTATCAAAAACCCTCATTCTCGGAATCACACCTAAGGTGGAGAAACCTTAACAGAAATACACCTCTCCCTTTTCTTCAAAATAAATATCACAAACGCTACAAAGAAGAAGTAGAGAAGGATTACAAGCTTTAATCAGCTTCTTCTTTGCAGGTGAGATTTCAGTACGTAGTGGAGAGGAGCTTGAACCCTTTGGTTTGAATCTTGATCACTTGAGAGCTTTTGAAAGGCTTGGAGAGCAATGGAACAGTATGTTTTTCATTGTTGTTAGTTTTCCAGTTTCTTCCCGTGTTTTATACGTTGAGAAAACTAGCCGTTTCTCACGCCGTCGTCGCCGTGGATCGATTGAGGTTATATTCCAATCGATTCACAACTATCCGCTGGAAGCCATCGCGTCACGATCGACGGTGCAGATTCTTTTATTTGACTTGGATCGATTGGGGGCAGCGTTTGAATCGATTCAGCCGCTTGCTCATGAAATTACAGCTGCGTGAATCGATCGGCCGATCGATTCAGTTCCTTGAATCGATCGGCTGATCGATTCAGGACGATTCTGTGCTTCGTACAAAATGTTCATGGATCGATCGGCCGATCGATTCAATCCCTTGAATCGATCGGCTGATCGATTTAGAACGATTCTGTGCTTCACACAGAATGTTCACGGATCGATCGGCCGATCGATTCAGTTCCTTGAATCGATCGGCTGATCGATCCAGACGCATTCTGTGCTGCGCAGAACCTTACCAATCGATCAGCCAATCGATTGCCTAACCTTCAATCGATCAGCTGATCGATTCAGAGGCAATCTGCCGCACAGCCATGTCTGAATCGATTTTCCAGTCGATCTCTGACAGTGAGCCTATCACACACATAATCTTGTGACTTGCAGGAGCTTCTCTTGCCAAGAATCCGGTCCCCGACCTTCTTGGACTTCTCTTGCCTTGCATCTGGTCTTCTGACCTGCAAGAACTCTCTTTACCAAGAATCCAGTCTTCGACCTTCTTGGTCTTCTCTTGTATCTGGTCTTCTGACCTGCAAGAAACTCCTCCTGCAAACTCACAATGCATGTTAGTTCCACCGTATTAACCTAAACTTAAATAATTGTCAACACATTGAAACTTCCAGGGCATGATTGCACCAACAATCTCCCCCTTTTTGATGTTTGACAATCTATTTAAGTTTAGGCTAATTTCCAATAATGATTGTAGCTTGCTGAAATAATAATTGCATAATTGCAGTAAGTTTGATTTTAATTTACTGAGATAAGCATAAGCAATAAGCATAAACTTCAACATAGATCTCCCCCTTTGTCAAAAATCAAAAGCAAATAACTCCCCCTCAATAAGTGCACAAAGCAAATACGATAACTCCAAGGAATGCTCCCCCTAAAACACACATATATCAACAGAACATAACAACACTGAAATGTAGAATAAAAAAGGAGAGCGTAGCATAAAAGTGTATCATACATTCAAAATAAAAGAGAGTTCACAAAAAGGACCCCAGAACAACCATCCATACAACAAGATAAAAATACATCATATAGGAACATAAAACTCGATAAGCTCGTCTCCAGGAGGGGTGGGATCAGGATCAGCAGCTGGAGCGGACGTAGTAGCCGGAGCAGGAACCGCCGCAGAGTCAGGATCAGGGGCATCCTCAGCAGGAGGAACAGGGGCGGTGGATGGACCAGACTGAGACGGGTGAACCGTCACCCACGAGCCCACTAAGTCCACTAGTGTATCCAGAGTCCGCTGCATCGAAGTCTGCTGCTGGACCACGGTATCCATCGTGGTACGCAGGCTGGCTACCTCCAGGGTCAGCTCCTCAAGGCGAGTGGAAACCGTCTCCTCAAAACTCGGAGAAGCTGGCCCATGGAACTCCTCCTCAGCCTCATCCTCCGCAGGAGCCAAGGCCTGTGCCTCCCCCCTGTGGCGAGCTCGGGGTCCCTCCCCAAAAGCACGGCCATCGATCCATCTAACTCCAGCTGGACCACCAATCAGACCCGACTTCTTGAAAGAGCGTGAAGAAATCCGAGAATAAGCCACGGTCATGTGCTCCAAACGTCCCCTGGAGACATCAACCTTCTGGGACGCCAACCAATCTGTGATAAGATGCCCGAAAGGCATATGTATCGTCTGTTGCACGGGCTGGGTGAAATGGATGATGCAATGAAAGATATTTAGAGGGATGTTGATGTCAAGGGAATGACGAATGGCGTAGAGAGCAAACATATGAGGCGGTCGTAGAGTGGCTAGGGCACGAGAGGCAATGGGGAAAAGACAGTTGATGATCACTTTGAACAAAGCGGCATTTTCAGCCGATAACTCAAGAGAAGAAAACTTAGTGATATGAGCATCTGGCCCATCCGGACGAGGACGACCAAAGAAGAACTGATGCATGGAGGCAATGCTAATACGCTCAAAAGGTGGAGGCAGCTCATCGGGAAGATTCAGATAAAAGACAAAATCATTGTTTGAGGGTAGACATTCGAGATAAGATTGAAGAATCTCATAAGAGAAGTCCAGGCTCCGTTTTGCAACACGAGTGCGATAATTTACACCATCTGAAATGTGTAAATTATTATAGAATTCGGAGACAAGACCTATATTGACGTCCCTCTCACAGGTCAACAAGGAGTCAAGTTTATAATGCTTGAACCTATTATAGGTATCAAAACAGGATGTCCTATAGTATGGTAAATCAACTGATCTAGGGGGTATAAGTTTGAAAGCATTTTTGGTGAAAGCTTGTTGCATTGCAGCATTTGGAAACCTAGGGTCAGTGGGAGGTTGAGGACGTGAGGAAGGGACAGACGACCCTTCGCCCGATTCACGGACCTTTTGTTTCTTTCTGTGGGATAGAAAACAAATGCACGAGATGCCCAGGGTTGACAGTGAACGGGAAGGAATGCAAGTAATGCAAAGATTCAAGGGTAATGCAAGTAATGCAATGCATGAGGGATAATGCAATGCATAAAGACACAAAAAAAATAGATTAGGTCAAAAATAGGAGCAAAAAGAACAACAAGGAGTAGAGCAAGGAATGTTACCTAGGGTTAGGGTTTGGAGTCCGCATCTTGTGTGAGGACGCGGAGACGAGGAAGGGAGCTGCCCAGTGCGTCGAGAGAGAGCTGGAAGAGAAGTGGAATAGCTCCTCTTCGCCGGAGAAGCACGCCGGAGTGACGAACGAGACAGAGGAAAACGTCGCCTGGGAAGTAGCCTAGGGCAAGACCGCGTCGAGAGAGAGAAAAGAGGAAAAAGAGTGAGGGGATTGATTCGGATCTAAGGGTTTAAGGCGGGTTTTAGGGTCTCGATCGATCGACCGATCGATTGAGAGTAAGTGAATCGATCGGTCGATCGATTCACAATGCTTCTATGAAAATCGAACAGACGGCTGAATCGATCCATAGATCGATTCAGACGCCTTCTGTGGAAAATCGACAGGGCGTCTCAATCGATCCATTGATCGATTGAGGTTCTCTGAATCGATCCATGGATCGATTCAGATGCCTTCTGTGACCGAGTGCAAGCCTCCCAATCAATTGACCAATCGATTGAGAAGCTTGATATTTCTGCACTTCTGAAGAACTTTCAGAACCCAGATTCGAACAAAAACAGAAAATTGTACATTACTCCAAAAATCACGAAATTTTGCATAGACACTATATATGTCCCATATTATCAAGGAAAAATAAAGTTTAATAAAAATAAACTCATCTTAGTGAAAACTTACACAAAACCACAAATTATTGAAAACTTCAAAGATATGAGGAAGTTTGTATCTATCTTTTTCATAATAATCCCCATCCAATAACACACTTCAACCAATGTTTCAGAAGTGAGTTGTTATATGGTCAATTGGAAATTTCCAATCATAATCATAGGGCAATGGGCACATGAGTTGTACACTTGCTTTCCCTATGATTGGACAAATGAATGTTTCATGTGAAAATCATTTTTCTTGGCCAACTTAATGCATCATAACAAGCATTATGACCAAGATAAATGTTCCTAACCTCTCACCCCCATCTAAATCACACAAAGAAGATAACCCTATGTGTTTGTGAGAGGCAAAAATCAAGGTGAAGAACCCAAAGGCTCTACCTATAAAGTGACCATGGAGGATTTGATTTAATCAATACAACACATTCCCAATTCTCTTCTAAGAAAGCTAAATTCAACTTCGGGAAGAGGTTTGGTGAAGATATCGACTAAGTTAGATTTTGATCCAACATAATTTAAAATGATATCACCTCGAGTTACATGATCACGGATAAAATGATGTTTAACCTCTATGTGTTTCGTTCTTGAATGGTGAATGAGATTTTTTGTTAAATTGATTGTACTCACATTATCACAAAGTACTTGAACATTGTTATAGGTAAGTTTATAGTCTTCTAGAGTATGAGTCATCCACAATAATTGCGATACACACTCTCCCATGGCAATATATTCCGCTTCGGTTGTGGAGAGAGCTACACAATGTTGTTTTCTACTTGACCAGCTTACTAAAGAGGACCCTAGAAATTGACAGCTACCACTAGTGCTTTTGCGATCCAACTTGCATCCGGCATAATCGGAATCGGTATAGCCCACTAGGTCAAAAGTTTCGGTTCTAGGATACCAAAGACCAACATTTTGAGTCCCCTTGAGATAACGAAGAATTCGCTTAACGACACTCAAATGTGACTCCTTGGCACAAGATTGATACCTAGCACATATACCTACGGTGAAAAGTATATCCGGTCTACTAGCCGTGAGATAGAGAAGACTTCCTATAGCACTACGATACACTTTGGAGTCAACTTCTTTCCCCTCAATGTCTTTATCCAACTTAGTATTTGTGGCCATGAGGGTAGATATTTCCTTTGCATTTTCCATTCCAAATTTCTTAAATAGCTCTTTGACATATTTGGATTGATGAATGTAAATGCCCTCTTTTGTTTGCTTAATTTGTAATCCTAGGAAAAATGTCAACTCACCAACCAAACTCATTTCGAATTCACTCTCCATGTGATTAATGAATTCATTTAAAAAATATTTATTTGTGGAACCACAAATAATGTCATCTACATATACTTGGGCCACAAACAAATCATTACCATTATTTTTCAAGAATAGAGTAGGATCAATTTTTCCTCTATGAAACCCTTTTGATACTAGAAATGTTGACAATCGTTCATACCAAGCCCGAGGAGCTTGTTTTAGTCCATATAAGGCCTTTTTAAGTTTATATACATGGGTTGGACACTCCAAATTTTCAAATCCCGGTGGTTGCTCAACATATACTTCTTCTTTTATTACACCATTTAAAAATGCTGATTTTACATCCATTTGGTACAATTTGAAGCCCTTGTGGGCGGCAAAGGCCAACATCATTCTAATTGACTCCAATCTTGCTACGGGTGCATAAGTTTCATCATAGTCCAACCCTTCTACTTGATTGAAACCCCTAGCGACCAATCTAGCTTTGTTTATCACCACTATCCCTTTATCATCAAGTTTGTTCCTAAAAACTCATTTTGTATCAATAATTGATTTGTTGTTAGGCCTAGGAACTAAATCCCAAACTTGACTTCTCTCAAATTGAGATAATTCATCTTGCATTGCTAAAATCCAATCCGGATCAAACAAGGCATCATCAATGGTTTTTGGTTCTATTTGAGATATTAAGGCAACTTGACTTCCTTCATTTCTAAAGTAAGATCGAGTTCTCACTCCTTGAGTAATGTCTCCTACTACTTGATCTAAGGGATGATTTACATGAGTCCTAGTAGGTCTTGAGTCTTGATTTGTTATAATTTTGGGTTCAAGTGGCAAAGGTTCATTTTTCTCACCATCACTTTCTTGATATTCTTCTCCTTGATGATTTACTTCATTTAGTGTTAGTTTTTCTAACTCAAATTGTAATTCTTCATCGTTTGTTCTTATAGAGTTTAAAGAGGGATTTTCTTCAAATACAACATTTAGTGATTTTTCAACTAGTTTTGATCTTTTGTTGTAAATTCGGTATGCCTTGCTATGACTTGAGTAACCTACAAGAATCCCCTCATCCGCCTTAGCGGAAAACTTTCCCAAGTGATCCTTGGTGTTTAGAATATAGACCTTACATCCAAATACTCTAAGATGCTTAATTGTAGGTTGTTTACCAAACCACAATTCATGAGGTGTTTTTCCTAGAAGCCTATGTATTAAAGTTCGATTTTGGACATAACAAGTCGTATTGATTGCTTCGGCCCATAGGAAACTATGTAGTGAATATTCATTTAACATGCTCCTAGCGGCCTCTTGTAACACCCTATTTTTCCTCTCAACAACTCCATTTTGTTGAGGTGTTCTAGCGGTTGAAAACTCATGTTTATAGCCTTTTTCCATACAAAAACTTGTGAATCTATCATTTTCAAACTCACCTCCATGATCACTTCTTATTTTGTTTATCTTATGAGCCTTTTCATTTTCTACTCTATTACAAAAAGCAATCAAGGTATCTAGAGTTTGATCCTTATGTTTCAAGAAAAACACCCATGTATATCTAGTGTAATCATCCACAATCACAAAGCAATATCTACTACCATTTAAAGAAATATATTTGCTACTATCAAATAAATCCATGTGAATGAGCTCTAAAGCATTTGAAGTACTTACAACATTTTTACCTTTATGAGTAGCTTTGGTTTGCTTACCCATTTGACATGCATCACATATTTTGTCCTTTTGAAACTTCAACTTTGGCAATCCGTGCACCAACTCCTTCCTTGAGAGATTTTTGATATTCTTCATGTTGGTGTGAGCGAGTCTCCGGTGCCAAAGCCACGTCTCCTCTTCTTTGGACATGAGACACTTAGCAAACACATTAGTAGCACCAAATAGTTCAACTTGATAAATATTTTCTTTTTTATGGCCTATGAGAACATTGGTGTTAGCTTGCTCATGCAATTCAAGTTCACAAAATAATTCATCCAATTTCACTATTGACAAATCCCTTGAAACCTTATAAGCATCCACCATGGATGACCATAAAGAGTTTCTTGGGAAAGATTTTAAAGCATACCTTATGAGATCTCGGTTCTCCACACTCTCTCCAACTGAATGAAGACCATTTAGGAGTTCCTTAAATCTCCCATGTAGTGAGCTTACCGTTTCTCCATCCTTCATGGTGAAGTTTTGATGTTGATTTATCAACAAATCCCTCTTTGCAATTCTTGAATCCTTGGTGCCTTCATTTAGTTCAATAAGCTTATCCCACAAATCCTTGGCACTCTTAAAGGGTCCAACTTTGTTGAGTTGTTCCGAGCTTAATCCACATTGAAGAGTCACAATCGCCTTTGCATTTGCTTGAGCCTTCATTTTTTGTTCAACAGTCCACTTGGATGACTCAATCATTTTTCTATTTTCAGTTGGCGCCATGAATCCCTCCGTGATTGAGAACCACATATCAATTTCGGTCATGAGATAGTGTTCCATGCGGCTCTTCCAATAAGCAAAATTGCTGCCTTCATAGAATGGTGGTCGTGAAGTACTATGTCCCTCCTTCATTGACATCTTGTAGCTCTTTAACTTGTGCTTTCTTGACGATGAATCCTCAAAAGCAAACCAATGCTCTGATACCACTTGTTAGGATCGGTTGAGCTAGAGGGGGGGTGAATGGCTCACTTCTTTTGCTGACCAACTTTGTTTTGCACAGCGGAAATCTGAAGGCAATGCTAACACTAGTATTTACTTGGTATCCACCTCCTCAAGGAGGTGACTAGTCCAAGGATCCACACCACTCACACTCTTTCACTATCAAAAACCCTCCTTCTCGGAATCACACCGAAGGTGGAGAAACCTTAACAGAAATACACCTCTCCCTTTTCTTCAAAATAAATATCACAAACGCTACAAAGAAGAAGTAGAGAAGGATTACAAGCTTTAATCAGCTTCTTCTTTGCAGGTGAGATTTCAGTACGTAGTGGAGAGGAGCTTGAACCCTTTGCTTTGAATCTTGATCACTTGAGAGCTTTTGAAAGGCTTAGAGAGCAATGGAACAGTATATTTTTCGTTGTTGTTAGTTTTCCAGTTTCTTCCCGTGTTTTATACGTTGAGAAAACTAGCCGTTTCTCACGCCGCCGTCGCCGTGGATCGATTGAGGTTATATTCCAATCAATTCACAACTATCTGTTGGAAGCCATCGCGTCAAGATTGACGGTGCAGATTCTTTTATTTGACTTGGATCGATTGGGGGCAGCGTTTGAATCGATTCAGCCGCTTGCTCATGAAATCGCAGCTGCGTGAATCGATCGGCCGATCGATTCAGTTCCTTGAATCGATCGGCTGATCGATTCAGGACGATTCTATGCTTCGCACAGAATGTTCATGGATCGATCGGTCGATCGATTCAATCCCTTGAATCGATCGGCTGATCGATTTAGAACGATTCTGTGATTCGCACAGAATGTTCACGGATCGATCGACCGATCGATTCAGTTCCTTGAATCGATCGGCTGATCGATCCAGATGCATTCTGTGCTGCGCAGAACCTTACCAATCGATCAGCCAATCGATTGCCTAACCTTCAATCGATCGGCTGATCGATTCAGAGGCAATCTGCCGCACAGCCATGTCTGAATAGATTTTCCAGTCGATCTCTGACAATGAGCCTATCACACACATAATCTTATGACTTGCAGGAGCTTCTCTTGCCAAGAATCCGGTCCCCGACCTTCTTGGACTTCTCTTGCCTTGCATATGGTCTTCTGACCTGCAAGAACTCTCTTTGCCAAGAATCCAGTCCTCGACCTTCTTGGTCTTCTCTTGCATCTGGTCTTCTGACCTGCAAGAAACTCCTCCTGCAAACTCACAATGCATGTTAGTTCCACCGTATTAACCTAAAGTTAAATAATTGTCAACACATTGAAACTTCCAGGGCATGATTGCACCAACAGGTTACACGGATTCAGATTTCCAATCAGATAGGGAAAATTGTAAGTCAACCTCAGGTTATGTGTTTACTTTGGGAGATGGAGCCATAGCATGGAGGAGTGTTAAGCAGAAATACGTTTCAGACTCCACCATGGAAGCTGAGTATGTGGCAGCCTCTGAGGCAGCCAAAGAAGCTATATGACTCAGAAACTTCTTGATGGACTTAGATGTGATTCCTAATTTTCTCAAAATTATCACAATTTATTGTGATAATAGTGGTGCAGTAGCAAACTCGAAGGAACCACGAGCCCATAAGGCAAGTAAACACATTGAGCGTAAGTACCACCTGATACGAGACATCGTAAAACGAGAAGTTGTTGTCGCCAAGATTGACTCAAAAGATAACCTGGCAAATCCTTTCACTAAGGCCCTTCCGGCAAGAGCTTTTGATGGGCATGTTGAGGGGATGGAGATCAGATGTATGACAACATATATGACAGTATAGTCTTTTAGTAGAAGTGGAAGATTGTTAGAATGTATACTAAAAGCCTAGTTTTTTGTATCAACATTTATTTTGAAATAAGAATCACATTGGTCAAATGTCTGCATTTAGTTAAATGCAGTTATCCATTTAATTTATATTATAGATAACATGGTGTGTGGTGTCACATAGAAGATCATGTTATCAGTTTCTTATAAATTATAAATAGTAGCTCACAACCAAGATGGATTGGGGCAAACCATTGGAATAGTTGTAGTGTAATTTGATATTAGTTTATCTTGACTATAAAATTACACTAGTACACTATGTGTGTATTGAACAGGACCATTTGAGGTTGTTCCTTTTATACTGTCTGCATAAAAGAATAGAATCTTTGTTATTATGGATGTGCGTACTCTTAATCCCGATATAATAACAAGCACATGTACTTAGTATTTATTTATTTAATTTATCAAATGGTGAGATTTCTTCGTTAAATCAATAGACCCGATAAGTTGGGAAATGATGTTATTTATATGATGTGTTGTTAATTATAGAAGGAAACTGTGTCCTAGTTATCTAGGTTGATGATGCCCCCTTGAGGAGCTCATAAGGATTGTCATGTAAACCTTATAGGTGGACTTAGTCCGACATGACAATGAAGTTGAGTGGTACTACTCTTGGAGCTAGATGTTAATTAAGTGAGTTGTCAGTAACTCATTTAATTAATGGACATTTGATATCTTAAACACAAGGAGATTAACGTACTCATGATAAGAAGGAGCCCATAATGTAATATGAGATTGGTGCGGTAGTTCAATAATAACTTTTTAGTGGTATGAGTTATTATTGATGAACTTGAGTCGGGTGTTCGGGTCGAACACAGGAAGTTCAAGCTCATCAGGAGGCCAAAACTAATTTATCCTCTAAGTCCCTGTTGTAGCTTATATAAAACCTCACATTCACCCATTTTGATTATCCTTCCTACACAAGAAAGGGGCCAACCACATCCTTGCTTGGTGCCCAAAGATAACCTAAGTTCTCTCTCTCTTTTATTCTCTTTGGTGGCCAACCTCTTCTTCTCTCTATCTCTCCTTAAGTCGACGGCCCACTTCTTCCCTTTCTTCCCTCTAGGGTCGGTGCCCATCTCACCTTGGTGGCCACGACTTGAAGGAGAAGAAGAAGAAGAGAAGAAGCACTTGGTGGCCGGTTGCTTGGAGGAGAAGAAGAAGAAGGAGGAGGCGCCTCTTCACTTTACATTCTTTAGTGGTCGAAAGGTTGGAAAGGAAGGAGAAGGTCGGGTGTCTTTATCTTGGTTGAATGTGGCCCACACGACGTCCAAGAGGAGGAGAGGAATACAACAGAAGATCAAGAGGTCTTTGTCTACGAAGAAAGGTACAACTAGTTCTTTATTCCACAACAAAACTAGTTTAGTTTTTCTTTGTATGGATCCTAAAATACCAACACAAAGGCTATCGATTTTGTGCTTCAATTGAGTTCTCTATAGTTAAACCTAGGTTTTACTGTAAGGAGTTTAAATATTCAATTTATTTAAAGGGCTTTATCTAGGAAGTGCTGGATGATCACATAACCAAGAAGGCCGAGTGTCTCGCCAATGACCTGGAAGCCAATCCTTGAAATAGATATTTAATCAACTTCTATAATATGGTTTAACTTATGAAGAACACATGAGTTGAACTTGGATTAATAATGTTAAGTTTCGTTTGCAATCCAAGTTTAACTTTTGAAGAACACATAGGTCGCTAGAAAAAGTTCTATAGTTGTACAAATTTTTGTATAGGGGAAATATAATGGAATTCCGAGTAGCACTTCCTATTCTTATTCTCAATTTTGTAAAGAAGAAGAGTGCCTTGTGAGAGGTTTGCTCCACCGAGAAGGAGAAAGCTTTAGCCGAAGATTGTTAGGGACTAATCCATTGACGGATTGAGGGATCATCCATCTCAAGGACAAGCCGTGGAGTAGGTGCAAGAAATCTCTGAACCACGTTACATCGAGTTTGTTAGCATTTTTGTTCTTATTTACTTTCATTATTTTAGTTTTATTCTGCTACGTAACTAACCTTGTAGAAAGAAGAATGAATTGGGGGCGACGTTTATTCAACCCCCCTTCTAACTGACCGTCCGATTTCCAACAATTGATATCAGAGCCAGGACACCCTTCAATGGACTAATCACCAAGAAGAGCAATATCATTAAATGGCCGACTCACACATTCAACCACCAAAATTCGAAGGAGATTTTTTTTGGTGGAAGAAAAGAATGGAGGTATTCTTTGAAACCAACTTCCATATTATGCTAATCATGGAAAATGGTTTTCAGATACCTAGAGATGAAAACAACACAATAATCAACAAAACAAGATGGAACAAGAAGCAAAAGGAAGAGCACTTAGCAAACTCAAAGGCAATGCACACTTGTTGGTTGCTACTCGGAATACCATCCTAGTTCCCCTGTATAAAAATTTGTACAAGCATAGAACTATCCTAGCTACCCATGTGCTCTACTGAAGTTAAATTTGGATTACAAATAATGCTTAACATTATTAATTCAAATTGTCTTTCAGAAGTGAAACTTGGATTGGAAACGATACTTAACATTTTTACTCCAAGTTTAACCGATGTGATCTTCCTAAGTTAAACCATATTACAGAAGTTAATTAAATATCTATTTCAAAGATTGGCTTCCAGGTTAAACATGGCGAGACACTAGGCCTTCTTGGGTATGGGATCATCCACCACTTCCTAGACAAAGCCTTTCTAAGAAATTGGATATTTAACTTCTTATAGTAAACTCAGTTTAACTACAAAGATCTCAATAGAAGCACAATATCGAAACATGAAATTGAAAAATAAAATCGATAACAAAATGATAAACTAAAACCGATAGCCTCTTGTATTTAGTTTTTCAAGATCTATACAAAGAATATGAACTAGTTAGGATGCGGAAACAAATAACTAGTTATACATTTCTTTGTAGCTAAAGACCTCTTGAACTTCTATTGTATTCCTCTCCTCCTCTTAGACGTTGTGTGGGCAACGATCTACCAAGATGGAATCCACTCGAACCGCTTCTTCTCCTCCAAGACTCTCGAGCCACCAAGGGATGCCAAAATAGGAAATTTCCTTCTTCTTCTTCTCCTCCAAGCAACCGGCCACCAAGTTCTTCTCCTCTTCTTCTTCTTCCTCTCCATGTAACCGGCCACAAGGATTTTCAAATCCTTGATGCCGCCGACCCTAAGGAAGCAAAAGAGGAGACTAGATGAAGAGGTGCCGCCGGCCTAAGAGAAAGGGAGAAGGGGAGGGGCTGGCCACACCAAGGATAGAGAGAGGAATAAAATAGGGTTGTCTCTCCTCATGAGGTACCCTCTCCTTCTCTTTTATAATCCTTCGTCAAGGCAAAAAAGGAAAGTTTTAAACATAATTAAAACTTCCTTATTTGTAGCCTCCCTTAAAAAGAAAATTTCAATAATAATTAAAATCTCTCTCTTTTAAATTTCCTATTGTACATGGTAATAAAGGAAAGTTTTAAAATTAATCTCTCTCTTTTAAAATATGTAGACAACTAGAAAAAGGAAAGATTAATTAAAACTTCTCTTTTTAAATCATGGTTACAAAAAGGAAAGTTTTATCAAAAATTAAAATCTCTCTTTTAAACATTATAGATAACTATAAATAAGGAAAGATTTTAACAAAATAAAATCTCTCTTTTATCCTTTTGTAGATAGCTATAAAAGGAAAGATTTTAAAATTTTAAAACTCTCTTTTAAATCCATGAGGATGAATATAAAAGGAAAGTTTTTAACAAAATTAAATTTTTTTTTAACCATTGTAGATAACTACAAAAAAAGGAAAGATTTTAAAAAAAATAAAATCTCCTTTTAACCATTGTAGATAACTACAAATAAGGAAAAATTTAACAAAATTTTGTTTACAAAAAATTCCTTTTCCTTTCTTAGTGGTCGACCCCTAGCTTGGGCACCAAGCTTGGCCGGCCACCTCTTGGCTTCCAAGCTCATGCTTGGCTGGCCCCTTGCACCAGGCAAGGATGTGTCCGACCCATTACTTAGGTAAAAAGTGGACTTTGTGGATACAAGGATTTATAGAGGCTACAACAGGGACCGAGAGGAGAAATTGGTTTTGGTCTCCCGATGAGATTGAGCTTCCTGTGTTCGCCCCGAACACCTAACTCAAGTTCATCAATAATAACTCATACCATTAAAGAGTTATTATTGAACTACCACACCAATCCCAAATTACATTATGAGCTCATTCTTATTATGAGTGCATTAGTCTCCCTGTGTTTAAGATATCGAATGTTCACTAATTAAATGAGTTACTGACAACTCAATTAATATCTAGCTCTAAGAGTAGTACCACTCAACTTCATTGTCATGCCAGACTAGGTCCACCTGCAAGGTTTACATGACAATCCTTATGAGCTCCTTAAGGGGACATCATCAACTTAGATTACTAGGACACAGTTTCATTCTATAATCAACAACACACCATATAAATAATATCATTTCCCAACTTATCGAGCCTATTGATTTATCAAACTAAATCGCACCATTTGATAAATTAAAGAAATAAATATTAAATATATGTGCTTGTTATTATTTCATGATTAAGAGTACGTACTTCCATAATAACAAAGGTTTTGTTTTTTTATATAGTCAGTATAAAAAGAAACTACCTCAAATGGTCTTGCTCAATACACTCATAGTGTATTAGTGTAATATTATAGTCTAGATAAACTAATACCAAATTACACTACAACCACTCCAATGGTTTTTCCATTCCATCTTGGTTGTGAGCTACTATTTATAATTTATAAGGATCTGATAACATGATCTTCTATGTGTCTCCTCACACCATGTTATCTACAATATAAATTAAATGGACAACTACACTTAGCATAAATGTAGACATTTGACCAATGTGATTCTTATTTCTAAATAAATGTTTATACAAAAAGCTAGGCTTTTAGTATACATTCCAACATCACTTACTAAGTGTGCTTCCCCAACAAGAAGTAACTAGGATAGGGAACTACACAAGCGCCAAGGACTTGTGGAAAAAGCTAGTAGAGCTTCATGAAGGCCCATCGGATACAAAATTGGCAAGAAGAGATCTCCTCTGAACTCAACTCAGCAATGTGAAACTTGAAAAAGGAGATAAGGTATCTACACTTCATTCTAAAATTAAGGAAATATTGCATGGACTAACAAGTGTAGGTGAGAATCTCTCCATCTATGACATAATCCATCTGTGACATAATGATGAAAGCCATCAATACCTTCCCAAGAACCACAACTTGGAGCTCAATTGTAGACTCATTCTACATTTCAAGGGAACTAGAGAAGTGCTCTCTAGATGAATCCTTCTCAACAATAGAGCTCCATGAAACTAGAGTTGAAGGGCTAGATGGAGAAGCCCATAGATCAAGGGGGTAGACCTTGTGTCAAACAAGGGAAAGGGTAAAAAGAAGAAGTCTTCATCCCCACCAACCTCCAACTCTGAAGATTCAAATGCCTCAATGGATAACGATCAAGAGGCGTACATGGTAAGAAAAATGAGAAAAGCATTTAAGAGGTTTTCAACTAATAAATCTCATGCTAGGAAGAGTTCAAAAGGCAAGAGTAGGACAAGGAGAGTCATTTGCTATAATTAAAAAGGAGAAGGACACATGAGGGATGAATGCCCTCTTTTGAAAAAAAGGAAGAAAAGAAGAAGAGAAGAAGAAGACAAAAGAAAAGGGGAATAAGGTCAAAAATCTCAAGGAAACATGGGGATGATCCATCATCATCGGAGGAAGAAGAACACCATGTTTCCCATTTTTCTTTAATGGGAATTGATGACATAGTCTCCACCTCATCCGAAAATGAAGAAGGAAGGAACTCAAGTGAAGATGAAGAATGGAACTCAAGTGAAGAGGGAGGGCAAACATCATATTCGGACGTCTCGGTAAATGAGGTATACAATCTTCCTCCTTATGTTTTAATTAAAATGATTAAAAGTACAAATGTATATTTGTTTAAGGCTAAAAGGAAAACGAAGTCTTTGAAAAATGATATTATTTTCATTGAATAAAAATTAGAATCCATGTGTTTTAATGATAATGATATGCATGCTTCTTCTACTATTTCAAATACATCATGTTTAGAAGAAGAAAATAAGGCTTTAAGGGAAAAGATAGAATACATTAGCAAAGCCCTTGAAAAATTTGAAATTGGCTCTAAAACTCTAAACATGATTATTGGGAGCCAAAGGGCAAGCTTCAACAAAAAGGGTTTAGGGTTTAAGGAATCTAACAATGAAAAGTCCTATCATTGCTTAATTTCTAGGGGCAATCCAAGACAAAGGCCATATATAGGAAATGGATTCCGAAGGAGTATTTGGTTAACCAAATTAGGAAGAACTTCTATTGAGTACCAAAATCAATCCTCAAGGGTTAATGGATTTTGGGATAAGTCAACCATGGAAGTCATACTTCAAATTTTTCTATAAATGGTTGACTTTAGACCTAAAGGGGGAACACTTAGCCACAATAGAAATTCATGAGAAAAAGGGCTAAGTAGAAGTTACCGTCACTTCATCTCACAATGACTTGCATTAAAATTTTGTACATAGATGTGAGATGATAGGATGATACTCATAATTCATATGTGCTTATGGAATTTTGATGGGTTATATGTAGAAATTTTTTTAGTAATCCTAGACCAACTATGGGGAAAGCAAATGTTTAATTAATGAACATCTTGCCTATAGATCATAGTTGGATATTTTAAATATTTTAAAAATAATTCTATGTTTTATTTACTGTGGTATAACTATTTTGAAACATATGATTGCAAAACTAGGTTTAAAATTGATACACAATTGCATGTTTTCAAGGTTTTTGAGTTTTGGTCAAAACTTCAAAATGCTTTGAATTTTTCATGAATACATATTTTTCCTAGTTAGTGGACATTAAAGGAAATATGTTTCAAAATTTCATGTTTTTTTTAAATTTATTAGAGTTTTTTATGCATTTCTGAAGTTGACTTCAGAAGGCTAAAATTCAGATTGGCAAGTGCCAGTCGACTGAAATAGTTTACAGTTAGCTGGTACTTGTTTTCCAGCACCTTCAAAAGCTGATTTTGGGTATTTTTAAGTCAACATTAATATCATAGTGTACTTTGTAACAACCCAAATTTCCTCATTACGAGTCCTAATAGTGCTTAAAAATAATTAGAAATGCTTTAGAAATATTCTAGAGATTTTTAGGAATTTTTAGAGTATTTTTATGTAATTTTTGGAGTTCGTCTGGTATTTTTACCAAAAGAAAGAAGTTTTAAAAAATAAAGAGGTTCGACCGAGGTTTGAACCCGCAACCTCCGACCCGAACTGAGACTTAAGCGAAACGTGATGACCAAGAACCCAGCAGGGCCGTGCTGATTAAGGAAAGGGCGGAATTGTATTTAAGAAGTAGTTGATGATAGAAGTTTTGAGTTATAAAGAGAGGAACTTAGGGCTTGATTTCTTCCGTGACCTAATCTTTCTCCTCTCCTCTTCTCTCTCGCGCGCGGCATTTCTGGTCGAGCAAAAATAGAGCCGAACCTAGGGTTCGTCTCCGGCGGCCGGCAAGGGGTTTATTTCATGGGTTCTTTACACGGTTGTGATCTTCTTGTTGAGGAGAAGCCGTAAGCACGAAGCAGAGGCCGAGAGTTTGAGTTTCCCCGAAGCCCTAGCTGCCTTTCTTCGGTTGTAAGTCCAAGAACACCAAGGTAAGTGCTCTCACCTGCGGTAACGGTAGTTTTGAGCTTTGAATTAAAGTTGTCACGCCCCGAGAGTAAGGTTGTCCGACGAAAATCGGACAGCACCTCCCCTGTAGCAGTGACAAATAGAACCGGTATACAACACCAAAGATAATACATATACAAATATATATCACAACCACGCAGATAATATACAGCCCACACGGCTGTAAAGTCAAACACAGCGGAAAATAAGAATAACAAAGATAAAATAACAAAAACTCACCGCGGGCCGGCCCGGCTTGACTCCTCGACAAAACAACCAAATACAAAATAACAAGTCCACTACCCAATTATTACAACGCTAAATTCAAAGGTTCAACTCACAATAACATGAAAACCAAAATCATAAAACCGTCCTCGGAAGTGATGTGGGACCGGCAGTCGGGATCCTCCTCCAAGCGTACTAGCATCGCTATCAGCTACCTGGTGAAATTACCAATGCGGGTGGTGAGTATAAAAACTCAGCGGGTAATAGAGTAGACAGTGCATGAGTATCATAAACAGCTAAGAGTACAACAGGATACAGTCTCGGGAAAGATAAATAACAGATACTCATAAAAAGTATACATACCTGAAACCATATCCTAGGCTAACAGTGTAAGGTCTGAGATAACAGAAACTGCTACAGTACTGCTCATAACTACATGGTATCGTGTGAGGTATATACATGTCAACAGTAAGTAAGTCAGTGTCTAAACACATATCACAGGCATAAATCTCAACCTATGTAAGCATAACAGCATAAATAAACGACAACAGCATAGGCTAGTAGCAGCAGCATAGATAAGCAACAACAGCATAAATAAACAACCAGCAGATATAATAACAACAGCGTATGTACGGATGGTCACCCCGCCCACCTCTCTGCACCACGACCCCTGTATGGTCGAGAGGCCGGATCGATGACAAAACTGTACCACCCAAAGGCCGCCACTACTCTCGAGTGACCGGATGGATAGGTGCATAGTAGCTGAATAGCTACGTCTGCGACGGGGTCCCTACTGCCGCAACTCCAGCCGCCACTACCCATGAGTGGCCGAGCGTGGCATGACAGGACAAGCGGCACGCTCCAGCTACCACTACCCATGAGTGGCCGAGTGTGCGGCCCAGGCCAACGACCGCCTCAACCACAAGGGAGACAGGATCGTCGGCAATGCATGAAATGACATGATGCGAACAATGCAACAGTCATCATATATATATAAACAGATACAGGTATGCTACATGAAGCCAGCATGCTCAGTAAGGTGTGTAAATAAATAGCAACCAAAGCATATAAACATGGTATCAGGTGTCTATATATCCAATACCTAATATCTAATGTCTAACATCTGGTATCTGGTATCTGATACCTAGTAATATAGTATCTGCTAAATATCATCGATAGCAACGAGAGACTGTATAGATACAGAAACGAGTAGCTCAAAGATTGAGTGGATAAAGTATCAAGCACAAGAGATAAGACGAGTGGAGTCAAGATAAATACTACGTATATGAAACTAACTCATGCACTAAGATCGATATCTAAAGAAGCAAGTCAAGAAGTACCCGCCTCTAAATGTAGGCTGAATCCGACGTCCACCTCGTCACGACACCTTCCTCGATCAGAGTCCTGTGTCAACGTATCAATTAACTAAGTACATTTGAAACCAAACAACTAAACCACTGTGTAAGACAGGTGAATTTAATCTAAATTCCATTCATTACCCCAACGAAACCATTCCAATCTACTACTAACCAATCCAAAATCCTAACCGTATGCCTTCAGATCATAAACTTAGAATTTCCCCCAAATCATGCATTTGTTCCTACTACACCAATGCACCAATACGTATTTAAATTAAACCATGTATCCCAAAATCTAACACTTACCTTACAGCAATCTCACCCACTGATAGCCACCGCCGAACGATGCTACTGCCGGAGATGGAAATCGCTGGCACAAGCGCACCAGTGCTGCCGGCTGCCAATATACCACAGACCCGGGCTCCTATAGTGCTACATACACCCAATTCTCACTGAATTCATCACTAGATCTACAAATCGAACTTCTGGAGTTGTGGAGACCTTACCTACTGTTTTCTGAGTGAAGAATCGCTGCTGGAAGATGGACTCGCTGCCACTAGCACACTGATGCTGCCCAATTGCTGCTGATTAACAGATCCAAGTCCTCACAGAGCTATATGCATCACAAGCATCCCAAACATTACCTAATCAGTAACAAATTCAATCTGAAACCAACATTTAGATCTGAAACTTAACATCTATAGTGGTAGAAACCTTACCTACTAATCCCCGGATGAAGCACAACAGTTGGGAATTGTGGCCGGACTCCTCACAGTGAGCCACTGCCAGAATCGAACCTCAGTCAATCCAACCTCTCATTCCGGCATCCCAATCACAGGTTTCAACTAAACAAAAATCCCAAAACAAGTACCAAAACCTAACTTACCTTACTGCCGGGATCCACCACAAGCGGCGGAAGGGAAACCTGACGGTATCAGCTTGGCGTTAGGGCTAGGGAACGTCGTGACCACTGTTTGGAACGCGCCCTCAGCTAAGATCGAGCTCAGGGTTCCGGCGATTCGACCTCAGCGTCTCCGATCTTCAGCTCAGCTCCTCCTGCCCGACGGTCCTCGCACGAGGCAGCAAATCCAAAGAGAGGAAGGGGTAGAGGGTCGGGGTAGAGGACTGAAGGCTTCGGCGAGGCTTCGCTGAACTCTGCGTCACCGTGAGCTCGAGTGTGGAGGCGCCGTCGCGAGGTGGGGTTGGCGGAGATCGGGCGAAAGGAGACACGAAGAAAAGAGGAACGGCGTTTTTTTTTAGGTCTTGCACTGTAGTTTCTAAATATAAGTAGGGTTGTTAATTAAGCCACTTACAACTAACTCCTCACTTGCTAACGGTGATCTCCATTACTATCTTATACTTAATAATTTATCCCCTTAACCATGGTCATACGTCCTCCAAATAAATTCAGAAAAATACCTAAAAATCCCCATAAATCATGATAGGTTGTTTTATTTTTGCCGTATCTCACATTCTCCTCCTCTAATAAAAATTTGGTCCCCAAATTTACAACCTAAATACGTTAAACACGAATGACATGTTTCCCGGCCATCCATTCAAGGCCCAAGAAATGTCAAGTCCCACCACTTCCAACACTTAAAGATCCACCACCAGTGTCTAACCATCGAAATCCACATAACAACCTCTGACTTCTTGACGTACAACAAGTACTTCTACAGACGGTAAAGATACCGCTATATCACGTGTCTAGCGTATAGGTAACACCCCCCGAAAAGATACTTGAGAGATGAACAAATGGGTTCCACTAGCAACTATTAATAGTCCTATAATAAACGTATAAAGTAAAATAATACCTCGGAAGACCGATCTCTCAGCTCCTTGTGTCTCCTCTCGAGTGACAGCATAAACACGACCCTCCTCTGAGCTCAACTGTGGCATGCCTGGGGTGGTCCGTGCTGGAATCGAAGGTGCAGGAACCGACTGCTGATACTGAGACTGAGGCTGCTGCTGGTATGCTGAGTAGGGCTGAGGTGGATGAAAATCCTGCTGTACAGGAAATGCCTGATGGGAAGATACTGCGGCAGAATACTGTGTAGTCGCTGGTTCCTGACCCTGCACATGATATATCTGTCCCTGAGAAGGCTGGGGTCGTTGCTGACGTGACGCACCCTGAGTCGTTTGAGATCCCCTCTGTTGCCATGGCTGGGTGGGTCGATCTTCCTGAACAGTAACTTTAGTAGTCTCCAACTGAGCCTTCAAGGAACATTCCCGACTCTCATGGCCCGGAAGCTTACAGTAGAAGCATATCGAATGATCCAACGGACAATCGGGTTTGAGGTGACTTTTCGAACCGCACTGGAAACACCTAATTCCCCCGTTGTCCTTCTTCGAATCTCTCTTAGGGAAACTAGTAGACTCGTCCGTGGTTCGCCCTGATTTCTGTGGTCGAGTAGATCCTTCGGAAGTAACTTGCAAGTCTTGACCCTTATTCCCTCTCTTCTGCGACAGCTACTTGTCCTTACTTTTCTCCTGATTTACCTGCTGCTGAGTCATCTCTATAAACAGTGCACGATCCAAAACTTCTCGGTAGGAGCTACCTGGAAATCCTGACATCCTGAGCCGAATATATGCTGCTAAACCCTGGGTGAACTGCTGCATCCGGTCATAATCCTGTGCCACCAAATGAGGGCAAAACTCAGCCAATCTACAGAATTCAGCGTTGTACTCCATCACCGATCGATCGCCCTGCTTGAGATTCAGAAATTCCTGGCGTCGAGCTAAACAGAATGTGGCTGGAAAATACTGGCGCTCAAAAGCATCCCGGAACATCACCCATGTGATGCGTTGTTCCCCAAAGATTGTCTTCTGCATCTCCCACCTTGATCCCGGAGATGATACGCAGCCAATTCCACTTTCTCTTCCTCTGAACAACTCATGTATCCGAAAGTGCTTTCCAAATTCTTCAACCAGCTACGAGCAGCCCAGGGGTCTGCTCCACCCTGGTATAGTGTAACCCTGTCCTTAACGGACCTTGCCAACAGTGGTATACGCGCTCTATCCCTCATCCAGTCAGTAGTAGCAGGAGTAGGAAATGCTGATGGTATCCCGGAGGGAATCCCCTGAGGCTGAAATTCCTGATTTCTACCAGATGGTATGACTGAAGGAATCTCCTGAGGCTGACGTCCCTGATCTCTAGGAGTCTGATGGGTCTGTCCCCGACTAACCGTCTCAACATCAGTTGGATCCCTAGAAGAATCTGCCTCCTGAGTCACTGGTTCTGGTTCCTCTGCCTCAATGGGTTGTTTCCGTGGTCGTCCCGGACCACGATGAGCCCCAGCTGCCGATCGACCACGTCTCATACCTGGTGTAAACCACTAATAAGTACTACAAACAATATAAGTTCGTACAAATAAAACTTACAGCCTATATCTTGGAGGTGTTCCGCCGCCGCCTGGTCCCAAATCCCAAAATCACTTCGAGAAATAAAATCACGAGAAATCCAAAACGTACGAATCTGACATCGTAAAACCTGTAGCTCTGATACCAATAAATTATCACGCCCCGAGAGTAAGGTTGTCCGACGAAAATCGGACAGCACCTCCCCTGTAGCAGTGACAAATAGAACCGGTATACAACACCACAGATAATACATATACAAATATATATCACAACCACGCAGATAATATACAGCCCACACGGCTGTAAAGTAAAACACAGAGGAAAACAAGAATAACAAAGATAAAATAACAAAAACTCACCGCGGGCCGGCCCGGCTTGACTCCTCGACAAAACAACCAAATACAAAATAACAAGTCCACTACCCAATTATTACAACGCTAAATTCAAAGGTTCAACTCACAATAATATGAAAACCAAAATCATAAAACTGTCCTCGGAAGTGATGTGGGACCGGCAGTCGGGATCCTCCTCCAAGCGTACTAGCATCGCTATCAGCTACCTGGTGAAATTACCAATGCGGGTGGTGAGTATAAAAACTCAGCGGGTAATAGAGTAGACAGTGCATGAGTATCATAAACAGCTAAGAGTACAACAGGATACAGTCTCGGGAAAGATAAATAGCAGATACTACTGGGTAAACAAAGTATATAACCATATCCTAGGCTAATAGTAAAAGGTAAGTGTAGAAAATCCTGCTACAGTACTGCTCATAACTACATGGTATCGTGTGAGGTATATACATGTCAACAGTAAGTAAGTCAGTGTCTAAACACATATCACAGGTATAAATCTCAACCTATGTAAGCATAACAGCATAAATAAACGACAACAGCATAGGCTAGTAGCAGCAGCATAGATAAGCAACAACAGCATAAATAAACAACCAGCAGATATAATAACAACAGCGTATGTACGGATGGTCACCCTGCCCACCTCTCTGCACCACGACCCCTGTATGGTCGAGAGGCCGGATCGATGACAAAACTGTACCACCCAAAGGCCGCCACTACTCTCGACTGACCGAATGGACAGGTGCATAGTAGCTGAATAGCTACGTCTGCGACGGGGTCCCTGCTGCCGCAACTCCAGCCGCCACTACCCATGAGTGGCCGAGCGTGTCATGACAGGACAAGCGGCACGCTCCAGCTACCACTACCCATGAGTGGCCGAGTGTGCGGCCCAGGCCAACGACCGCCTCAACCACAAGGGAGACAGGATCGTCGGCAATGCATGAAATGACATGATGCGAACAATGCAACAGTCATCATATATATATAAACAGATACAGGTATGCTACATGAAGCCAGCATGCTCAGTAAGGTGTGTACATAAACAGCAACCAAAGCATATAAACATGGTATCAGGTGTCTATATATCCAATACCTAATATCTAATGTCTAACATCTAGTATCTGGTATCTGATACCTAGTAATATAGTATCTGCTAAATATCATCGATAGCAACGAGAGACTGTATAGATACAGAAACGAGTAGCTCAAAGATTGAGTGGATAAAGTATCAAGCACAAGAGATAAGACGAGTGGAGTCAAGATAAATACTACGTATATGAAACTAACTCATGCACTAAGATCGATATCTAAAGAAGCAAGTCAAGAAGTACCCGCCTCTAAATGTAGGCTGAATCCGACGTCCACCTCATCACGACACCTTCCTCGATCAGAGTCCTGTGTCAACGTATCAATTAACTAAGTACATTTGAAACCAAACAACTAAACCACTGTGTAAGACAGGTGAATTTAATCTAAATTCCATTCATTACCCCAACGAAACCATTCCAATCTACTACTAACCAATCCAAAATCCTAACCGTATGCCTTCAGATCATAAACTTAGAATTTCCCCCAAATCATGCATTTGTTCCTACTACACCAATGCACCAATACGTATTTAAATTAAACCATGTATCCCAAAATCTAACATTTACCTTATAGCAATCTCACCCACTGATAGCCACCGCCGAACGATGCTACTGCCGGAGATGGAAATCGCTGGCACAAGCGCACCAGTGCTGCCGGCTGCCAATATACCACAGACCCGGGCTCCTATAGTGCTACATACACCCAATTCTCACTGAATTCATCACTAGATCTACAAATCGAACTTTTGGAGTTGTGGAGACCTTACCTACTATTTTCTGAGTGAAGAATCGCTGCTGGAAGATGGACTCGCTGCCACTAGCACACTGATGCTGCCCAATTGTTGCTGATTAACAGATCCAAGTCCTCACAGAGCTATATGCATCACAAGCATCCCAAACATTACCTAATCAGTAACAAATTCAATCTGAAACCAACATTTAGATCTGAAACTTAACATCTATAGTGGTAGAAACCTTACCTACTAATCCCCGGATGAAGCACAACAGTTGGGAATTGTGGCCGGACTCCTCACAGTGAGCCACTGCCAGAATCGAACCTCAGTCAATCCAACCTCTCATTCCGGCATCCCAATCATAGGTTTCAACTAAACAAAAATCCCAAAACAAGTACCAAAACCTAACTTACCTTACTGCCGGGAGCCACCACAAGCGGCGGAAGGGAAACCTGACGGTATCAGCTTGGCGTTAGGGCTAGGGAACGTCGTGACCACTGTTTGGAACGCGCCCTCAGCTAAGATCGAGCTCAGGGTTCCGGCGATTCGACCTCAGCGTCTACGATCTTCAGCTCAGCTCCTCCTGCCCGACGGTCCTCGCACGAGGCAGCAAATCCGAAGAGAGGAAGGGGTAGAGGGTCGGGGTAGAGGACTGAAGGCTTCGGTGAGGCTTCGCTGAACTCTGCGTCGCCGTGAGCTCGGGTGTGGAGGCGCCGTCGCGAGGTGGGGTTGGCGGAGATCGGGCGAAAGGAGACACGAAGAAAAGAGGAACGGCGTTTTTTTTTTAGGGCTTGCACTGTAGTTTCTAAATATAAGTAGGGTTGTTAATTAAGCCACTTACAACTAACTCCTCACTTGCTAACGGTGATCTCCATTACTATCTTATACTTAATAATTTATCCCCTTAACCATGGTCATACGTCCTCCAAATAAATTCAGAAAAATACCTAAAAATCCCCATAAATCATGATAGGTTGTTTTATTTTTGCCGTATCTCACAAAAGTTTTTTTTTCTTTTGGTTCGGAATATGCTGCAAGGAATTCTTGGATTTGCTAGGGATCGAGTTTCTCCTTGTTTTCGGATTTTGTGTGGAGAATTGTGATTGTTAAGGATTGTTAGAATAGATCCAAGCTTCTATTTTTTTTTATTCCTTGAAATTCTACTGAAGCATGTTTATAGATTTTGGTTGCCCTATAAAAGTTCAAGTTGTGAATCAGTTTTATATAGGTTTTACTTTAAGTTTTCAACAAGCTTAATTTGGTTGGTTTTGTGTTATGGTATGAAGATGATCAGCCTTTGGAAGCTTATTGTTAGCTATTAGTCCCTTGTTCACCTTTCTGTCCATTTGGGTTTACTTCAGGCTGATCTGATAAACATGTACGACCAGAACTTCTTTTATGTTTCCTTGCCGTGGTAGTGTGTAAGTGGAATGGAGATAATTTTTGGTTTTGATAGAAGATTCCTTACCTGCTGCATTGTGCATAATCTGTTAGATGGGTTTTTTTAAGAATGCAGTGGGTTTTGTTCTTGCTTTGGATGCATGTAACACAAACAGATAATTTTAGTTCTTAAAGCATGCAATTTAATACAGTGCAGATTTTGTTAAGCATTTAAGTGCAGTGTTAATAAGTATTTCAGTTCAGTTTTATATTTTTGTATCTGGAGTCAATTGTTGTAAGAATAGCTTCTTATCTTGCTCCGGATTTTTGTACATATACCTTTATGAGTAATTATAAGTAAATGAAGACCAAGGTCTTAATTTTGATCCCAAATTCCAGCATTTGAGGATCAACAACACGTCTAGTGCTTGAAGAAATGCCGAGGCATTATATATTAGAAGTAATAAAATATAACAAGTATTTTATTTTTAAGAGGCTAGTACCTGACTTCTGAGGTTGTCGTTAAACAAATCCAGGTGACCATTTCCGAGGTCTCGATCCTGGTAAGACCGAGGTCTTTACCCTCTTTGGACTGATGGATTTTTACCTCAGTTTCTATTAGGGAGCGCGCAATGGTACTAAGTCTGGGCCCAAGAAGAAAGAGTTGATTATTATTTTGAAATATTAAAGTATAAATTTTAAACAAGTGAAATAAGCTTCACATAAGTTTAAAATTCAACAAGTTTAGTTTCTTTTATGCTAGCATGTTATTCTGATTAACTTTACATGTTTAGCATTTCAGTAAGTTTCTTTTGCTATTAGATGAGCATGAGTAGTATCTTCTTTTGAGCATTCAGTTTTTAGATTTCAGTATATTCACATGCATATTCAAGATTTGTGAGTTAGATAGTGCTTACTAAGCAATTTTGCTTATAGTTGCATTTCCTCTTACTGCAGATAAAGGAAAGGAAAAGCTATAGCAAAGGAAGGCGACAAGGAGGTGCGGATGGATGTGTGATGCCTGGACTATAGAAGCCTTGGGATTTAGCATAAGAATTTATTAAGATTGTCATGTATTTAGAATTCATTCTTTTAAATCGTTTTACACATTAGACCTATTATCTGAGTTGTATAATGGTTGCATGCATGTTCAGATTAATAACTATATTTCAGCATGATTAGATTGATGTATAGTTTTAGTTGTGTTCACATGTTGGAGTAGAATGTAGAGATAAGTTGTTTATGTTTTCCGGTGCTATCAGTTGCATGTTTAGAGAGTTTATGTATTGATATTCACATGTGTGCAATATTAGTTTTAAGAAAAGTTAGTAGTCCAGTAGCGCTCCACCCTCACAGACCAGTAGTGAGGAGGGTGGGGTGTTACAAGTTGGTATCAGAGTAGTTCCTATTCTCCAGCATCACACATCAGCACCAGCCTTGCCATCTTCAAGTAAGAAAGTATTTAAATTTTTTTTTAGTATGCTTTTCCTTATTATTTACAGTAAAGAGAAATTTTTAGAAGTATTTGATTGTATGTGCATATTTCTTTTGTGTTCTATGCATAATTGTGTGTTACCTGGTTAGTTTCACATATAGATGCATATGGGAAAAAAAATACCCTATCAATATTTTGAGGTTAAGAAAAGTATAAGAAAGATAAAGAAAAGAAAGAAAAAGGCCAAGGCCTTAAGTAGATCCCAAAGTCAAGACTTTAGGGATTTTGGCACACAAGGTGTTTGTTAAAATGCCAAGGCATTTAAAGAAGAAGTAATTAAGATATTCTACTTTGAAAGGCCAGAAATAACACTTAATGTGAGTAGTGGAACTCACCGACAACAGACTGGTGAAGAGCTATTCAGCAGAGTATTAGTCACTGAGCACTATCTGATCAGCATCAAGGCACAACAAACGCAACTCAAGCCAGTCAAGATAAAGGACAAGACAGCAGGGAGTCAGAAACCCTAGGCAAGTAAGTAGAATAGAAGGACAAAAAGGACCCAAGCAGGAAGAGGTTCGGGTAGTCTGTGAGTATCCAGAGGTATTCCCAGAAGAGCTACCTGGACTACCTCCCAACAGGGAAGTGTAATTTGAAATTGAGTTGGTCTCTAGTACCGGTCCAATTTCAAAAGCTCCGTACCGGATGTCTCCAGCAGAGTTGAAAGAGCTACAAGAACAACTCTAGGAGCTGCTTGACAAAGGCTTCATTCGTCCCAGTCATTCACCATGGGGAGCTCCGGTGTTGTTCATCAAGAAGAAAGATGAATCTATGCAGATATGCATAGATTATAGAGCACTGAACAAAGTAACAATTAAGAACAAGTACCCTCTTCCCAGAATAGATGATCTATTTGATCAGTTAAAGGGGGCAACAATGTTCTCTAAGATAGATCTGCGCTCTGGGTACCATCAGTTAAAAGTGAAAGAAAGTGATATAACCAGAACAACTTTCAGGACCAGATATAGACACTACGAGTTTGTAGTCATGCCTTTTGGTGTGACTAATGCACCTGCGGTCTTCATGGGCTTAATGAACAGAGTGTTCAGAGAATACCTTGACAAGTTTGTCATCGTGTTTATCGACGACATTCTGATCTATTCAAGAACCCCAGAGGAGCATGACACGCACTTGAGAATAGTAATGCAGACCCTTTAGCAAAAGTAGCTTTATGCTAAATTCTCAAAGTGCGAGTTCTGGTTAGAGCAGGTGGCATTTCTAGGTCACATCATTTCTAAAGAAGATATTCAAGTGGATCTTGCCAAGATAGAAGCGGTCAACAACTGGAGTAGGCCCAAGAACGCCAGGGAGATCAGAATCTTCCTTGGTTTAGCAGGGTACTACAGGAAATTTGTGGAGTACTTTTCCAGGATAGCCTCTCCACTAACAGCCTTAACCAGGAAGAACAAGAAGTTTGAATGGTTAGATAAATGTGAGCAAAGTTTCCAAGCATTGAAGAAGAGATTGACCAGTACTTCTATCCTGATTGTTCTAGAGAGAGACAAGAGCTTGACATCTACAGTGATGCTTCCCAGATGGGCCTCGGAGCTGTTCTCATGCAAGAAGGGAAGGTTATAGCTTATGCTTCCAGACAACTCAAAGATTATGAGAAGAACTACCCCACTCATGATCTTGAGCTAGCAGCCGTGGTTTTTGCACTAAAACTCTGGCGACATTATTTGTATGGAGTTCAGTGCAGAATCTTCACCGACCATCAGAGTTTAAAGTATTTCTTTACCCAGAAAGACTTAAATATGAGACAGTGCAGGTGGCTAGAGTTGGTTAAAGATTATAACTGTGAAATCCTCTACCACCCAAGTAAAGCTAACAAAGTGGCGGATGCACTAAGTCGAAAGTCCAGTGCAACTCTGATGTCCTTGTCATCATTAGCATTGCCACTGCAGAAGAAATTGTCAGACTTTGGAGTCAAAATTGTTTATGGGCAACTCTCTGCATTGACTTTAGAATCAACCCTGCTTGAGGATATACAGAGAAAACAAAGTGAAGACCCAGATATCCAGAAGATCAAGCAAGGAATGCAAAAAGAAGAAAACTCAGAGTTTCGGGTATCAGACAGTGGAGTTCTTTATCAAGGGAACTGTCTTTGTGTCCCCAATGATGAGGAATTAAGGAAGAAGATTCTAGAGGAAGCTTATAGCACATCGTACTCTATGCATCCTGGTTCCACCTGTATCAAGATTTGAAGCAGAGATTCTAGTGGTTTGGACTCAAGAGGGATGTAGCAAGATATGTCAGTACCTGTTTGACATGCTAGAGAGTCAAAGCAGAGCATCAGAGACCAGGAGGAGTTCTACAGCCTGTCCCAATATCAGAGTGGAAGTGGGAAGAAATATCCATGGACTTCATAACAGGTCTTCCAAGAACCACTAATGGGTATGATGCGATATGGGTGACAGTGGACAGATTGACAAAGTTTGCCCATTTTCTAGCCATCAAGGTGTCCAACTCTATAGAGAAGTTGGCACAGCTATATGTTAAGGAAGTGATCAGACTTCACGGAGTCCCGAAGTCGATTGTTTTCGATAGGGATGGGCGCTCTACCTCTCATTTTTGGGAGTGTGTTCAGAATGCATTAGGCACCAAACTCAAGTTCAGCACAACCTTCCATCCCCAGACTGATGGACAGATAGAACGAGCAAATCAGATTTTGGAAGACATGCTCAGGGCTTGTGCATTAGATTTTAAAGGTAGTTGGTGCAAGTATCTGTACTTAGCTGAATTCGCCTACAACAATAGCTATCAGACCACTATCAAGATGGCACCTTACAAGGCACTGTATGGCCGAAAGTGTAGGTCACCTATATGTTGGTTGGAGGCTGGAGAAAGAAAAGAGATGGAATCGGAATTGGGCAGGTAGACTAAGATGATAGAAGAAACCACACAGGCTATCCAGAAGATCAGACAGAAAATTGAGAATGTCTAGAGCAGACAGAAGAGTTATGCTGACACACGCCATAGGCCACTTGAATTCCAAGTAGGGGATTCAGTCTTTCTCAAAGTTGCTCTGATGAAGGGAGTGATGAGATTTAGCAAGAAGGGCAAGTTAAGTCCCCGCTACGTAGGGTCCTACCTGATCATAGAGAGGATTGGGAAAGTAGCTTACAAGCTGGACTTACCACAAGACATGTCAGCAATACATAATGTATTTCATGTCTCAATGCTGAAGAAGTGTCTCCATGACCCTAGCCAAGTGATTCAGCCTCAATCAGTGCAGATCTAGGAGGATCTTAGCTATGAGAGCAGACCTACACAGATAGTGGACAGAGAAGTTAAGAGATTAAGGAACAAAGAGGTACCACTAGTGAAGGTCATTTGGCAGAATCAGAAGCACAAGAAAGTTAATTGGGAGTGTGAGGACAACATGAGATTGAAATATCCAGAGTTATTTTAAGTTCGAGGATGAACTTTTTATAAGGTATGGGAAATTGTAACAACCCAAATTTCCTCATTACGAGTCCTAATAGTGCTTAAAAATAATTAGAAATGCTTTAGAAATATTCTAGAGATTTTTAGGAATTTTTAGAGTATTTTTATGTAATTTTTGGAGTTCGTTTGGTATTTTTACCAAAAGAAAGAAGTTTTAAAAAATAAAGAGGTTCGGCCGAGGTTCGAACCCGCGACCTCCATTTCGAACCGAGACTTAAGCGAAACATGATGACCAAGAACCCAGCAGGGCCATGCTGATTAAGGAAAGGGCAGAATTGTATTTAAGAAGTAGTTGATGATAGAAGTTTTGAGTTATAAAGAGAGGAACTTAGGGCTTGATTTCTTCCGTGACCTAATCTTTCTCCTCTCCTCTTCTCACTTGGGCGCGACGTTTCTGCTCGAGCGAAAATAGAGCCGAACCTAGGGTTCATCGTCGGCGCCCGGCAAGGGGTTTATTTCGTGGGTTCTTTACACGGTTGTGATCCTCTCATTGAGGAGAAGTCGTAAGCACGAAGCAGAGGCCGAGAGTTTGAGTTTCCCCGAAACCCTAGCTGCCTTTCTTCGGTTGTAAGTCCAAGAACACCAAGGTAAGTGCTCTCACCTGTGGTAAGGGTAGTTTTGAGCTTCGAATTAAAGTTTTTTTTTCCTTTTGGTTCGGAATATGCCGCAAGGAATTCTTGGATTTGGTAGGGATCGAGTTTCTCCTTGTTTTCGGATTTTGTGTGGAGAATTGTGATTGTTAGAATAGATCCAAGCTTCTATTTTTTTTTCTTCCTTGAAATTCTGCTGAAGCATGTTTATAGATTTTGGTTGCCCTATAAAAGTTCAAGTTGTGAATCAGTTTTATATAGGTTTTACTTTAAGTTTTCAGCAAGCTTAATTTGCTTGGTTTTGTGTTATGGTATGAAGATGATTAGCCTTTGGAAGCTTATTGTTAGCTATTAGTCCCTTGTTCACCTTTCTGTCCGTTTGGGTTTACTTCAGGCTGATCTGATAAACATGTACGGCCAGAACTTCTTTTATGTTTCCTTGCCGTGGTAGTGTGTAAGAGGAATGGAGATAATTTTTGGTTTTGATAGAAGATTCCTTACCAGCTGCATTATGCATAATCTGTTAGATGGGGTTTTTTAAGAATGCAGTGGGTTTTGTTCTTGCTTTGGATGCATGTAACACGAACAGATAGTTTTGTTAGGACCGAAAAGTAGCTAGAGGGGGGGGGGGGGTGAATAGCTTCGCGTGTGCTCGTCGTGCTTCGTTGCTTGTTTCTTCAAAGTGATGCGCAGCGGAATACAAAGAAACAAACTACAACAATGCTAACAATAGGATTTTACTTGGTATCCACCTCACAAGAGGTGACTAGTCCAAGGATCCACGCACACACACACACCTCCACTAATAAATACTCCTTTTCGGTAACTACCGAAGGCGGAGAAGCCCAACAAGACTCTCAATACAAGTAGAAGAAAGGGTAGTAAAGAATAAGCAAAAGCTTACAAGAGATGCAGTAAAAACCCTAGCTTCTTCTTCTTCTTGTTGCAACTCGCCTCTTGACTTGGATGAACCTCCAAGAACCTTCAAGAACTGGCGGTGAGGAGCTTAGAGAGTGTTGGGGAGGAGCTGTGATGAATCTAGAATGAATCGGTGAAGTTCTACCGAAGGAAATGAACGCCTGCGGCTTAAATCGACGCTAACGGTCAAATCCCGATCGATTGGAATGCTCCCAATCGATCGGGGAGGCTTTGGATCGATCCACGGATCGATCCAGAGCGCCTCTGTGCTCTGGAAAAACTTCTGGATCGATCCACGGATCGATCCAGCGCTTATCGCGCGAAGCAGCAGCGTCCCAATCGATCCACTGATCGATTGGGACCTCTGGATCGATCCACCGATCGATCCAGAGGGGTTCTGTTCGCGGGGACTCACCGGATCGATCGGTGGATCGATCCAGATCTTCTGGATCGATCCACTGATCGATCCAGATCTGCTGGATCGATCCACGGATCAATCCAAACCTGCTGGATCAATCCACGGATCAATCCAAACCTGCTGGATCAATCGGCTGATCAATCCAGATCTTGGTTTTTGCCCAAAACCAAGCCCAAAGCCCCCTAAACCAACATCTAGTCAACCATGACTTGTTGGTACATAAGACCTAGCATCCGGTCACCCTTGACCAGCTAGGACTCTCTCACCAAGTGTCTGGTCAATCCCTTTGACCCACTTGGACTTTTCTCTTCTTGCCAAGTATCCGGTCACTCCCTAAGACCTACTTGGACTTTTCTTCCTCGTGCCAAGTATCCGGTCAATCCCTTTGACCTACTTGGACTCTCACCAGATGTCTGGTCAACTTTGACCCATCTGGATTTCTCTTGCCTGACTTCACTCACCAGGACTTTCCCAATTGCCTAGCTTTACTCACTAGGTCTTTTACCTGGCTTCACTCACCAGGATTTTTCTCCTGCCTAGCTTCACTCACTAGGACTTCCCAATTGCCTAGCTTCACTCACTAGGTCTTTCACCTGGCTTCACTCACCAGGATTTTCCTCCTGCCTAACATCCCAGTTAGGACTTCCCAGTCAAGTATCCGGTCATCCTTGACCTACTTGACTCTTCTTCAATCAACCTTGCATTGTCAAACATCGAAATCCAAACCAAGACTCAAGCTTGGTCAACCAGGTCAACCTTGACCTGAGGAATATTGCACCAACAATCTCCCCCTTTTTGATGTTTGACAATACCAACACTATCACTTACAATACCACATGTAAGTTAGGCTAATCCCATAGCCTAAACCTTCTTCATGCCACTAGGTAATGAATACATAAGTTAAGCCCTTCATTCTCCCCCTAAGAAGGCAAACTCCCTCTAGGTGATAAAAGCCTAACTTACTCCCTTTCATTCTCCCCCTATTGGCACACATCAAACCATGTCCCATTTTTGGGCACTATCCACTTGAAACCACTTGAACAATGAGGATATCCACTCTCCATTAAAGTTCAAATGCTCAACCTTGAGCATGTTCTTAACGGAAGGTTAACCACCTTCCAAGGTTCATGAAAAATAATTTTCATATCTTTAAAGAGTCTCTCCCCCTAAAGACATGGTGGTAACTTCTGTCATTGCACCAACAATGACTTGGAATCCCCAAAACTTTAGGAAACCCAATTTTAGAAGTTTTGAGGTTCAAATATTCAAAATTTGAAACAAACCTCAACCTAAACTTCAACTTAGCCTTCCTTAACCATTCCATCCTTGTTTTCCACACGAAAACACCCTTTTTATGTATACAACTGTATTTTCAGGGGTTTGGAATGGTTTCCTAGACTAAAATAGGTTCAAAATGCTGAAAATAAGCTTTCCCAGCTAAAATCAGCATCTTCAATCGATTGGAGTTGGGTTCCAATCGATTGAACCCTTTGAATCGATCCACCGATCGATTCAGGATTCTGGATCGATCGGTGGATCGATCCAGGAAGCTTCGTTCATGAGAATTGCTCTCAATCGATCGGCTGATCGATTGAGGCACTTCAATCGATCCACCGATCGATTGGAGGTCTGAAATTGCTGAAATTCAATTTCAGCCAATTTCAGAAACCCCTAGAAAATTCTACAAAATTCCAAAAATCGTAAAAATTTGTGTAGACATTATTTAGGGTATAATTTATCATGGAAAAATAGTTTTCTATGAAAATACATCATATTTTCAAAGATTGACACAAACTTGAGAACTTGCAAAAACTTTAGTGTTTTCTTCAAGTTTGTTCAACTATTCAATGGTGATTACTATCAAAAGATAGCCTTCACCAAGGTTTTCCAAAATCATTTTAAAAACATTTTCAAAACCAATATCCCACCATGTTCCTTGGGCTTAATGCACATGACTTGTACATTAGCTTTCCCAATGATGGGAAAACACATAACTATGTGTTTTGATGAACCTAAAAACTCAAAAGAATGCACTAAATCAACATCTTGAGCTTTGTTCATCATCCTAACATCTCACTTGTATCTAATGTGCACTAAAACACATACAAGTTACCTTATAGTCTTTGTGAGATGTAGATTTTGATTTTTCTCTAATCTAGGGATCATGCATATCTATCTAGGCATTTTAGAGATATTAGACATCCACCTAGGATGTCACTTGTTAATCAGTGTTGTTAAATGCCATTTGTCCTTAATTACAAGGAATTAAACTAATGCATGATAATGTTATGGCATACATCAAAAAGAAATAATTTTCAGAAGAAAATTTCCTATAACTACATGATGTATGTATGTCATGACATGGTATTTTTGAGTTTTTCATAATAAGTCATGAATGCACAAATAAAACATGATGTCATGGCATATAATGGGCAACCAAACATGGCAAGATTTTGCATAATTAAAATATACCTAGATTATCTATCTAAGTATCCTTAACCCTTAGCTAATCCTAAAGCATAAACCCTAGATTGCCCAATTTCCTTAAGAAAATGCCAAAACCCAACTTGACATTTCTTTAATCTCTTGAATTTATTATGCCAATTAAAAATATAAAACATTCCTCAAATATTGGCATATTTCATTTTCCCATAAGAGTAATCACTTTAAATTAAGGCTTAGATTTGCCTTAAATTCCTAAGACAATACCAAAGTCCCAATTTGGTATTTCTTAACACTTGATTTCTCGTGCCATTTAAAGTCATCTCAAATTTCTTCCTTTATAGCACATTTTACTCTTTCCAAGATTAACAATAAATTCATTTCATTTTCAAAGGTTAACAAAAACCTTGAAAATGCTCCTTGAGTGTCAATTTCTTCAAAGTTGGGTTAACTACCCTTCTTCTCAGAGTTGACACTCTCTAACCCATCTATGGGATAGAGAAAATGCTCCTAGGAACCCAAAACCTATTGGTGCTCCTTGGATGCTCTAGGTATTCACTAGGGATAACTTCCCTAGATACCTTCCTAGTGACCTTGTTTGGTTTCTTAGAAGTCTTGGTCACTTTTTCTAGGTCAACTCTAGGGATTGCTTCCCTTGTAACCTTCTTTGTGACTTTCTTAGTCTTCTTAGAAGTCTTAGTCACATTTGTTGTAAAAATACTCTTAGGGATAACTTCCCTTGTATTTTTGGCTTGACCACTAGACCTAGGGTTGGTTCCATAACTATATGGAACCCTATGGTAAGAGATTACATCCTTCTTAGCCTTTGGTTTGTATCCCAAACCCCTATGGCCATTAGATGACCTTTGTGCTCCTAGACCTAGGCTATGCTCATTTTGCCCTTTTTGGATATTTTCCATCCTTTTTAGGGTCTTTTCCATTTTATCAAGCCTTGACCTCAAGACTTGATTTTCTATCACTAAGTCCTTAGTTTTTGGTTTTCCATTAAATTTATGAGCATTTTTATTTCTAGGCTTGTAGCTAAGGTCCTTAGTGTGATTGCCTAGATTTTTATCTACCTTCCTAATCCTAGGTGTGGTAGTTATAGCATGGTAAGCTACATTATTTTCCTTAATTTTACCATGCTCTCTATTCTTATGGTAAATAGCATTAAAATGATATAAGTTAGAACTAGCATGCTTTTTACCATAATATAAAGGGATAGGCTCAATAAAAGTTACATTCCTTTTTACCTTAGAGGCTCCCCCTTGACTTGAGCTTCCTCCTTGAGCCTTGACCATCTTCTTCCCCTTAGGGCATTGACTCCGGTAATGCCCCTTTTGATTGCAAGAGAAGCACACAATGTGCTCCTTGCTCTTCTTTATTCCGGGGATGGTCTCCTTTGGCTTCTCCTTGCCCTTAGGTGCCACTTGGCCCTTCTTCTTGGCCAATTTAGGGCACTTGCTTTTGTAGTGCCTATGTTCCCTACATTCAAAACATATAATATGATTCTTATTATTAATTGAACTATTTATACCTTCTTGTGTAGGGGTGGCACTTGCTCCTCCATTTGATATGAATGTAGAGGCTTCCTCTTGATCCGAAATCGATTTCCCTCCAATTGATTTATCTTGACTTGTGGAGGTGAAAGCTTCTTCATCCTCTTCTTCTCTTGACCCGGATGTGGAGGATTCTCCTTCTTCTTGATCCGGTGTCACCAAGAGTTGCTCCCCCTCAATCCTAGAGGTGGAGGCTTCACCTTCTTCTTCATCCTCTTGTACATGAAACAAGGAATATGTTCCTTCCTTGCTCTTTTGATTACACTCCCTTGAGAATGAAGCTTCTTGGATTTCCTCTTCTTCGGAAGTTGAGCATCTCTCAACTTCGGAGTTCTCCTCTTGATCTTGCTCCAATGAGTCACTCTCTTTGGATTCTTCTTGGTTAGGTACAGTGGAGGGGATCTCATGAGCCTTTTCCAATTTGCTCCATAGCTCTTTGGCATCTTCAACTTCTCCGATTTTCTCCAAGATGTTGTTCGGCAATAGATTGACCAAAAGCTTGGTCACTTTGTCATTGGCCTCACATCTTTGGATTTGTTCTTGGCTCCATTTGCTCCTTTTGAGAACTTTGCCCTTTGAATTCCTTGGAGCCTTAAAACCTTCCATTAGAGCAAACCATTGCTCTATCTCCATCATCAAGAAATTTTCAATTCTTGATCTCCAAGAATCGAAGCTTGTGGATGTGTATGGTGGAGCCACCCTTGTATCAAATCCAAGTCCATCTTGGAATTGCATCTTGAAGTTGAGCTTCTTGAATTCTTTGACTTTGATGAATTTGCTCCAACTTCTTCACCCTCTAGCTTTGCTTGTTATGTTTGCCCCTTCCGGCGGTGATTCCGGTGAAAAACATACTTGTTAGGACCGAAAAGTAGCTAGAGGGGGGGTGAATAGCTTCGCGTGTGCTCGTCGTGCTTCGTTGCTTGTTTCTTCAAAGTGATGCGCAGCGGAATACAAAGAAACAAACTACAACAATGCTAACAATAGGATTTTACTTGGTATCCACCTCACAAGAGGTGACTAGTCCAAGGATCCACGCACACACACACACCTCCACTAATAAATACTCCTTTTCGGTAACTACCGAAGGCGGAGAAGCCCAACAAGACTCTCAATACAAGTAGAAGAAAGGGTAGTAAAGAATAAACAAAAGCTTACAAGAGATGCAGTAAAAACCCTAGCTTCTTCTTCTTCTTGTTGCAACTCGCCTCTTGACTTGGATGAACCTCCAAGAACCTTCAAGAACTGGCGGTGAGGAGCTTAGAGAGTGCTGGGGAGGAGCTGTGATGAATCTAGAATGAATCGGTGAAGTTCTACCGAAGGAAATGAACGCCTGCGACTTAAATCGACGCTAACGGTCAAATCCCGATCGATTGGAATGCTCCCAATCGATCGGGGAGGCTTTGGATCGATCCACGGATCGATCCAGAGCGCCTCTGTGCTCTGGAAAAACTTCTGGATCGATCCACGGATCGATCCAGCGCTTATCGCGCGAAGCAGCAGCGTCCCAATCGATCCACTGATCGATTGGGACCTCTGGATCGATCCACCGATCGATCCAGAGGGGTTCTGTTCGCGGGGACTCACCGGATCGATCGGTGGATCGATCCAAATCTTCTGGATCGATCCACTGATCGATCCAGATCTGCTGGATCGATCCACGGATCAATCCAAACCTGCTGGATCAATCCACGGATCAATCCAAACCTGCTGGATCAATCGGCTGATCAATCCAGATCTTGGTTTTTGCCCAAAACCAAGCCCAAAGCCCCCTAAACCAACATCTAGTCAACCATGACTTGTTGGTACATAAGACCTAGCATCCGGTCACCCTTGACCAGCTAGGACTCTCTCACCAAGTGTCTGGTCAATCCCTTTGACCCACTTGGACTTTTCTCTTCTTGCCAAGTATCCGGTCACTCCCTAAGACCTACTTGGACTTTTCTTCCTCGTGCCAAGTATCCGGTCAATCCCTTTGACCTACTTGGACTCTCACCAGATGTCTGGTCAACTTTGACCCATCTGGATTTCTCTTGCCTGACTTCACTCACCAGGACTTTCCCAATTGCCTAGCTTTACTCACTAGGTCTTTTACCTGGCTTCACTCACCAGGATTTTTCTCCTGCCTAGCTTCACTCACTAGGACTTCCCAATTGCCTAGCTTCACTCACTAGGTCTTTCACCTGGCTTCACTCACCAGGATTTTCCTCCTGCCTAACATCCCAGTTAGGACTTCCCAGTCAAGTATCCGGTCATCCTTGACCTACTTGACTCTTCTTCAATCAACCTTGCATTGTCAAACATCGAAATCCAAACCAAGACTCATGCTTGGTAAACCAGGTCAACCTTGACCTGAGGAATATTGCACCAACAATCTCCCCCTTTTTGATGTTTGACAATACCAACACTATCACTTACAATACCACATGTAAGTTAGGCTAATCCCATAGCCTAAACCTTCTTCATGCCACTAGGTAATGAATACATAAGTTAAGCCCTTCATTCTCCCCCTAAGAAGGCAAACTCCCTCTAGGTGATAAAAGCCTAACTTACTCCCTTTCATTCTCCCCCTATTGGCACACATCAAACCATGCCCCATTTTTGGGCACTATCCACTTGAAACCACTTGAACAATGAGGATATCCACTCCCCATTAAAGTTCAAACGCTCAACCTTGAGCATGTTCTTAACGGAAGGTTAACCACCTTCCAAGGTTCATGAAAAATAATTTTCATATCTTTAAAGAGTCCCTCCCCCTAAAGACATGGTGGTAACTTCTGTCATTGCACCAACAATGACTTGGAATCCTCAAAACTTTAGGAAACCCAATTTTAGAAGTTTTGAGGTTCAAATATTCAAAATTTGAAACAAACCTCAACCTAAACTTCAACTTAGCCTTCCTTAACCATTCCATCCTTGTTTTCCACACGAAAACACCCTTTTTATGTATACAACTGTATTTTCAGGGGTTTGGAATGGTTTCCTAGACTAAAATAGGTTCAAAATGCTGAAAATAAGCTTTCCCAGCTAAAATCAGCATCTTCAATCGATTGGAGTTGGGTTCCAATCGATTGAACCCTGCTGAATCGATCCACTGATCGATTCAGTATTCTTGGATCGATCGGCTGATCGATCCAGCGAGCTTCTGCTCGCGAGAAATGCCTTCTCAATCGATCGGCTGATCGATTGAGGCACTCCAATCGATCCACTGATCGATTGGAGGTCTGAAATTGCTGAAATTCAATTTCAGCCAATTTCAGAAACCCCTAGAAAATTCTACAAAATTCCAAAAATCGTAAAAATTTGTGTAGACATTATTTAGGGTATAATTTATCATGAAAAAATAGTTTTCTATGAAAATACATCATATTTTCAAAGATTGACACAAACTTGAGAACTTACAAAAACTTTAGTGTTTTCTTCAAGTTTGTGTCTAACTATTCAATGGTGATTACTATCAAAAGATAGCCTTCACCAAGGTTTTCCAAAATCATTTTAAAAACATTTTCAAAACCAATATCCCACCATGTTCCTTGGGCTTAATGCACATGACTTGTACATTAGCTTTCCCAATGATGGGAAAACACATAACTATGTGTTTTGATGAACCTAAAAACTCAAAAGAATGCACTAAATCAACATCTTGAGCTTTGTTCATCATCCTAACATCTCACTTGTATCTAATGTGCACTAAAACACATACAAGTTACCTTATAGTCTTTGTGAGATGTAGATTTTGATTTTTCTCTAATCTAGGGATCATGCATATCTATCTAGGCATTTTAGAGATATTAGACATCCACCTAGGATGTCACTTGTTAATCAGTGTTGTTAAATGCCATTTGTCCTTAATTACAAGGAATTAAACTAATGCATGATAATGTTATGGCATACATCAAAAAGAAATAATTTTCAGAAGAAAATTTCCTATAACTACATGATGTATGTATGTCATGACATGGTATTTTTGAGTTTTTCATAATAAGTCATGAATGCACAAATAAAACATGATGTCATGGCATATAATGGGCAACCAAACATGGCAAGATTTTGCATAATTAAAATATACCTAGATTATCTATCTAAGTATCCTTAACCCTTAGCTAATCCTAAAGCATAAACCCTAGATTGCCCAATTTCCTTAAGAAAATGTCAAAACCCAACTTGACATTTCTTTAATCTCTTGAATTTATTATGCCAATTAAAAATTTAAAACATTCCTCAAATATTGGCATATTTCATTTTCCCATAAGAGTAATCACTTTAAATTAAGGCTTAGATTTGCCTTAAATTCCTAAGACAATACCAAAGTCCCAATTTGGTATTTCTTAACACTTGATTTCTCGTGCCATTTAAAGTCATCTCAAATTTCTTCCTTTATAGCACATTTTACTCTTTCCAAGATTAACAATAAATTCATTTCATTTTCAAAGGTTAACAAAAACCTTGAAAATGCTCCTTGAGTGTCAATTTCTTCAAAGTTGGGTTAACTACCCTTCTTCTCAGAGTTGACACTCTCTAACCCATCTATGGGATAGAGAAAATGCTCCTAGGAACCCAAAACCTATTGGTGCTCCTTGGATGCTCTAGGTATTCACTAGGGATAACTTCCCTAGATACCTTCCTAGTGACCTTGTTTGGTTTCTTAGAAGTCTTGGTCACTTTTCTAGGTCAACTCTAGGGATTGCTTCCCTTGTAACCTTCTTTGTGACTTTCTTAGTCTTCTTAGAAGTCTTAGTCACATTTGTTGTAAAAATACTCTTAGGGATAACTTCCCTTGTATTTTTGGCTTGACCACTAGACCTAGGGTTGGTTCCATAACTATATGGAACCCTATGGTAAGAGATTACATCCTTCTTAGCCTTTGGTTTGTATCCCAAACCCCTATGGCCATTAGATGACCTTTGTGCTCCTAGACCTAGGCTATGCTCATTTTGCCCTTTTTGGATATTTTCCATCCTTTTTAGGGTCTTTTCCATTTTATCAAGCCTTGACCTCAAGACTTGATTTTCTATCACTAAGTCCTTAGTTTTTGGTTTTCCATTAAATTTATGAGCATTTTTATTTCTAGGCTTGTAGCTAAGGTCCTTAGTGTGATTGCCTAGATTTTTATCTACCTTCCTAATCCTAGGTGTGGTAGTTATAGCATGGTAAGCTACATTATTTTCCTTAATTTTACCATGCTCTCTATTCTTATGGTAAATAGCATTAAAATGATATAAGTTAGAACTAGCATGCTTTTTACCATAATGTAAAGGGATAGGCTCAATAAAAGTTACATTCCTTTTTACCTTAGAGGCTCCCCCTTGACTTGAGCTTCCTCCTTGAGCCTTGACCATCTTCTTCCCCTTAGGGCATTGACTCCGGTAATGCCCCTTTTGATTGCAAGAGAAGCACACAATGTGCTCCTTGCTCTTCTTTGTTCCGGGGATGGTCTCCTTTGGCTTCTCCTTGCCCTTAGGTGCCACTTGGCCCTTCTTCTTGGCCAATTTAGGGCACTTGCTTTTGTAGTGCCTATATTCCCTACATTCAAAACATATAATATGATTCTTATTATTAATTGAACTATTTATACCTTCTTGTGTAGGGGTGGCACTTGCTCCTCCATTTGATATGAATGTAGAGGCTTCCTCTTGATCCGAAATCGATTTCCCTCCAATTGATTTATCTTGACTTGTGGAGATGGAAGCTTCTTCATCCTCTTCTTCTCTTGACCCGGATGTGGAGGATTCTCCTTCTTCTTGATCCGGTGTCACCAAGAGTTGCTCCCCCTCAATCCTAGAGGTGGAGGCTTCACCTTCTTCTTCATCCTCTTGTACATGAAACAAGGAATATGTTCCTTCCTTGCTCTTTTGATTACACTCCCTTGAGAATGAAGCTTCTTGGATTTCCTCTTCTTCGGAAGTTGAGCATCTCTCAACTTCGGAGTTCTCCTCTTGATCTTGCTCCAATGAGTCACTCTCTTTGGATTCTTCTTGGTTAGGTACAGTGGAGGGGATCTCATGAGCCTTTTCCAATTTGCTCCATAGCTCTTTGGCATCTTCAACTTCTCCGATTTTCTCCAAGATGTTGTTCGGCAATAGATTGACCAAAAGCTTGGTCACTTTGTCATTGGCCTCACATCTTTGGATTTGTTCTTGGCTCCATTTGCTCCTTTTGAGAACTTTGCCCTTTGAATTCCTTGGAGCCTTAAAACCTTCCATTAGAGCAAACCATTGCTCTATCTCCATCATCAAGAAATTTTCAATTCTTGATCTCCAAGAATCGAAGCTTGTGGATGTGTATGGTGGAGCCACCCTTGTATCAAATCCAAGTCCATCTTGGAATTGCATCTTGAAGTTGAGCTTCTTGAATTCTTTGACTTTGATGAATTTGCTCCAACTTCTTCACCCTCTAGCTTTGCTTGTTATGTTTGCCCCTTCCGGCGGTGATTCCGGTGAAAAACATCCTTGCTCTGATACCACTTGTTAGGTGGTGAATAGCTTCGCGTGTGCTCGTCGTGCTTCGTTGCTTGTTTCTTCAAAGTGATGCGCAGCGGAATACAAAGAAACAAACTACAACAATGCTAACAATAGGATTTTACTTGGTATCCACCTCACAAGAGGTGACTAGTCCAAGGATCCACGCACACACACACACCTCCACTAATAAATACTCCTTTTCGGTAACTACCGAAGGCGGAGAAGCCCAACAAGACTCTCAATACAAGTAGAAGAAAGGGTAGTAAAGAATAAACAAAAGCTTACAAGAGATGCAGTAAAAACCCTAGCTTCTTCTTCTTCTCGTTGCAACTTGCCTCTTGACTTGGATGAACCTCCAAGAACCTTCAAGAACTGGCGGTGAGGAGCTTAGAGAGTGCTGGGGAGGAGCTGTGATGAATCTAGAATGAATCGGTGAAGTGCTACCGAAGGAAATGAACGCCTGCGGCTTAAATCGACGCTAACGGTCGAATCCCGATCGATTGGAATGCTCCCAATCGATCGGGGAGGCTTTGGATCGATCCACGGATCGATCCAGAGTGCCTCTGTGCTCTGGAAAAACTTCTGGATCGATCCACGGATCGATCCAGCGCTTATCGCGCGAAGCAGCAGCGTCCCAATCGATCCACTGATCGATTGGGACCTCTGGATCGATCCACCGATCGATCCAGAGGGGTTCTGTTCGCGGGGACTCGCCGGATCGATCGGTGGATCGATCCAAATCTTCTGGATCGATCCACGGATCAATCCAAACCTGCTGGATCAATCCACGTATCAATCCAAACCTGCTGGATCAATCGGCTGATCAATCCAGATCTTGGTTTTTGCCCAAAACCAAGCCCAAAGCCCCCTAAACCAACATCTAGTCAACCATGACTTGTTGGTACATAAGACCTAGCATCCGGTCACCCTTGACCAGCTAGGACTCTCTCACCAAGTGTATGGTCAATCCCTTTGACCCACTTGGACTTTTCTCTTCTTGCCAAGTATCTGGTCACTCCCTAAGACCTACTTGGACTTTTCTTCCTCGTGCCAAGTATCCGGTCAATCCCTTTGACCTACTTGGACTCTCACCAGATGTCTGGTCAACTTTGACCCATCTGGATTTCTCTTGCCTGACTTCACTCACCAGGACTTTCCCAATTGCCTAGCTTTACTCACTAGGTCTTTTACCTGGCTTCACTCACCAGGATTTTTCTCCTGCCTAGCTTCACTCACTAGGACTTCCCAATTGCCTAGCTTCACTCACTAGGTCTTTCACCTGGCTTCACTCACCAGGATTTTCCTCCTGCCTAACATCCCAGTTAGGACTTCCCAGTCAAGTATCCGGTCATCCTTGACCTACTTGACTCTTCTTCAATCAACCTTGCATTGTCAAACATCGAAATCCAAACCAAGACTCAAGCTTGGTCAACCAGGTCAACCTTGACCTGAGGAATATTGCACCAACAAGTTTTAGTTCTTAAAGCAGGCAATTTAATACAGTGCAGATTTTGTTAAGCATTTAAGTGCAGTGTTAATAAGTATTTCTGTTCAGTTTTATATTTTTGTATCTGGAGTCAATTGTTGTAAGAATAGCTTCTTATCTTGCTCCGGATTTTTGTACATATACCTTTATGAGTAATTATAAGTAAATGAAGACCAAGGTCTTAATTTTGATCCCAAATTCCAGCATTTGAGGATCAGCAGCACGTCTAGTGCTTGAAGAAATGCTGAGGCATTATATATTAGAAGTAATAATAGATAACAAGTATTTTATTTTTAAGAGGCTAGTACCCGACTTCCGAGGTTGTCATTAAAGAAATTCAGGTGACCGTTTCTGAGGTCTCGGCCCTGGTAAGACCGAGGTCTTTACCCTCGTTGGACTGATGGCTCGTTACCTCAGTTTCTATTAGGGAGAGCGCAATGATACTAAGCCTGGGCCCAAGAAGAAAGAGTTGATTATTATTTTGAAGTATTAAAGTATAAATTTTAAACAAGTGAAATAAGCTTCACATAAGTTTAAAATTCAGCAAGTTTAGTTTCTTTTATGCTAGCATGTTGTTCTGATTATCTTTACATGTTTAGCATTTCAGTAAGTTTCTTTTGCTATTAGATGAGCATGAGTAGTATCTTCTTTTGAGCATTCAGTTTTTAGATTTCAGTATATTCACATGCATATTCGAGATTTGTGAGTTAGATAGCGCTTACTAAGCAATTTTGCTTATAGTTGCATTTTCTCTTACTGCAGATAAAGGAAAGGAAAAGCTATAGCAAAGGAAGGCGATAAGGAGGTGCGAATGGATGTGTGATGCCTGGACTATAGAAGCCTTGGGATTTAGCATAAGAATTTATTAAGATTGTCATGTATTTAGAATTCTTTCTTTTAAATTGTTTTGCACATTAGACCTATTATCTGAGTTGTATAATGGTTGCATGCATGTTCAGATTAATAACTATATTTCAGCATGATTAGATTGATGTATAGTTTTAGTTGTGTTCACATGTTGGAGTAGAATGTAGAGATAAGTTGTTTATATTTTCCGGTGCTATCAGTTCATATTTAGAGAGTTTATGTATTGATATTCACATGTGTGCAATATTAGTTTTAAAAAAAGTTAGTAGTCCAGTAGCGCTCCACCCTCACAGACCAGTAGTGAGGAGGGTGGAGTGTTACAAGTTGGTATCAGAGCTCACTTGGCTACCAGGATTCATAAACTCTAATACTTAAGCCTGGAGGTTTAGAGTTTGAATCCTGGGGGAGGCAAAAATCCACTGCCAGGGGTGGAAAGTCCTATTGAGTAATGGCATGGTCACAGGGTCATCGGTCGACGACATGAGAGGTCGCCAAATGGGCCGATGACATAAGGGCCGCCAGTGGACCGCCGCAAGGGCCACCCAAGAGGCCAAAGGGCCTCTTGGGCGACCCTTGCGGCGGCCCACTGGCGGCCCTTATGTCGTCGGCCCATTTGACGACCTCTAATGTCGTCGACCGACGACTCTTTGGCCGTGTCGTTACTCACTAGGATTTTCCACCCCTGGCCAGTGGATTTTTGCCTCCCTCAGGATTCGAACTCTAGACCTCCAGGCTTATGTACTAGAGTTTATGAATCCTGGTAGCCAAGTGAGCGGCTACCAGGAATCCTGGTAGCCAAGTAGCCGAATGACCCGGAGGTTGGACTTAGCTAACTTTCTTGACTAGTAGGAAATTAAGTTATGTGATTTAATTAAAGAGATACTTACATTGGTTTGGGAATCTTCTGAATCAAATACGGATCTATGACTTTGCTCAAACTTAGCTTCTGATTCTATCTTGGATTTGGATTCGATGACTTGCTCTCAGGCCGAAAGTGCAAGGAATCTTGTATGTTCGAGATCTTCATTGGAGTCTTCCGATGATGACTCATCCCACGTTGCTTGTAGCGCCTTATTTTTTCATTGCTTCATAACTTCCTTCTGGTTTGGACATTTCACCTTGATGTGCCCCTTCTTATTGCAGCCATAGCAGGTGACATCAAATTTCATGTTTGAGTTTGGGCTTAGTTGCATCATCTTTTACTGGATCACCTTTTTGATCTAACATTTTGTAAAGCCCTTCTTTTTCTTGTACAATTTTCATACAAGGTTGACGAGCTCAGCAGTGATCTCGTCGTCATCTTCTGAGTCTGATTCATCTTCAGGCTTGGGTTTGGTTCATCGCTTGATTTTTGGTTCCTGTGTTCTACTTGTACCTACAACCAAAGTAATACCTTTCACTACCAGTAGTGCATTAGTTTGTTCGTGAAGTTCAAATTCTGAAAATAGCTCATCTAATTTAATTAATAAAAAATCATTAGATACTTTGTAAGCATCTACCATAGATGTTGATAAAGTATTCCTTGGAAAGACATTAAGTGTTGGATCGAGATGCACTAGAGGGGGGGGGGGGTGAATAGCGCTCGTGACATTCACTTTTCGTATTCGGAAAACTTATCAGATAACGCAGCGGAATAATAAATAAAGGAACACAAAAAGTCACCAAGATTTACTTGGTTTGGAGCCTTGGGCAACTCCTACTCTAAGGCTCACACTCGTTGAGCATTTACTTTGGGCAACAACTATAATCGCGCAAATATTACAAGAATTATTGCAATGACAGTATTGAAAAAGCTATACCGACAACAAAGAATTGAGATTTCGTAGCTTTGGATCATCGGGGTCTTGTTGTAGCTTAGCTAGATCATCTCGTTAGCAGTGCGCTGAAGAAAGATTGCTTAGAATTTGATTGATCATGTTGCTTCTCAAGACATCCTTATAAAGCCCATTGAGGGCACCTTCAACCTCCTTGAGGGCGCCCTCAACTCCGCCGATTCCACAGCGAAGATAAGAGCTGAAGAAGTCACTGCTCATCCTCTTGAAGGCCCCTCAAATGCCATGGAGGGTGCCTTCAAGCCCATCCGAGGTGCCTCAGCACTCCTTGAGGGCGCCCAAAGCATCCAAGGCACCTCCAAGCTCCATGGAGGCGGCCTAGACACTGTTTATCCAAGGATTTGAGCTCTTTCTTCATCCTGCAAGCTATGTTAGTCCACAAAACAATAACATATCCTGCAAAACAAAGTTAGCACATAATAAACAAGATAAAATAAGTGTTCTATAGTCTTTTGGCTATCCGGTTCTGACTTCGGATTTTCGACCGAAAATCCTAGGTCGAATCGACACTTACTGTTCTCTCTGCGGGGAATGCATCATCACCTACTCCACTCAGAAGAGTATACCTGTTGCCAGTTTGATCCTACATATCGACTGGACTTTTACTCAACACTCGAAGCTTTCATTCTTCATGCTGGACGTCCACTCCATGACCCGCCCAAACTTCCACCAGGTTCACGACACCAGAACTTTCAACCTAGGGTTACCACCCCTTAGGAATTTTGCCCGAAGCTTCGACTCACCAAGACTTCCCGCCTAGGGTTACCACCCCCTAGGACCTAGGGTTACCACCCCCTAGGGTTTTTCCTTTGCCTAACCTCAGCTAGGACTTTTCTTCACCTAGGGTTACCACCCCCTAGAACCTAGGGTTACCACCCCCTAGAACCTAGGGTTACCACCCCCTAGAACCTAGGGTTACCACCCCTAGGGTTTTCACCTGCCTAACCTCAGCTAGGACTTTTATCTAAGTAAACTTAGGACTTTCCTGCAATCTTAATCGAACATATCAGATAACAAAATAACTTAACTTGAACCCTTTGACAAAATATCAGTTTGATCATCGGATGCTTTCCGCACCAACAATCTCCCCCTTTTTTTTATTATGGCAACACGGTTCAAAGTTAAGTAAAAATATCATAAGCAATAAATAAAGAAATTTAAACATGAGCATGATTGTAACGAAACTTATGCTATGCTCCCTTTTCCATTTTGTTTAAATTCTCAATTTGCTTAACTTTGATTTTTCTCTCCTCCTTTGGCATAAATTTAAAAGAATACTAAGAAGAGAGTATTCTTTGATTTTATTTTACTTTAGGCCCCCCCTGAATGACAACACTTAGCTGAATTTAGTTACTTAGCTAATTTAGAAATACTTTAAAAAATATTTAATTTAATCTAGAAAAACATAAGTTTTGAAATTTTCATATCATTTTTGAATAACCAACTTAGCTAAATATTCAGCTTTAAAATGATTGCGTTAAGAAAACACCTTTCCAAATAGTACATAGCTTAAGGGGATTTTTTATAAAAGCATAGTTAAGTACTTAGCTTGATAAATACTTAGCTTAAAAATAAATAACATAGTTAAGTATTTTATAAACTTAAAACATTTTCAACTTAAAATTTTTGATAAACTTAAGTTTTAAAACTTTCTTTTTCACAACTTAGCGAAATTTTTGCTTTGAAAATACTTAGATTTTAATAAAGACTTAGCTAAGCTTTTGAAAATTATTTTCTAAAAGGAGTTAGAGAAAAACTTGGTTAAGTACTTCATCTTAAAAAAAACTTAGTAAAAAAAATTGATTAAAACTTAGTTTAGTTTTTTGTTTTTTTAAAAAATAATTTATTTTTTATTCCAGAAAATGGACTTTCTTTTTCAGAATATTTTGCAAAAAAACTTTAACTTTAAAGAAGAATTTAACTTGACTCCCTTCATTCCCCCTTAATTAATGCCTTAATAATTCTTAGGGTCCTAAAGTCCAAGCATGAAAAAAATAAAATTTATTTTATATTTTCCTAATTTTTCATCTCACTCATTCTAGGTTATCAAGCATGTTCACTTTATGATCTGTGAGATGGGGTTAACTTCATTTTAATTTTATCAAAACATATTGAAATTGATATTTAAAATCTAAGTTTGAATTTCCAATGAATTTGGATTAAAATTTTCAAAGATGAGTAAACATTTATATATATATATATATATATATATATATATATATATATATATATATATTAAAGTTTTTGAAAATATATTAAGTTTGAAATAATAATCTTAAGTATGAGTTGATGAAAGTTAGTTATCATGAAAATTAATTAATATTTTTTTAATGTCTAAGAATTAATAATTTTAATTATAATAATTAAGATTTTGAATATTAAATTACTTAAAAATAATTATTTTTTTAAAAATTAATTATGATAATTATAATGATTTGAAAGGAATTATCATTTTTGAAATATAATTTAAATAAGATTTTGAAATTAATTTTTAAACTTAACTATAGAATTAAGTAAGATTTTTAAAATTAATTATGATTTTAAAATTAATTATAGAATTAAGTAAAATTTTTAAAATTAATTATTAAGGATTAATTTAAGGGAACCTTGATAATTTTGTGAGATGGTTATTTTTAATTTTCAAATTAAATCTCATCTAAGGATTAATTTACATTTGAGTTAGACTTATGTTTTTTAATTAGTCAATTAATATATATTTCAAAGATTGGCTTCCAAGCTGTGGCGAGGCACTAGGCCTTCTTGAGTATGAAATCATCCACCACTTCTAGATAAAGCCTTTCAAAGAAATTGTATATTTAATTTTTCTTTAGAAATCCCTAGGTTTAACTAGTCAAGTGTAAATTATGCCTAGGTCCTTAATCTAGCCTAATCTAAGAATTTAATAAAAGCAGGAAAAACAAAGCAATCATCAAACAATTCTATCTATTTATAACGATGGTTTTTCTATTGGCTCCCTTTGGATCATAGCCTCGATATGGTCTATCAAGGTAATGACTTTGATCCTTGGGGATCCAATATAGTTCAAGTCCAACTTGATTAACCAAGTTCGACTTGGGGACCCATGCTTGGACTATGTTTCTGTTTGATCTATTCATAATTGACAAATATGATTTTCAAGAATCAAATTAAAATTCTTGGAACCTAAGGTGAACCATTCCAATGTGTCTTTAAGTTCTTTAACTTGAGTTTTCAAATTGGAATTTTCTTCCTCAAGTTGTTGGACTTGAGTTGAGCTTCCAATTTGAACTGGCTCAGTCAAAGGACTCGAGTTAGTCATTTCCTTAAGGGATGTTACCTCCTTTTGGAGTGACTTGACCCGGATATTGGATTTAGCTAATTTCTTTAACAAGTATGAAATTAAATTTTCTAAATTATCTACATTAGTACCAGAGGAGATTAGAGAGCTTACAGTGGGGTTAGGCCCTTTGAAAATGGATACGGATCCATGGCTTTGTTCGGACTCAGTTTCCGATTCGCTCTTGACATCGGACTCGAACTCAGACTCGGTTTCGACAACATTCACTTGTATAAGTAGTGCGAGGAAGCTTGCTTGTTCTTCTTCATCGGACTCATCTAATGATTCAGATCACGTTGCCTTCAGTGCTTTCTTCTTTCGAGCCTCCTTTGTCTTGCTTGTACCTGCAACCAACGCAATACCTTTCTCGGCCGGAGTAGTATTAGTCTGCTCATGTAACTCAAATAATTCATCTATTAAATCATGCTTACTTACTTTTGTATCAGAAGTACCTTCGTGTAGCTTAATCAGCTTCTCCCATAGCTCTTTCGCACTTGAGAACGGGTTAACTCGGTTCAGCTCCTCCTTTGTTAGACCACATTGAAGTGTATACGTCACTTTGGCATTGGCCTCAACCTTCTTTATTGTATTTGCATCCCAGTTCTTGCACGAAAGTGGTTTTCCCGAGCCGTCGAGTGGAAGTGCGATCCCAGTCTTGATGATCATCCACATCTCGAACTGTGTTTGAAGGTACGACTCCATTCATCCCTTCCAGTAGCCGAAGTCTTCGCTGGAGAAGAGCTGCAGGCGGGCTATGCTATAGCCTTCTTGATGGGCCATTATAGTGTAAAATCTCGCACACAAAAAGTAAAAGGAAACCAATGTCCCAAGATTTGGTCTTGGATTAGTAGTGCGGCAGAAAAATAAAACTAGCAATTCACTAATTTCAAAAAATAATAAAATATTAATAAAAATATTTAAAAAAATATTATTATAAATTTTTGAAAATGTGATATTTCGCTAATACTGACCAATGGTGAAAAGATGAAGATGAATTTTTTAAAAATAGTTTTGGAGGGAAAAAATGAAAGGCTAGAGGGGGGGTGAATAGCGCTCGTGGCTTTCACTTTTCGTATTCGGAAAACTTATCGGATAACGCAGCAGAATAATAAATAAAGGAACACAGAAAGACACCAAGATTTACTTAGTTCGGAGCCTTGGGTGACTCCTACTCCAAGACCCACGCTCGTTGATCGTTTACTTTGGGCAACAACTATAATCGCGCAAATATTACAAGAATTATTACAATGACAGTATTGAAAAAGCTATATAGACAACAAAGAATTGAGATTTCGCAGCTTCGGGTCGTCGGGGTCTTGTTGTAGCTTAGCCGGATTATCTCGTTAGCAGTGCACTAAAGAAAGATTGCTTAGAACTTGATTGATCATGCTACTGCTCAAGACCTCCTTATAAAGCCCATTGAGGGTGCCTTCAACCTCCTTGAGGGTGCCCTCAACTCCGTTGATTCCGCAGCAAAGATAAGGGCTAAAGAAGTCACCACTCATCCTCTTGAAGGCACCTCCAATGCCATTCAGGGCGCCTTCAAGCCCATTCGAGGTGCCTCAGCACTCCTTGAGAGCGCCTCCAGCTTGACTTTGTGCGCTCCTTCTTCCAAAGCATTCGAGGCGGCACCAAGCTCTATGGAGGCGCTCCAAACACTGTTCATCCGGGGATTTGAGCTCTTTCTTCATCCTGCAAGCTACGTTAGTCAACAAAACAATAATATATCCTGTAAAACAAAGTTAGCACATAATAAACATGATAACAAAAGTGTTTGATAGTCTTCGGGCTGTCCGATTCTGACTTAGAATTTTTGACCAAAAATCCTAGGTCGAATCGACGCATACTGTTCCCTCTCCGGGGAATGCATCCTCACCTACTCTACTCAGAAGAGTATACCTATTGCCAGTTCAATCCTTCAGATTGACTAGACTTTTACTCAGCGCTCAAAGCTTCCGGTCTTCATGCTAGACGTCAGCTCCACGACCCGCCCAGACTTCCATCAGGTTTGGGACACCAAGACTTTCAGCCTAGGGTTACCGCCCCCTAGGATTTTTGCCTGAAGCTTCGACTCGCCAAGACTTCCCACGTAGGGTTACCACCCCCTAGGACCTAGGGCTATCGCCTTCTAGGCACTTTCCTTTATCTAACCTCAGCTAGGACTTTTCTTCACCTAGGGTTACCACCCCCTAGGGTTTTCACCTGCCTAATCGCAGGTAGGACTTTTGCCTAAGTAAACTTAGGACTTTCCTACAATCTCAATCGAACATATTAGATAACAAAACAACTTAACTTAAACCCTTTGACATAATCAAAACATCGGTTTGATCGTCGGATGCTTCCCGCACCATCATTAAGTGCATACCTGATAATGTCATTGTTTTCCATTTTCTGTCCGATCGTGGAGGTTGTTGAGTAGATCTTGGATTTGGGCGTGTAGTTGACTTGCCGATTCTCTATCCTGTATTTTGATGCTATGCAATTTATTAAGAATTAAATCTCTCTTACTTACCTTAGTGTCGGAGGTACCTTCGTGCAACTTGATTAACTTTTGCCATAACTCCTTGGTGTTGTTGAAGGGGCTAACCCGGTTCAACTATCAATCCGGTTGGAATCTTCTTTAGTTAATCCACATTGGAGAGTCTGGATTGCTTTGGCATTAGTCTCAATCTTCTTCATTAGACTTGAGTCCCAATTTTCACACGATACTGGTTTTCCAATGTCGTCGATTGGAAGTGCGGAGCCGGTTTGGATGATGATCCACATTTCGGCTTATGTTTTGAGTTGATACTCCATTCAGCTCTTCCAGTAGCCAAAATCCTTGTTAGAGAATAGTAGTGGTGCAGAGTTCAGGCAACGTAGATGTTCTTAGAGCAGTGCGTAGAAGCTAAGGATTGTCAGAATTCATTGTATCTTTTGTGTTGTGTCAAGACCTCCTTTTCTAGCCAAGTTGAGCCTGATCCAGATCCACTGATCTCAAGATCAGGTTTGGATTAACTTTGATCGGTTGACCGAATCCCTGGATCGGTCAACCGATCCTACATGAATCAGTCCGACTTCCTATCCAGATTCTGCCGTTTCGAATGAGTCTTTGTTCGGTCGACCGATCCATCGACACTCCTTAGCTTATCTAGTCTAATCAACCCGGCTTGGTCACCTTGTTTCTTATCCACTGATTGGTCGACTAAACCCGACGTTCGGTCGACCGATCCCTTGGTCGAAACATGACTGTGAGTTGATATGATCTTTGGGGTTCGGTCGACCGATTCGGAGGTTTGGTCGACCGATCAAGGCCTCAAACTTCAACCTATAAAATGCTAGTTATCTGTAAAATAAAGTTAGAATAATAGACAAAAAGATATTTTGACAGCCTTTGGACTGTCCGTTTCTGACTTTCGAATTTATCAGAAACCCTAGGTTGAACCGACGGTTATTGTTCCCTCAACGGGGAATGCGTTCTCACCTACTCCTCACAGGAGAGTTTACCTTTTACCAGACCAGTTCTCCAGACCATCTAGACTTTTGGTCAGCATTCGAGACTCTAGAACTTTTTCGCTGGACATTCTATCCCTGACCTGTCCAGTCTTCTACCTGGTGTTCGCACCACTAGGACTTCTACCTAGAATCTGTGACCCTAGGATTTGACCTGATGTCTTCGACCTGAAAAGACTTTTGTCCAGTCCCTCGGACTAAGACTTCGTTGTCTAACTGCAGCTAGGACTTTTCCACCTGCCTAGAGTCCACTAGGACTTTTACCTAAGATAACTTAGGACTTTTTTGCAAACTCATTCACACTTGTTAGACAACAAAATAATCTTAACTTTGAACCTCTTTTCCATCATCAAAACACAGGCTCGATCGTCTAGTGCTCCCTGCACCAATAGTGAATACTACTTGTGACTTTTTCATATTTTTGTAAAACAGTTGAGGAAATACAGCAGAAATAAGAAAGACAAAAATCAATACTAACACAGTTTCTTTTACTTAGTTCGAAGCCTTTGACTCATACTCCAAGGCCCGTGATCGTTGATCACTTTCGTTGGGCAATCCACTAAATATTCATCAATTAGATAAACATCGATTGCAATAAATGAAATGAAAATAATAAACACTTATATTGACAACTTGAAAGGATGTAGAATTGAGTGTTGTCATCGGTGGATCATTTTGGCATCGTGGAGAGCTTTTCAGAACATCACTCAAGCATGGAAGTCTTATGGAAAGTTGTTCTGAAGCTGCTGGTTGAAGGATCATTTTATAGCCTTTTCTAGGTGCCTGGACTGGTTTGGGCACCCCTATCAAGCTGACGTAGCATGACCTGAACGAAACTCTATCCGCTAAAGTTGATCTCGATCCAGGTACCTGTACCACTCACATGTGCTTGGACGTTGACTTGTGCTGACCAATCGGAGTGCGCCACCTCATCTACATGAGTGGCTGGGTTAAGGCCCATCTAGGTACCTAGACCCACTCATAGTGCCTAGACCTCCGAGCGCCCAGACCCTTCCAGAGCGCTTGGAAGTCTCTTTTCTGGCCAACTTCTAGCTTCGATTTTCTGCACCATAGAGTTATAAAAAACATGCACAATATAATAATTTGGACAGTCTTAGGACTGTCTGGTTTTGACTTTAGATTTCAGTGAAATCCTAGGTCAAACTGATGCCTACTGTTCCCTCTGGGTTAAATCACTTCAAAAGGAGATAACAACCCTTAAAGAAGTGACTAACACTAGCTCCTTGGCTGATCTCATTCAGACTGGAACCTTAACTCAAGTCCAAAAACTTGAGGAAGAGAATTCTAGCCTGAAAAATCAAGTCAAGTGACTAAAGGACACGTTGGAATGGTTTACTTTGGGCTCCAAGAATCTTGATCTGATTCTTGGAAAATAACAAGCCGTTTACAACCAATCCAGATTAGGATTTAAGGCTAATAGAAAATACAAATCTTATTTATCCCTTGTTAATCGAAATAATAGAAAATTAGTCCAAGCATAGGTCCCCAAGTCAAACTTGGTTAATCAAGTTGTACTTGGATACTATTGGGTCCCCAAGGATCAGATTCATTACCTTGATAGACCTTATCGAGGCTATGATCCAGGAGGAGCCAATAGAAAAATCATTTTTATCAACAGATAGAATTGTTTGATGATTGGTTTTATTGCTTTTATTATACATGCTTAGAGTAGGCTAGATAAGAACCTAGGTGTAATTTACACTTGAGTAGTTAGACCTTGGGGTTTCAAAAGGAAAATTAAATATCCAATTTCTTTGAAAGGCTTTGTCAAGAAGTGGTGGATGATCCCATACCCAAGAAGGCCTAGTGTCTCGCCACAGCCTGGAAGACAATCTTTGAAATGTATATTTAATTGACTAATTGAAAAACCTGAGTTCAACCCAAATGTAAATTAATCCTTAGACATAACTTAAATCAAAGATTAATTAACCAAATCATAAAATCCATAAGGTCCCCTGATTGATAACTTAGAAATGGGCGAGATGGATCGAAGTAAAATTTAAAATAAAATAAATTAATTTAACTTAATTAATAAATCAAATTTAACTTAATTAGTAAATCAATTTAACTTAATTAATAAATCAATTTAACTTAATTAATAAATCTAAATAACAAATAAAATAAAAAAATAAAAAATAAATAAAAATAAATAAAAAAATAAATAAGAAAAACACCCGCATAGGGCGCCTCATGAAGGCGCCTCCACAGTAAAAGGAGGCACCCTCGTGAGCGGCGAAAAAACTCCCACCGAAGCCTTGGAGGGTGCCTCCCACCAGTCAGAGGCACCCCCCATAACTCATTGAGGGCGCCCTCCATGCGGTTGAGGGCACCCTCAACGTTGTATTTTACAACGAATAGAGAGCTTCTCTGTTTGCGTTTTTCACGAAACAAATCACACCGAGGCGCCCTCCTTGATCAAATTTCCTCCCTTTCGATCCTAAAATGCCTCCTAGGTATACCCTCTTTCATTTTATTACTTCAATATGTCTTTTTCTGTATATTTTTATATGTTTGCATGTATAAAAATAGGAAGGGAAGGAATGTAGATGCTGCTTCTAGTAGTACCCCATCCACTGATGCTAGGTTTCCTTCTGAGCGGCATAGGATAGAGTTCCTTAGGAATAAATTTACTCCATTAAAATGTAGATATCTAAGCAGATCCTTTTTTGCTAGATATTGCCCATCTATCATCCAGGTGTTTGAGCATTACTAGTTAGATAAGCTGGTTTACTACAGCCATGCAATTAATCATGACCTATGTGCTCAGTTTTATAGTAATCTAGATAGAGTAGATGATTTGACCTAATCCACCAGAGTTGGTGGAAGGGATTTTCAGTTTTCTCTCACCCTCTTATGCACTAGTCTAGGACTTAGGCCATCCACATGTTCATTTTTATGTTACCCTAGTAGGGACCTGCCATTTGGTGAGCCCTACTCCCATATTACCCTAGATACTATCTATATGTATCTTTTTGGGGAGGATAGACCACCTGTAGTGACTGACTTCAGGTCACTCTCTCTTAGGGTGCAGGACTATATCATGTACCGAGTTCTGACTACCTGCATTATGTCAATCGCATCTCGGAACGTTCTAAAGATGCACCCTTCTCATTCTTTCTTTTTGTATGCCCTCTGTCAGTGTTTGGATATAGATATAATGTTACATATGTTTTACAACATTATTCGTGCATCGGGTCTCATCACTAGGCTCGAAATCCATATGTCCTATTGTCATGTCTGGACATATATGTTTTCGACCTTGGGGATAGACACGACCTAGGGGAGGGTTACCTCCCTTAGTCCTTATGATCTGTTCGGACAGTGTCAGTTAGCCCTAGTGCATGTAGATATTACCACTCAGGAGATCCTAGCCTGGAGAGGTGGGCCACAACCAGCTGCTTCAGCAGGAGATGATTTTTATGCCCCTGTTGAGGGAGAGGAGTAGTTAGAGTTTACAGAGGAAGATCTCTTTGAGCATCCTCCTATGGTACAACCCTCGACCTCGACCCGACGCTCAACTTCACCATCGAGGATCGCCTCACTCGTCTCGAGGAGTCCTCTGCACAGTTACAACAGATAGTCTCGGATGGTTTCAGCACACTCCAGGGGGAGATGACTGCTCTCTGGGATGACATGACTTCAAGACTTGACTAGATCCTTCAGACTTTGCAGGGCCCTGAGCGAACATTACCACTACCTACTGACGATTCTCTGACTTGATCAGTCCATATATTTCTCTATGCTTTGTATATAATTGACATACTATCTATAGACAGTTTATTCTGGTATGTTTGATGAACATGCTTTATAGACTTATTTGTTCTACTTTTCAAATTGCTATTTAAGTCTGTTATCAGTTTTAAAATTCTAGAAAAAATATTTTCTAAATTCCAATCTTATTAGTTTTTCAAAATAATGGACTTAGCCTAGGTATTTACTCCCAAGAAAGCATGTACCCTTAGTTCTTAGTCAGAGCATCTCATAGGCACACTAGGTTTACCTTGCTTGTGTATGATCAACTCTTAGAATGGTGTGAGATGCATAGGGTACTGCCTGGACTTCAGAATGCTTATGTCTGTGCATCGACATAAGTCTAGGCAATAAATACAAACTTTATATCAATCAAATTAAGTAATCCATGTTTAGTCAAAACTAATTGAACATTTACTTAATTTGACTAACCAAGTGAAAGCTACTACCTCTTGGTAAATAGCTAGTAACTAAAGGTTAGACAGTTGTTTGTAAATAAATATTTTTGGTTACTCATGCATGGACTCTAGGATATTTTTATAACAAACTTGTTTTGGTATTAATCAAGGGGGAGTGAACAAGGGATTTTTAAAACTAAGTTGATATTTTCTTTTGACTTAGTTTTTGAAATAATAAATAAAAAAACTTATTATGTTACTTAGTGTTGAAAAACATTTTTATAGTTTTTTCTCAACTTTTTACTAAGTGCTGGAATTATTTTTAAAATAAATTCTTGATTTTTGAAATAAATATTTTTGACTCAGCTTAAAAATGTCTTTTGACAAAATTATTTTAACTACATTTTACTAAGATTTTTCTCTTTCCGAGCTAGAGTGCTAAATTTTAAGATTCTTTTAAGCTCATTTTGTAAAATCCGGCAGTTAAATAATCTTATTGGAATTTTTAGAAATTTTCTGAGAATTTTTCGGAACTCATATGACATAGGTTAAGGGGATAAGTATCGGATCAGGGGAAAGACTGTTTAAGGAACCTGATTTAAATAGGAATTGATTAAGGAATTAACTTCGCTTTAATTAAACTAACCCTAAGTTATAAAAGGGAACCTAAGTTTTCGAAACTGATGAATTGATTTCCGGTTATTAATCCCTACTCTTCCTCCTCATCGCCGAACTCCACCACCTTCCCGTGCCCTAACTCACAACGGCGAGCTCCTCCTTTCCTCTCTTCCTCCCGCGAGCGAGCTACAGCGCCGGCCTCTCTTCTCTTCGAGGGCTCAGTTGCCGGCCTCTCCATCCTTCCTTCCCTCTCTCGAGGTCTCGGACGCCGCCGATCTCTCCTCCTCACGCCAGCACCCTCGACGCCGCACCAGCGCCGATCTCTTGAGCCCTCACCCAGCCGTGACTCTCCTTCCTTGCACGAGCACCATAGACCGCACAGTCGGCGATCTCCTCTTCTCCGTTGAACCAGCAGCCAGCAAGATCCTTCTTCTCCCTCACGCGAGCAGCAGCCGCCGATCCTCTCCTCTCCGAGCCATGCCCTAACTGACCCAGTGAGTTCCTTCCTCAATAGATACAGATAGAATTCTAGGTATGTTGGTTTCGGTTTAGCATATGAATCGAAGATGTTTTGAAGGTTTCAGTGTTCTAGATCCGAGATGTGTTCTGGTTTTCACACACGGATTTGGGTTTTGGGGTTTTGATTGAATTTGATGAGGCTTGGGTTCATGTTTGCGATACGAATATGTTGCGGAGTTGGGTGCTGATTCATGGAGTTCTTGCTTGGATTTTCGTGGTTTAAGCTGGGATGATCGTTGTTTTGTTCTCCTTATAGATTTTGAAAATTCGAGAACTATTTCTGGTGGATTTTTCTGTGAGGTTGTTCTGGTTTCAGTAGTTAACTACGAATTTGAGGTTTGTTGTATGATTGTTAGACGGCTGGGGCTATTGGGATTGGTTAATGGGTTTCTCTATAGCTGGTTGTGATGTAGTGGGCAGACTAAGGAGGTTGTAATGAGATTTCAATATGGTTTATGCTTTTGAGATGATGTCAATATTCTTTGGGTTCCTTGGGAAGATTTCCATTGGTGGTGTTCTAAAGTTAATTTGTGTCCAGGCTTGGTTATGATTTCGGTTTGCTTCCTTTCCGGATGGGAATGATTTAGATAGTGTGGATTTTAATTAAGGATTTATTCATTGTATTTGGGTGAATCGAGGTTCATAGTTGAATTAGGGTTTTTCCCTAATTAAGTTAGGTTTCGATTTAGCTAGTGTCATTTATGAAATTAGCTAAATTGTAAATCACGTGATTTGCAGGACGTTGATTGAAGACGGTTGACATGATCTACATATAAAGGCGGATACTTCTTGCTTTGTTTTCTTTTAGTACCTTGACCTTAGTGCATGAATTATTTTGGATAAGGACTGTTTACCTTGACTCCACTCTTATTTTTCCTGTGCTTGATACTTCCATGTGATCTTTGAGATATTCGTTTCCATATCTATACAGTCTCATCTCTTGTTGTTGTCCATGATAAGTAGCAGATACTAGTTGTATGCTTTTATTGTTGTTTATTTATGTATTATATTGAGTATGTTTATATATATATGATGACTATTGCATTGTTCGCATCATGTCATTGCATGCATCGCCGACCGCCACTCGAGAGAGTGGTAGCCGGAGTTGATCTGTGTGAGTGGTCGAGTAGGGACCCCGTCGCAGATGTAGCTAGTTAGCTACTGTCCCCCGCCACTGTGTGAGTGGTAGTGGAGTGGTGTGTCATCGACCCGCCTCTCGACCATAAAGGGTCGGGCAGAGGTGGGCGGAGTGGCCATCCGCATACTGTTGTTATTATATTTGTTTTTGCTGCTGCTTGTTATATATGCTGCTGTTATTCACATATGCTGATATGCTTACTTGTGTTGAGATATGTTCTCGTTGTAGATGTCTAGTCATTGAAAATTGGTATATACATTGCTTATTACCTCAGTAGTTATGAGCAGTACCAGTTCTGACCTACTATACCTAGCCTAGGATATGGTTTCAGGTATGAGCATTTGTTTTGGTTTTTTTGTAGTATCTGCTATTTCTGTATGAGACTGTATACTCTTGGCTCACTTTCTAGTTATATGTTATGTTCATGCACTATCTCTCTCCTTACCCGCTGAGTTCCAATACTCACCACCTCGTAAAATGGTTTTCTTTCGCCAGGTAACAGGTAGATGAGTCATGGATTCTTGGAGAGATGCCGGCTGCCAATCCTGGGTCCCGCGTCATATTCGAAAATTGATTTTGGTTCTGTTTCTCTTTACTTGCATTTCGTATTCGTTGGATTTGGTGTAGTGAGAACTAGGTTTTGATACTTGTGGTGTGGACTTGGTATTTGTGATGTTTTGATAACTTTGCAATTTGTGGGTTTTCTCTTCGTTTTCTTTCCGCTGTGCTTATTTTGTTTTTTTTGTCCAGCCGAGTATGGCTGAGGTATATTTTGTATGTAGTAATGTTTCATATTGTCCGCCGTACAGGGGAGGTGCTGTCGAAATTTCTTCGGACAGAGACTCCTTTGGGGGCGTGACAATTTAGTGGTATCAGAGCGGGTTTACGATGTCTGTTGTTTTTCGTGTTTTGTATTTTCGAGTTAATCTGATACCAATTTAGTGGTATCAGAGCCCAGGTTTTGCGAAGCCTATTTTTGTGTTTTGGGATTTCAACCTGGTTTTGATTTAGGATTTTTGAGTTAATCTGATACCAATTTAGTGGTATCAGAGCCAAGTTGCGAAGCCTATTTATGTGTTTCAGATTGTGCGATTTGTTTTTCATGTTCGATATTTTCGAGTTAATCTGATACCAATTTAGTGGTATCAGAGCATGGTTTGAGTCAAATGTTGTGTTTTTTTTTTGAAATTTCGATCTTGTTTCGGTTTATGATTATTTTCGAGTTAATCTGATACCAATTTAGTGGTATCAGAGTAGTTTCGATCTTGTTTCGGTTTATGATTATTTTCGAGTTAATCTGATACCAATTTAGTGGTATCAGAGCATGGTTCGAGTCAAATGCTGTGTTTTGTGTTCTAGAATTTTGATCTTGTTTCGGTTTATGATTTTCGATCTTCCGATCGTTTTGTTTTCCCTTTGTAAGTTGATTCCTCGTTTTGTTTTCCCTTTGTAAGTTGATTCCTCGTTTTGACTTTCGAGTTTTGGGACCAGGCAACGGCAGGACATCTCTAAGCTATAGGAAGTAAGGTATATCTCTAGTGTTATTTTAACTTTGGATTCACCACTTAATTTACTGTTAAACCTTTTGAATGTCTATTAGGATTTGAGTTTTATTATGTTCTGGATGCTTGATATAGCTTTGATTTCTATTGGAATAGTTTGGGTAGGTTGTGATTCCTTTTTCTATGGATATTGCCTCCTTATGAAGGTTCAGATTTGCATTTTTGGCAGATTCCAAAAGTAGGGTGTTGCATTTGATTTTAAGTTCGGTTCTTTGCTGGAGGAAATTCTGTGGCAGAATTCGGAAAAGTTTAATTCAGATTTGGAGATGAGTTTACTGCTTTTATGTTGGATGGGTTTCTGGACAGGGTTGATAGTAGTAACTCTTTATTTGGTGCGTGCTAGTATGTTGCAAAAGAATTCGACCAAAAAAAGGAAAAAAAAAAAAATTGAGAGTAGAGTTTGAAGAAGGTGAATGTTATTGGTGCTGAAATTTTATTTTTATTTTTCCTTTGGGGTTGCTGAATAATTTCTTCGGCAGATAATTTTGAGGCTACGCAGCAGGTGGTGACATGGGAATTTAGATTTTCTGTGAAAGATCAATTTATCAAAGTTGCTGGTACTAGTGGATGTTATTAAATCACAGGATATAGAATTTAATGAGAGGAAGGGAAATGGAGTTAGGCAAAATTTGGGAAGGAAGATCCTCTAGAAATAATTTGTCAAAGAAAAAGAGGTTCCTTGTGATTTTGTAGGGAGACTTTGCTGGATTAGCTGATGGAGTGAGAACGTGTTCCTTATAATTGCTTGGTTGCTGATGATGGCATTAACATTAAATATGCAAAGTTCTAGGAAGGATAGTGAGCAGCATTTCTAATTTCTTATTAGAAGATTTCTTGGAGGAGGTTTAGTGAAGAGATCTAGTGACAATGTACATTCTGAATTTTAAATGTAATTAGTTTATCCATAGTTGGCTAGACGGTGGTGTGAGGGTAGCGGAAGCATGATGGGCTAATAGTCCACAGAGTTACCCCTTGAGGTTGGTGATTTGTGCATGGTACTATAATAGAGTAGTATATATAGGTATTCTACTTGGTTGTTACCCTTAGCTGAGGATTCTTGGGTTAAGTAGAAAATTTGGGAACCAAATTTTTATTAGTGGGGGAGAATGTAAAATCCGGCAGTTAAATAATCTTATTGGAATTTTTAGAAATTTTTAGAAATTTTCTGAGAATATTTTGGAACTCATATGACATAGGTTAAGGGGATAAGTATCGGGTCAGGGGAAAAACTGTTTAAGGAACCTGATTTAAATAGGAATTGATTAAAGAATTAACTTCGCTTTAATTAAACTAACCCTAAGTTATAAAAGGGAACCTAAGTTTTCGAAACTGATGAATTGATTTCCGGTTATTAATCCCTACTCTTCCTCCTCATCGCCGAACTCCACCACCTTCCCATGCCCTAACTCACAACGTCGAGCTCCTCCTTTCCTCTCTTCCTCCCGCGAGCGAGCTACAGCGCCGGCCTCTCTTCTCTCCGAGGGCTCAGTTGCCGGCCTCTCCATCCTTCCCTCTCTCGAGGTCTCGGACGCCGCCGATCTCTCCTCCTCACGCCAGCACCCGAGACGCCGCACCAACGCCGATCTCCCGAGCCCTCACCCAGCCGTGACTCTCCTCCCTTGCACGAGCACCATAGACCGCACAGCCGGCGATCTCCTCTTCTCCGTTGAACCAGCAGCCATCAAGATCCTTCTTCTCCCTCACGCGAGCAGTAGTCGCTGATCCTCTCCTCTCCGAGACATGCCCTAACTGACCCAGCGAGTTCCTTCCTCAATAGATACGGATAGAATTCTAGGTATGTTGGTTTCGGTTTAGCATATGAATCGAAGATGTTTTGGAGGTTTCAGTGTTCTAGATCCGAGATGTTTTCTGGTTTTCACACACGGATTTGGGTTTTGGGGTTTTGATTGAATTTGATGAGGCTTGGGTTCATGTTTGCGATACGAATATGTTGCGGAGTTGGGTGCTGATTCATGGAGTTCTTGCTTGGATTTTCATGGTTTAAGCTGGGATGATCGTTGTTTTGTTCTCCTTATAGATTTTGAAAATTCGAGAACTATTTCTGGTGGATTTTTCTGTGAGGTTGTTATGGTTTCAGTAGTTAACTACGAATTTGAGGTTTGTTGTATGATTGTTAGACGGCTGGGGCTATTGGGATTGGTTAATGGGTTTCTCTATAGCTGGTTGTGATGTAGTGGGCAGACTAAGGAGGTTGTAATGAGATTTCAATATGGTTTATGCTTTTGAGATGATGTCAATATTCTTTGGGTTCCTTGGGAAGATTTCCATTGGTGGTGTTCTAAAGTTAATTTGTGTCCAGGCTTGGTTATGATTTCGGTTTCTTTCCTTTCCGGATGGGAATGATTTAGATAGTGTGGATTTTAATTAAGGATTTATTCATTGTATTTGGGTGAATCGAGGTTCATAGTTGAATTAGGGTTTTTCCCTAATTAAGTTAGGTTTCGATTTAGCTAGTGTCGTTTATGAAATTAGTTAAATTGTACATCACGTGATTTGCAGGACGTTGATTGAAGACGGTTGACATGATCTACATATAAAGGCGGGTACTTCTTGCTTTGTTTTCTTTTAGTACCTTGACCTTAGTGCATGAATTATTTTGGATAAGGACTGTTTACCTTGACTCCACTCTTATTTTTCCTGTGCTTGATACTTCCATGTGATCTTTGAGATATTCGTTTCCATATCTATACAGTCTCATCTCTTGTTGTTGTCCATGATAAGTAGCAGATATTAGATACCATGTTTGTATGCTTTGACTGTTGTTTATTTATGTATTATATTGAGTATGTTGGCTTCATGTAGCATACCTGTTTCTGCTTATATATATATGATGACTGTTGCATTGTTCGCATCATGTCATTGCATGCATGCCGCATCCTCGGCCACTCGAGAGAGTGGTAGCTGGAGTTGATGCCGCTTGTCCTGTCGGGCCGCACTCGGCCTCTTGTGTGAGTGGTAGCTGGAGTACGAGCAGCAGGGACCCCGTCGCAGATGTAGCTAGTTAGCTACTATGCAACTGTCCCCTCGGCCACTTGTGTGAGTGGTAGCTGGAGTGGTGTACAGTCTGTCACTGACCCAGCCTCTCGACCATAAAGGGGTCATGGGGCAGAGAGGTGGGCGGGAGTGGCCATCCGTGCATACGCTGTTGTTATTATATTTGTTTTGGCTGCTGCTGTCTATATATGCTGTTATTGCTTACTTACTGTCGTTGTTCACATATGCTGATATGTTTACTTGTGTTGAGATATGTTCTCGTTGTAGATGTCTAGTCATTGAAAATTGGTATATACATTGCTTATTACCTCGGTAGTTATGAACAGTAATGTAGCAGATTAGTACCAGTTCTGACCTACTATACCTAGCCTAGGATATGGTTTCAGGTATGAGCATTTGTTTTGGTTTTTTTGTAGTATCTGCTATTTCTGTATGAGACTGTATACTCTTGGCTCACTTTCCAGTTATATGTTATGTTCATGCACTATCTCTCTCCTTACCCGCTGAGTTCCAATACTCACCAACCCGCAAAATGGTTTTCTTTCGCCAGGTAACAGGTAGATGAGTCATGGATGCTTGGAGAAATGTCGGCTGCCAATCCTGGGTCCCGCGTTATATTCGAAAATTGATTTTGGTTCTGTTTCTCTTTACTTGCATTTCGTATTCGTTGGATTTGGTGTAGTGAGAACTAGGTTTTGATACTTGTGGTGTGGACTTGGTATTTGTGATGTTTTGATAACTTTGCAATTTGTGGGTTTTCTCTTCGTTTTCTTTCCGCTGTGCTTATTTTGTTTTTTTTGTCCAACCGAGTAGGCTGAGTATATTAACTGCGTGATTGTGTTGTTTCCATTTTTATATGTATATAATCCAGCCGAGTATGGCTGAGGTATATTTTGTATGTAGTAATGTTTCATATTGTCCGCCGTACAGGGGAGGTGTTGTCAAAATTTCTTCGGACAAGGACTCCTTTGGGGGCGTGACACATTTTTTTCTAAAAGTCAACATTTTTTCTTCTTCAAAATATCTTAATATTTAGCTAAGCATTGAGTAAAAGTACTTATCTTGGGCTTATCTTTCACCTTTTCTAAAGTACTTAATTAAGTTTTAGAATTCTTTAAACATTTATAACTTTCTCTAAGTCATTTTCAAAATTTTCAAAATTTTTGCTAAAGTTTCTTTACTAATATTTCAAGTATGAGCTGCCTTTCAGGGGAAGCTAATTATTCCCTTCTATAATTAGTATTTTTGATCTATTGCCAAGGGGGACAGGAAAGTGAAAGTTAAGTTAAAAATAAATAAAAAGTTAAGTTAAAGTTGAATAGTTAGAACAACTTGTTATTGCATTAATTGCTAGGTTTTTATGCCATGTTGTATTAATCTTACTATCTTTCTATGTATTCCATGTTGTATTAATCTTACTATCTTTCTATGCTATTATCTTGCTATGTTTTTACTTAATTTTGAATTTTGTTGCAATAATCAAAAAGGGGGAGGTTGTTGGTGCGGTAAACATCCGACGATTGAACCTAAGTTTTGATAATGACAAATGGTTCAAAGTTAAGGTCATTTGTGATCTAACATGTTTAAATGAGTTTGCAGAAAAGTCCTAAGTGTACTTAGGAAAAAGTCCTAGCTGCGGTTAGGTAGGTTGAAAACCCTAGGGGGTGGTAACCTTAGATCCTAGGGGGTGGTAACCCTTGGCAGAAAGTCTTGGTAGGTCGAGGGCTTTAGGCAAAAGTCCTAGAGTCGAGGACTCTAGGTGGAAAGTCCTGGTGTCGCGAACCAAGTGAAAGACTGGGCGGGTCGTGGAGCAAACGTCTAGTAGAAAGTCCTAGAGTATCAAACGCTGAGCAAAAGTCCAGTTGGTTTGGAGAATCAACTGGCAACAGGTAAAGTCTCCTGAGTGGAGTAGGTGAGGATGCGTTCCTCGATGAGGGAACAGTAGGAGTCGGTTCAACCTAGGATTTCCGGTCGGCAATCCGAAGTCAGAACCGGATAGTCTGAAGACTGTCAAAAACTTATGTTTGACTTATTTTTTGTGCTAAACTCTGTCTTATTGGATATGGTTTATATTTTGGACTAACCCATCTTGCAGGGGGTGAAAAAAAGCAAAAGACTCGGATGAACAGTCCTGAGGTGCCCTCCATGCAGCTTGGAGGTGCTTCGGGTCACTAGTTTATGACCTCCGTGCCTGCAGGGCAGAGGGCACCCTCATGGAACTTGAGGGCACCCTGGATGTTGAGCAGAGGGCACCCTCTATGGAGCTAAGGGCACCTTGGATGGAGGTGGAGGGTGTCCTCCATGCGGTTGGAGGCACCCTCAGGTGGATAAGCGGTGAAAAGGCCAGAGCTCATCCACACTACGGATTTGGTGCAGATGAGGGCACCCTCCATGGTATTGGAGGCACCCTCAACAGGCTATATAAGCCTGTCTCGAGTAGCAGCAAATGTACAACACAATTTGACAACCCTTCTTCCGTGTGTTGCTCAAAGATCGATCCAGCAAAGCTGCAACAAGTCTTCGACAACTAGAAGCTTCAAAGATTACTATTTTCGTTGTCGGTATAATTTTATTATTGTTTAATATTGTAAATCTAAACTGTAATATTTCCGAATTGATTGTGATTGCTCAAAGTAAACGCTCAACGGGCGTGAGTCTTGTAGTAGGAGTCACCCCAGGCTCCGAACCTAGTAAAAAACTTGGTGTTTGCGTGTTTGCATTATTTACTTTTCCACTGCATTTACTCGAAAGTTTTCCGAAACGAAAGTGAAATCCATGAGCGCTATTCACTCCCCCTTTAGCGCTTTCGATCCAACAATTGGTATCAGAGCAGGGTCTCTTCAAATTGGTGAAACCACCATTCAAGCAAATTTTTCGTGGTAGTTTTTCAATTTTTCGGAGTCGATCGGAATTGGTAAAATTATCGCCTTCCGATCTATTTTTATTTCGTAATCGAATTTTTTCCTTGAAGTTGGTGCAACACCACTTGAGTTCGTGTTTTAATCCCGCATTACTAATCCAAGACTGAGTCATTGAATAATTGTTTTTTGTCTTTTTTGTGTGTGCAAGATATTTTTTTTTAACAATGGTCCATCAAAAAGGTTACAGCATAGCCCGCCCACCGCTCTTCACCGGTGAAGACTTCGACTACTGGAAGGGCCGAATGGAGTCCTACCTCCACACTCAGTTCAAGATGTGGATGATCATCAAGACTGGAATCACATTTCCACTCGACGGCTCGGGAAAACTGGTATCGTGCGAGAACTGGGACGCTAGCATAATTAAGAAGGTAGAAGACAATGCAAAAGCTACATGTATCCTTCAATGTGGACTAACAAATGAGGAGCAGAATCGAGTTGGTCCATTCTCAAGTGCCAAAGAACTGTGGAAAAAACTGATCGAGCTGCATGAGGGCACTTCCGACACAAAGGTAAGTAAGAGGGATTTACTTTTTAATAAATTATATAACATCAAAATGCAGGAAGGAGAGACAGCAAGCCAGCTTCATGCGTGAATTCAAGATCTGCTGAAAGGACTTCATGTGATCAGGCAGAAGGTGGAGAATCGAGACATAATCAGGTATGTGTTAAACGCTTTTCCGAGGAATACCTTGTGGGCATCCATGGTAGAAGCTTACAAGGTTTCCAAGGATCTTTCTTTAATTAAGTTAGACGAATTTTTTCGAAATTTGAATTACATGAACAGATTAATACATGCTCTGCCGAGAAGGGTATTGCCTTGATTGTAGGTACAAGTAGAACCCGGGAAGCAAAAACAAAGAGCAGAACCGAACCTGAGTCTGAAGAAGAACCGGAGTCAGACGATGATGATGATGAAATAACAGCCGAACTAGTCAACCTAGTATGCAAGCTCTACAAAAAGAAGAAGGGGTTCACAAAGAAGGATATCAAGAAGGTGGTTCAGTCCCAAAAGGTACAAATGAGTCCAAAGGTAAAATTCAAAGTAACCTGCTACGGTTGCAATCAAAAGGGACACGTCAAGGCCAATTGTCCAAACCTACAAGAAGCAGAGGAAGAAGAAAGCACTGCAGGCAACATGGGATGAGTCATCTTTAGAAGATTTCGACGAAGAGCTCGAACAGACGAGCTTTCTTGCACTAACGACCCGGGAACACATCGATGAATTGGAGACTGAGAGCGAATCAGATGCCGAGTCCGAGTGAAGCCACGGATCCGTATCCTTTTCCAAAGGATCCAAACCCACTGTAAGAAATTCACTGCATAATTTAGTTAATTACTTAATGCACAAGTTAGCTAAATCAAATGTCCCGGTCAAATCACTTTAAAAGGAGGTAAAAACCCATAAAGAAGTGACTAACTCTAGCTCCTTGACTGATCTCATTCATACTGGAACCTCAACTCAAGTTCAAAAGCTTGAGGAAGAGAATTTTAGCCTGAAAAATCAAGTCAAGGAATTAAAGGGCATGTTGGAACGGTTTACTTTGGGTTCCAAGAATCTTGATCTGATTCTTGGAAAACAACGAGCCGTTTACAACCGATTAGGATTAGGATTTATGACTAATAGAAAATACAAATCTTATTTATCCCTTGTTAATCGAATTAATAGAAAATTAGTCCAGGCATGGGTCCCCAAGTCAAACTTGGTTAATCAAGTTGGACTTGGATACTATTGGGTCTTCAAGGATCATATTCATTACCTTGATAGACCTTATCGAGGCTATGATCCAGGGGAAGCCAATAGAAAGACCATTTTTATCAACAGATAGAATTGTTTGATGATTGCTTTTATTGCTTTTATTATACATGCTTAGATTAGGCTAGATAACGACCTAGGCGTAATTTACACTTGACTAGTTAGACCTAGGGGTTTCAAAAGGAAAATTAAATATCCAATTTCTTTGAAAGACTTTGTCTAGAAGTGGTGGATGATCTCATACCCAAGAAGGCCTAGTGCCTCGCCACAGCTTGGAAGCCAATCTTTGAAATATATATTTAATCGACTAATTGAAAAACCTGAGTCTAACCCAAATATAAATTAATCCTTAGACATAACTTAAATCAAAGATTAAATTAACTATCTCACAAAATCCATAAAGTTCCCTGATTGATAACTTAGAAATGAGTGAGATGGACCTAGGTAAAATTTAGATTAAAATAAATTAATTTAACTTAATTATTAAATAAATTTAACTTAATTAGTAAATAAATTTAACTTAATTAATAAATCAAATTTAACTTAATTAGTAAATCAATTTAACTTGATTAATAAATCAATTTAACTTAATTAATAAATCAAATTTAACTTAATTCATAAATCAATTTAACTTAATTAATAAATCGATTTAACTTAATCTAAATAATAAATAAAATAAAAAATAAATAAATAAATAAATAAACACCCACAAAGACCGCCTCACGAAGGCGCCTCCACAGTAAAAGGAGGCGCCCTCGTGAGCGGCGAGAAAACTCTGTTGGTGCAGGAAGTATCCGACGATCGAACCTAAGTTTTGATAATGACAAAGGAATTCATAGTTAAGATTCCTTGTTATTTAATGTGCTTAAATGAGATTGCAGGAAAGTCCTAACTGCGGTTAGGCAAGTGAAAAACTCTAGGGGGTGGTAACCCTAGGTCCTAGGAGGTGGTAACCCTAGGTGGTAGGAAAATCCTAAGGGGCGGTAACCTTAGGTCCTAGGGGGTGGTAACCCTAGGTGGTGAAAATCCTAAGGGGGGGTAACCTTAGGTCCTAGGGGGTGGTAACCCTAGGTGGAGAAAAACTCTAGGGGGCGGTAACCCTAGGTCCTAAGGGATGGTAACCCTAGGCAGAAAGTTCAGTCGGTCTGGAGGACCGGGCTGGTATCAGGTAATCTCTCTTGAGGGGAGTAGGTGAGGACGCATTCCCTGAAGAGGGAACAGTAGGCGTCGGGTCGACCTAGGGTTTCCGGTTGGAAATCTGAAGTCAGACCCGGACAGTCCGATGGCTGTCAATTACTTGATTTATCATATTTATATCTGTTCTAACTTTGTCTTGTAGGGTATGTTATTGTTTTGGGACTAACGTGTCTTGCAGGTATGAAAAGAACAAGCTAAGCCTCGGATGAACAGTGTCCGAAGTGCCTCCATGGAGCATGGAGGCGCCTTGGGTGCAAAGCGGGAGCTGGCTGCGAAGCAGTGCTAGAGGCGCCTCAGATGAAGCTGGAGGCGCCTTGGACCAAGGCTTGAAAGTGCCTTGAAGAGGCTTAGAGGCGCCTTAAAGCAGATAAGTGCGACCAGTTCTATGATGATCCACGCGTGCGACTCGGGCAGCCTGGAGGTACCTCGGATGTGCTTGGAGGTGCCTTCAGCAGTGTATAAAAGGGGTTGTCGAGGCAACACTTCAACAATCAATTCTCTAGAGCTCTTTCTCCTGTGTGCTGCTAACAAGACGATCCGGCTGAGCTACGGCAAGACCCCGATGACTCGAAGCTTCAAGATAGTGATTTTCATCGTCGGTATAATTTGTATTCCAGTTTTAATATTGTACTTCAAAGTTGTACTCTCATTTATGATATTATAGTTGTTGCCCACCGAAAGCGATCAACGATCGCGGGCCTTGGAGTAAGAGTTGTCACAGGCTCCGAACCAAGTAAATAATCTATGCCTTTGTGTGTTGTTATTTTTATTTTCGCTACTTTAACACTCGAGTTTTACGAATCGAACGAAATAGCCACGAGCGCTATTCACCCCCCCCTCTAGCGCTTTCGATCCAACAATTGGTATCAGAGCGGGGTCGCTTCGATTTGGTGCAACCACCAATCAAGCAATTTTTTCGTGGTATTTTCAATTTTTCGGAGTCGACCGAAATTAGTATAATTACTATATTCTGATCTATTTCTCGTTTGAATCAATTTTGCTCGAGGCTGGTGCAACACCACTCGAGTTCATTTTTTTTATTCCCGCACTATTAATCCAAGACTAAGTCTTGGAATAGATTTTATTGTTTTTGTCGTGCAAGGTATCAATGGCCCAACAAGAGGGTTATAGCACTGTCCGTCCCCCGCTCTTCACCGGAGGGGACTTCGGTTACTGGAAAGGTAGAATGGAGAACTTCCTGAAGATCCAGTTCGAGACATGGATGATCGTCAAGACTGGTTTGGAACTACCAACTGATAAAGACGACAAACCTACACCCTGCGAGGACTGGGAACCAGCATTAATCAAGAAGGTGGAGGCAAATGCCAGAGCAACTTGTACCCTCCAGTGCGGACTAACAAAGGAGGAGCTAAACCGCGTCGGTCCATTCTCGAGCGCCAAGGAGCTATGGGAGAAGCTGATCGAGCTTCACGAAGGGACCTCCGATACCAAAGTAAGTAAGAGAGATTTGTTATTCAATAAATTGTATAACTTAAAAATGCAGGAAGGTGAGACGGCTAGCCAGCTCCACGCCCGAATTCAAGAACTACTAAATGGACTCTATGCGATCAGACAGAAGGTAGATAACCGGGACATCATAAGGTACTCCTTAAACGCCTTTTCGAGGAACACCTTGTGGAAATCCATGGTAGATGCCTACAAGGTTTCTAAGGACCTCTCTACTATTAAATTAGATGAGTTGTTTTCTGAGTTTGAGATTCATGAACAGACTAACTCACGTCTAACCGAGAAAGGGTTGGCTTTGATTGCAGGTACAGGAAGAGCACGCGAGTCAAAATCAAAATGTAGAACCGAACAAGAATCAGAAGAGGAACAAGATTCGGAAGACGACGACGAGCTCATAAGTGAATTCGTCAACCTGATGAAAAAAGTCTACAAAAAGAAGGGTTTCAACAAAAAGGATGTTAAAAAGGCCATCCAGACCAAAGAAACCCAATCAAGCTCAAAGGTCAAATTCGAGGTGACTTGCTACGGGTGCAATCAGAAGGGGCATATCAAGGCGAATTGCCCGAACTAAAAGGATCCAAAGAAACCAAGAAGGAAGAAGGCTCTGAAGGCAACTTGGGACGAATCTTCTTCCGAGGAATCCGACGACGAAGAAGTCGAGCAGGCAAGTTTCCTTGTATTGATAGCTCGGGACTACACCAAAAGTGAGGACAAATCGGAAGCCGAGTCCGAGAGAAGCCACGAACCCGCATCCGTTTCCGAAGGGCCAAACCCCTCTGTAAGTAAATGTCGTTTATACAGTTTAATCAATTATTTAATGCATAAAGTAGCTAAGTCCAAAGTTCGAATCAAGTCACTTATAAAGGAAGTAACTTCCCTTAAAGAAGTAACTAACCCCATAACCTTGCCTGACCCATCAGGGTAACCGAACGTAACCTACCCGGCAGGGTAATTAGGACTAGAATAAAACGGGCTAAGTTTAACTTGACCCACGGTACTGGTGAAGTATTGGATGATAGTACGTTAGGGAAGCTTAGTCTATGCATGTCTAGGAAGATATGGCTTCGACCTGGTGCATTTGGTTAAGTGGAACTGACCGAAGCTACCCTTTATGGATCCTAACTAGTTAGACAAAGGTTTTGTACTAAGTTCAGTGGATAAGACTATTTAGAAAATCTCGAAGGCATGGTTACTTTAATGATGTCCAAGTGACTCACCATAACCCAGAAGTTTATCCAAAGAATGTCTATTTGTTGAGCCCAAAACTAAAACTGAATCTAACATAAAGTCAAACCAAACCCTATAATAAAACTAATTCATCTCACAAAATTATAAGGACCCCTAACTGAAAAATCCAGATTGGGTGAGATGACTAAGGACAAAATTAAAATAAAAATGAAATAAAGTTAAAATTGTTGGATCGAGAAGCGCTAGAGGGGGGGGGGGGGTGAATAGCGCTCGTAGCTATTTTGTTTGATTATCGGAAAACTATCGGAGTTATTAAAATGCAGCGGAATAAAATAAAGACAAAGACACAAAGGGATTTACTTCGTTCGGAGCCTAAGGCGACTCCTACTCGAAGGCCCGCGATCCTTGATCGCTTCCGGTGGGCAACAACTATAATTCGTGAAAGTTACAAATTAATTACAATTCAAAGCAGTAAAAGATTATACCGACAACAGAAAACTAAATCTGAAGCTCCGGGTTGTCGGGGTGTCGTTTACAGCACTTTCTGGATCGAGTCGTTAGCAGCTTGTCGCAAGGAGATTGCTTAGAAGATTGTTATTTTATGAAGCTGCACCTCAACCCTCCTTTTATATGCGGTTCCGGGCGCGCAAGGAGTGTGACGTGGCCAACCAACCAGATGCTCCACGGGCGAAGTCACGAGGATAAACTTTGGTCCCGCGCGGACTGGCGCCGACCTCGGCGCCGGATCCATTCCCGGACACTTCCAGCAGTTCCTCACCGCAAACAAAGGTTAGTCCGAGCAAAATACCCGCAAGGAGTGTTAGAATATGATAAAACATAGTAAGGAATAAACGGCCTTGACTGTTCGAGTCTGACTTTGGATTTCATCCGAAACCCTAGGTCGACCCGACGCCTCCTCCCTCTGCGGGAACGCGTCCTCACCTACTCCACTCGGGAGATTTACATTGCGGTCGATCCTCCAGATCGGACTTTTCGCCAAGACTCGGCCCGGATTCTCGGACATCCGCTTCCGGCCATCCAGTTTTCACCGGTTCGCGACACAGGACTTTTCACCTAGGGTTACCACCCCTAGGACTTTGCTTGAAGCCATCGACCCGCCAAGACTTTCGCATAGGGTTACCACCCCTATGATCTAGGGTTACCGCCCCTAGGGTTTTCCTTTTGCCTAGCAGCTAGGACTTTTCTCCACCTAGGGTTACCACCCCAGGACCTAGGGTTACCACCCCTAGGGTTTTCACCTACCTAACCGCATTAGGACTTTCCGAAACACTTAGTCAAGCACGTTAGATCACAAACATCTTAACTTTGAATCCTTTGCCATTATCAAAACTCAGGTTCGATCGTCGGATGCTTCCCGCACCAACAATCTCCCCCTTTTTGATTATGGCAACCCAAATTCAAAGTTAAGTAAAACAAACGCATGAATATATCAAAAGGTTTAAGTGAGCAAGCTTAAGTACATAAATTCAAATAAAAGCATAACTTAAGCTAACACTTAAACTTTGCGAAGCTCCCCCTTAATACAGGGCTTCCTTTTACTTTTGAATTAGATTTTGATCTTTACTTTGAATTTCCTAATTCTGAAAACTTTGAATTTCCTACTCTCCCCCTTTGCCATTTATCAAAAAATAAGCTAGTTTTAAGCAATTTTTAATTTTTCTTAAAAAATTAGGCTTATGAATGGTAAATTACTTTGGAAAAAAAAAAATTAACTAAGTTTAAAAGGCTAATATTTAGTAGACTATTAAGAATGATTTTAGCCACTTTTGAAACTTAGTTGATATTTGAAATATACTTGGCTAAATTTTGAAAAGCAAAAATTATTTTGAAGGTAGTGAGTAAGAATTTTGCAAAAATATGATTTTTAATACTTTAAGGTAAAAAAAACTTAGTAAGAATTTATTAAAAGTTTGATTTGAAATGTTAGCTAAGTTTACAAAAGTTTGAAGGTTTTTATATGAACTACTTAGCTTAGTCTTTTGCAAACATTGAATTTTGAAAATATAGCTTAAGTTAAAAAGACACTTAGCTTAACAATACTTATTGTTGAAAAATTAGGAGTAAGAACTTGTTAATTTTTAGGACGAAGAGGGGGAAACTAAATGTTTGATTTAGTTTATTTAATCAAATTCAGTTGGTCCTTAAGTTTATGCATGAGTCAAGTTAACTAGATGTTAAGATATCTAAGTTGTTTTGATCAGGTATAAGAGCTCTAAAGTACAAGCATGCTCAATCTTAGACGTATAAGTTGATGAAAAGTTTAAAGTTTTTAAAAACATTGGATTTGCTTTAACTTTTAAAAGAGTTTAACTGTTAAAGATAATTAAAACCATAAAATTTATTTTAAAAGAAACTTAGCTTGACTCCACTCACTCCCCTTAATTAATGCCACATTAAGTCCTGAGGGTTCTAGAGTCCAAGCATGTAAATTAAAAAATAGTTATTTTATATTTTCCTAAATTACCATCTCACCCATTCTAGGTTTTCAGGCATGATTAGCTTATGAGTGAGTGTTAGATAAAGTTAACTTTGTTTTAAAATATTGAGAATATAAGTTAGAATTCCAAATAAGTGACCATTTAATTATTTTGAAGATTTAAGAATTAATTGAGTTTAGAATTTCAAATAACTTCTGAAAAGGGTTTTGAAATTAATCTTTCAAGGGATTTTTCAAATGATTTTGAATGAGTTTTTCAAAGATTTTTCAAAGGATTTTTAAATAAGTTTTTCAAAATGATTTTTGAAAGACTTTTCAAATAATTTTGAAATGAAGTTTAAAAAGATTTTTAAAAGTGATTTTGAAAGATTTTTCAAATGATTTTGAAATTAAGTTTTAAAAAGATTTTTAAAATGATTTTGAAAGGATTTTTAAATAATTTTGAAATTAATTTTAAAAAGATTTTAAATAATTTTGAAATTGATTTTGAAAAGATTTTAAATAATTTTGAAATTGATTTTGAAAATATTTTTAAATAATTTTGAAATTGATTTTGAAAAGATTTTAAATAATTTTGAAATTGATTTTGAAAAGATTTTAAATAATTTTGTTAAATAATTTTGAAATTGATTTTGAAAAGATTTTAAATAATTTTGTTAAATAATTTTGAAATTGATTTTGAAAAGATTTTAAATAATTTTGAAATTGATTTTGAAAAGATTTTAAATAATTTTGAAATTGAATTTGAAAGATTTTTAAGTAATTTTGAAATTGATTTTGAAAAGATTTTAAATAATTTTGAAATTGAATTTGAAAAGATTTTTAAATAATTTTGAAATTGATTTTGAAAAGATTTTAAATAATTTTGAAATTGAATTTGAAAAGATTTTTAAATAATTTTGAAATTGAATTTGAAAAGATTTTTAAATAATTTTGAAATTGATTTTGAAAAGATTTTAAATAATTTTGAAATTGAATTTGAAAAGATTTTTAAATAATTTTGAAATTGATTTTGAAAAGATTTTTAAATAATTTTGAAATTGAATTTGAAATGATTTTTAAATAATTTTGAAATTGATTTTGAAAATATTTTAAATAATTTTGAAATTGATTTTGAAAAGATTTTAAATAATTTTGAAATTGAATTTGAAAAGATTTTTAAATAATTTTGAAATTGATTTTGAAAGGATTTTTAAATAATTTTGAAAGGATTTTTAAATAATTTTGAAATTGATTTTGAAAAGATTTTTAAAAAATTTTGAAAATATTTTTCAATAATTTTGAAATTGATTTTTAAATTCCTTAGTCATCTCACCCGATCTAAATTTTCAATCAGGTAATCCTATAATTGTTGTGAGATGAATTATGGTTGAATTTTGGGGTAAGGTTTAACTTTGTGTTAGATTCAGGTTTAGGTTTGGGTTCAACAAGTAAGCATTCTTTGGATAAACTTCTGGGCTATGGTGAGTCACAAGGAACTCATTAAAGTAACCATGCCTTCGAGGTTTCCCAAATAGTCCTACCCATTAAACTTAATACTAAACCTTGGTCTAACTAGTTAGGATCCATTTAAGGGTAGCTTCGGTTAGTTCTACTTGGCCAAATGCACCAGGTCGAAGCCATATCTTCCTAGACATGCGATGCCCAAGCTTCCCTAACGTACTATCATCCAAAAACTTCACCAGTACCGTGGGTCAAGTTAAACCTAACTCGTTTTATCTAACCTTAATTACCCTGCCGGGTAATCTACTCTTGTTTTACTCATTTCAGGTAAATTAGGTTCAGTTATCCTGTCGGGTGGTTCAGTTGGAGGTGCTAGCTAGTTTGAATCCACCATCTATTTTTGAATTTAGAATTTCTTATTTTTATTTCAAATTTTGATTTTGATTTTGATTTAGAATTTTGAATTTAGGATTTCGAATTTTTTATTTAGAATTTAGAATTTAGAATTTCGAATTTTGAATTTGTAATTTGAATTTTGAATTTTTGAATTTTAAATTAATTTCGAATTTTGAATTTGTAATTTGAATTTTGAATTTTAAATTTTGAATTTTAATTTAAAATTTAATTTGAATATTAATTTGTATTATGTTTTTAATATTGTTTTTCTATTAGCTCCCCCTGGATCATAGCCTTGATATGTTCTATCAAGGTAATAGACATGATCCTTCGGGACCCAATAGTAACCAGTTCCAACTTGATTAACCAAGTTGGATTTTGGCACCCATGCTTGGACAATTTTTCTATTATTTCTATTAACTAGCGATAAATATGATTTGTATTTTATTTTAGTTTTAAATCCAAGTCCAGTTTTGTTGTAAACGGCTCGCTGTTTTCCAAGAATTAGATCCAGATTCTTGGAACCCATGGTAAACCGTTCCAACGTGTCCTTGAGTTCTTTAATTTGAGCTTTCAAATTGGAATTTTCTTCCTCAAGTTGTTGGACTTGAGTTGAACTTCTAATTTGAACTGACTCAGTTAAAGAGCTTGAGTTAGTCGCTTCCTAAGGGCTTTTACCTCCTTTTGGAGCGACTTAACCCGGACGTTGGATTTAGCCAACTTTTTTAATAAGTAAGGAATTAAATTTTTTGAATCATCTAAATCAATACTAGAAATTAAAGCACTTACAGTGGTTTTGGGTCCTTCGGAAACGAATGCGGATTCGTGGCTTCGCTCGGACTCTGTTTCTGACTCGCTCTCCGTTTCGGATTCGAACTCAGACTCGGTGTCGATAATGTTCGCTAGTACTGGTAGAGCAAGAAGGCACACTTGCTCTTCTTCATCCGACTCGGATTCGTCTGAAGACTCGGACCATACCTTTTCCTCTGTCTTACTTGTACCTACAACCATCGTAATACCTTCCTCGGCCGAAGTAGTATTATTCTGCTCATCTAATTCAAATAAATCATTTATTAAATTATGCTTACTTACTTGAGCGTCGGAAGTGCCCTCGTGTAGTTCCATCAACTTTTGCCACAACTCTTTTGCACTTGCGAAGGGGCCGATGCGGTTCAGTTCTTCATTGGTTAGGCCACATTGTAGCATGCAGGTTGCTTTGGCATCGGCTTCAACTTTTTTCATTGTGCTAGAATCCCAGTTGATGCATGAGATAAGTTCTCCGGTGTCGTCACGTGGAAGTTCGAGTCCGGTCTGGATGATGATCCACATCTCGACTTGCGTCTTGAGGTGGTATTCCATCCGGTTCTTCCAGTATCCAAAGTCCTCGCCAGAAAAGAGCGGCGGTCGGACGGTGCAGAATCCTTCTTGGAATGTCATTTTAAAATAACCTTGCACACAAAAAAATAGCAAAAAAAATGTACCAGGACTTGATCCTGGATTAGCAGTGCGGTATGGAAGGATAGAAATAGAAGTTCACCAGTTTCGAGAAAAAAATAATAAAATAATAATAAAATATAAAAAAATATTTAAAAAATATTATTTCAAATTTTGCCAAAGTCAATATTTTATTAATACTAATAAACCTTGAAAGGATGAAAATGAATTTTTTGAAAATAATTTTGGAGGGAAAAAAAAAACGAAAGGAGTAAGGTTAAAAATATAACCTATATAAATGACAAAGCCACGAAAAATGCTTGAATGGTGGTTGCACCAGTTCAAAGCGACCCCGCTCTGATACCAATTGTTGGATCGAGAAGCGCTAGAGGGGGGGGGGGTGAATAGCGCTCGTGGCTATTTTGTTCGATTATCGGAAAACTATCGGAGTTATTAAAATGCAGCGGAATAAAATAAAGACAAAGACACAAAGGGATTTACTTCGTTCGGAGCCTAAGGCGACTCCTACTCGAAGGCCCGCGATCCTTGATCGCTTTCGGTGGGCAACAACTATAATTCGTGAAAGTTACAGATTAATTACAATTCAAAGCAGTAAAAGATTATACCAACAACAGAAAACTAAATCTGAAGCTCTGGGTTGTCGGGGTGTCGTTTACAGCACTTTCTGGATCGAGTCATTAGCAGCTTGTCGCAAGGAGATTGCTTAGAAGATTGTTATTTTATGAAGCTGCACCTCAACCCTCCTTTTATATGCGGTTCCGGGCGCCTGGATCCCTTCCGGGCGCCTGGAGTGTGACGTGGCCAACCAACCAGGATGCTCCACGTGGCGAAGTCGCGCAGGGGATAAACTTTGGTCCCGGGCGCCCGGACCTCCGGCGCCCGGATCCATTCCGGGCGCCCGGACACTCTTTTTCCAGCAGGTTCCTCACCTGCAAATAAAGGTTAGTCCGAGCAAAATACCCTGCAAGACAGTGTTAGAATATGATAAAACATAGTAAGGAATAAACGACAGTCTTCGGACTGTCCGAGTCTGACTTCGAATTTCCAACCGGAAACCCTAGGTCGATCCGACGCCTACTGTTCCCTCTGTAGGGAACGCGTTCTCACCTACTCCTCTCAGGAGAGTTACCTGTTGCCAGTGCGATCCTCTAGATCGACTGGACTTTTGCTCGGCGCTCGATGCTTCCGGACTTTCTACTGGACGCTAGCTCCCCGACCCGTCCAGTATTCCACCTGGTTCGCGACACCAGGACTTTTCACCTAGGGTTACCACCCCCTAGGACTTTTGCATGAAGCCCTCGACCCGCCAAGACTTTCCACATAGGGTTACCACCCCCTATGACCTAGGGTTACCGCTCCCTAGGGTTTTCCCTTTGCCTAACCGCAGCTAGGACTTTTCTCCACCTAGGGTTATCACCCCCTAGGACCTAGGGTTACCACCCCCTAGGGTTTTCACCTGCCTAACCGCAGTTAGGACTTTCCTGAAACACTTAGTCAAGCACGTTAGATCACAAACATCTTAACTTTGAATCCTTTGTCATTATCAAAACTCAAGTTCGATCGTCGGATGCTTCCCGCACCAACAAAAATTAAAATTAAAATTAAATTAATGTAAATTAAAATTTAAATGATTTTTCAAATTTAATTAAATTAAATAGTTTTTAAAACTTGATATTTTTAAAATTTTAATTAACATTAATACTTTTTCAAAATTTAATTAACTTTTCAAATCTTAATTAACTTAATATTTTTCAAAATTGAATTAACTTTTCAAATTTAATTAACTTAATATTTTACAAAATTTTAATAAACTTAATATTTTTCAAAATTTAATTAACTTAACAACTAAATATTTTTCAAAATTTTAATTAACTTAATATTTTTTAAAATTTAATTAACTTTTCAAATTTTAATAAACTTAATATTTTCAAAATTTAATAAACTTAATATTTTCAAAATTTAATTAACTTAATATTTTCCAAAATTTTAATTAACTTAATATTTTTTAAAATTTTAATTAACATAATATTTTTCAAAATTTAATTAACTTTTCAAATTTTAATAAACTTAATTTTTTTCAAAATTTAATTAACTTGTCAAATTTTAAATAACTTAATATTTTTCAAAATTTTAATTAACTTAATACTTTTCAAATTTTAATTAACTTTATATTTTTCAAAATTTAATTAAATTTTCAAATCTTAATTAACTTAATATTTTTCAAAATTTTAATTAACTTAATATTTTTCAAAATTTTAATTAACTTAATATTTTTCAAAATTTATTTAACTTTTCAAATTTTAATAAACTTAATATTTTTCAAAATTTAATTAACTTAATATTTTTCAAAATTTAATTAACTTTTCAAATCTTAATTAACTTAATATTTTTGAAAATTTAATTAACTTTTCAAATTTTAATAAACTTAATATTTTTGAAAATTTAATTAACTTAATATTTTTCAAAATTTAATTAACTAAATATTTTTTAAAATTTTAATTAACTTAATATTTTTCAAAATTTAATTAACTTAATATTTTTCAAATTTTAATTAACTTTTCAAATTTTAATTAACTTAAATATTTTTTCAAATTTAATTAACTTAGTATTTTTCAAAGCAAATAATATCTTAATTTCAATTAACTTAATTTAAATTAACTTAATATTTTTTTCAAAAGTAATTACCTTTTTTCAAGAAAAAAAAAAAAAAACGCTGCGCCTCTTGGAGGCGCCTCCCACACAAGTGAGGTGCCCTAACCTACGGCGGGAAAAATCCCGCCAACCTTAGTTAAGGCACCTCGGACCATCTCCAAGGCGCCTCCAACGACACATTCAGGATGCCTTAAACGTTCCTCAAGGTGCCTTCAACACCCACTTTCACCACAAACAGAGGGTTTCTCTGCTCGTTTTTGCTCAAGATTTTCACGTGCCGCCGAAGCTGTTCCTCCGTGATTTCCCCACCTAAGGCACCTTTAATCCAACTTTTCCCTTTCAATCATCCTACAATGCCTCCTAGGTACATCTTAAACCATCCTATTGTCCTTATATGTAAATTTTCTGTTCTTTTAGTTATATGTTGCATAAATCAGAAAACGCCGACATGCTGATCCTACACCGGCTAGGGCCCCTTCTACGGATCCTAGATTCCCCTTAGAGCGGCATGGGGTAGATTTTGCTTGATTTACATTTGAATCTATTAAACCTAGGTACGTAGGTAGGTCATTTTTTGCCCAGTACTGTCACCCCGCAATCCATATGATAGAACACTATCAGTTAGGCAAACTGGTTTACTGCAATAATACAATAAACCAGGATTTGTGTGCACAGTTCTATCACAACCTTGAGAAGGTTGATGATAGTATGTATTCCACCAGAATTGGTGGAACAGACTTCCAATTTACTCCCTCCCTGATTCGCACTAGTTTAGAGCTTAGGGAGTCTACATGTGCATTCCTATGCTACCCGAGTAGAGATCTACCATTTGGTGATCCCTATTCCCATATCACATTAGACACCATCTATATGTATTTTTTCGGGGAGGAGAGACCATTCGGCCTGACTGAGTTCTGGTCCACTCTTCTTAGGGTTCAGGACTACATTATGTACACAGTCCTGACATCATGCATTTTGCCGATCATATCTCGGGACGTCTTGAAGATGCGACCCTCTCACTCATTCTTTATGTACGCCCTGAGTCAGCGTTTAGATATAGATATTGCACTGCATATGTTCTAGAACATTATACATGCATCTAGTACAGTCACATCTGGAGTAGTTCACATGCCCTACTGTCATATCTTGACTCAGATCTTTTTGACCTTCAGGATAGACACAGCCATAGGAACACTTATCCCGCTTACATCATACGACGAGTTAGGGCAGCGTAGTCTTCGGTTAGCCAGTATAGAGGTCACCGCTGAGGGGATTCTAGCCTGGAAGGGTCGACCACAGCCAACCGCTGCTCCGATTGATCCAGAGGCCGAGGATGCACCGCCCGACATTGTCCCGGGCGAGGGAGAGGAGTGGCCCGACTTCTTAGCCGAGGAGTTTTTCGGAGATCCATTACCTTCCACCTCCACCGGGCCCTCCACTTTAGTCGGACCTTCGACTTCGGCACCACTTTCCGTCGAGGACAGACTCACTCGTCTCGAGGTTCAGTCCATTCAGACGCGACGGGATGTTCTAGATAGCCATCGCTTCCTCTGATCCCTACGATTTGAGATAGTTGCCGGATTCGCTTCTCTCCGGGGTGAGATATGTCGCCAGGGACAACCTGCACCCAAGTAGCCCCTTGCACCACCTCCAGCTGATGACCCTACTCTTTGACACTCTCATCTCATGCATTGTCCCTTGGATTTTGGACACAGACACTTTCATGTCCTCGTCTAGTTGTACTTAAGCTTAGAAGAATTCAATTACTCTGCTTATTTTTGTATACCATTCTTTTATGGTCTTCTATTTTGCTTGATATGAGTTAGGTAGACTAGATCTTGACTTTTAAATAAATTTCCTACATCTAATTTTATTTTATTTTTCTAAAATTACCTAATCTTAAAATTATCTTTTAAAATTCTAGGAAAAATAATGTTTGCAAAAATCCCAATCTTATTAGTCTTTCAAAATTTGGACTTAGCCTAGAATCTTCCCCTTAGATATCATGCACCTCTAGCTTCAGTCAGAGCATCTCACAAACACACTAGACATAACTTGTTTGTGTTTGAAAGAAACTTAGAACGGCGTGAGATGCATAGGGTACAACCTAGACTCCAGAATGCTTATCTCTGTGCATCATAGTGAGTCTGGGCGTTAAAAACTAACTCTACATTAATCAAGTTAAATGATCCAGCCCTAGTCAAATCTAACTGGATTACTAACTTAACTTGACTAACCAAGTGAAAACTGGTGCCCTCTAGGTATTCAAACAGTAGCTAAAGGTTAGACAGTTGGTTAAGGATATTAAAATTTCAAATTAACTCGGCTTGCACTTGAAGGCGCTGATACCTTGCTAAAGGAAATTGATTAATTTTCAACTCATGCTTGGACATTAGCGCTTTAAGCTTACTGCTCCTCCCTTGCCTTTAAGGATTTTCAAACCTCTTAAAAATTTATTTTTTGACTTTTATAACCTTGATCAAGAATAACTAAGTTATATCAAAACACTTTTTGAACGTTATTTCAAAAATTAAGGTCTCCAGTTAACCCAATTTTCTAAAAATCTTTTACACTTTTTAAAAAAAATAAAAAAAAAGGCTATTCGAAATTTATGGTTTTTAAAGACTTTAAAAATTTAACAAAGCCTTTCAAAATTTCTCTTTTGCAAACTTAGCCTACTATTTTCGAAACTTGCCTTTCGAAAATCGATTTAAAATTTAACCTACCTCTGCACATATTTTGGCTAAGTTCTTCAAAACTAAGGTAATTTTAAAGTAAAACCTACTAGAAATATTGCTTGGTTGAAAACATAATTTATTGGTTTTAAAAAACTTAGACCTTTCAACTTGTCTCCTTCTTTCTCCAAAAGTTTTTTTTGATATATGGCAAAGGGGGAGAGTAGGACAAATCCAAATTAAGTGTAGGACAAATTCAAATTAAGTATACTAATTTGAATTAAGTGATAAGAAAAACAGAACTCTCATTAAGGGGGAGCCTTATACACGATGATTTTAGCTTAAATCATGCTTGCACTGGTTATAGTTTGTTTATCTTTATTTTGTGCATCTTGTGTAAGATATGCGAATTTATTTTTAGGGTTATCGTGGAATAACCTTATGAAAATTTTAGGAAATTATAGAAATTTTTCTAGATTTTTACGGAGGTCGTATGACTAGTTTTGCGAGGATAGGAGTAGGGGTCTGTTTAGAAATATGCAGGTGAGAATTTAATTGAGGAGGTACTTAGGGTTTATTTCCCTTAACACTAACCCTAAGTTCCTTATTAATAGGTTTCATTCCTCACCCGAACACTAAAACCCGACCCGACTCTTTCTTCTCCCTCTTTCTCTCTCGTGCGAACGCTCGACGCAAGCGCTACTTCGACGATCGGCGATTTCTTCTTCCCCTTCTCTCGGAGGCACCAGCGAGGAGTGATCTCGGAGCGGTGAGAGAGGGATACTGTTCTTCTTCCCGATCGTTCCTTCTTCTCTGGTCTCGACGAACCGCGACGACGGAGCTTTGATTTGGAGTTTTCACCTGTTGTCGGAAAGGGATTGAGGGCACCGGCGTTGGATCTGGCCAGCGTCGACCGATTGAGTGAGGTAAGATCCACTGCCTTCTTCCCGATCTCTTTCTCGGTTCGTCGACAAGAACAGATCGTGCCCTAGCCGCGATCTTAAGGTAAGCATTTTAGTTTTTGGCCGTGGATTCGGACCTCTACTCTTCTTCTAGTGTTGATTCGAGTGATCTTGATGAGGAACAATACCTGTGTTTAGGTTCCGACCTCCACAGCTCTGTCAGATCATCTTCTTTATTGGATCTGTGATTACCTCCGACGATTGAAGGGTGAAGAGGTAAGGAGAGTAATTTTCAGTATTACTGTTGTAGGGATAAACAGATCTGATAATTTTTGTTGTTCTTGATCGGATGGGTGAAGTTACAGTGGGTAGGTTTCTGATGACAGGGATTTGATGCGATGTCTAATTCTTGTTCTTTCTCATGACTAATCATTAGTTGCAATAAATGCTATCTAATGGGTTTGGTGTATTCCTTGATCTAGATCAGTGATGGAACAACAAGAGTTGTGAATTGTTCGGTTTAGTTGTTGGAAGGTCAAGAGCATGCTGTTTTTACTAGTTAACAGTGATTAAATTAACCTAAATGTTGTATGGTTATGTTTTATCGTGCTATCTTGGTAATTGAGGATTGTAAGTGTAGATAAACCTAATCTGAAATAGATTCAGTGATGTTTAGGTTTTCTTCCTCTTAGGGGTTTACGAAAGGGAGTAGTAATCACATTTACTATGGTTTTAAAGTTGGTTATTTGTCTATAGGTAATTCACCTATTTGTATGTATACATATAATTACATTAGAATGTATGCGTGATACAGGGCCTTGATTGGCGACATGCAGCGTGACGTGGGGTGGTTTTGTTGATACGAGATATCTGGAGGCGGGTATTTCTTCCTTATCTCCTATTTAGTTCTTTGAACTATAAAGCATGGTTATTTTCGGATGCTTAGGTTGCATTACCTTAAATCTGTATATTTGTTTTATTCCTACTTGTCTCTTTCTATTTGAGCTTTGATATGATCTTATTTACCTCGATACAGTCTCACCCTTGATATCGGAACTCTGTGCATGTGCATATGTAGAGTTTGTGTCATAGAGTTATTTGGTTGGTATGATTAGCATGTTTATCATGCATATTGATGTTGAGTGTACATGTGACGGGTATGTGGTATTGGGGTTGTATAGTTGGTTGACCATGTTGTGTGTTGGAGTATGTATATACGTTTGTGGTGGTTATTGGGGGTGTTGGGGTACACGATGGATGATGGTATTTATATTGTGACTATTCACATCATGTCATCATTCATTGCATGCTGACGACTAATGCCTCCCTTACGGTGAGGGGATCGTCAGTTGTTTATAGCTGCCCATTCGACCACTTTTGGAGAGTGGTAGCTAGGAGTGGAGCTAGTCCTATCGCGCTTGCTCAGCCGTTCGGTGATTATACTCTGTCAGGCTCGACCACTCTGGAGTAGTGGGTCTTGAGGGTACAGTAGTCAGAGGGCTTGAGTTGTGAGTGATCAAGGACCCTTAGCTGTGTAGTTATATAACTACTTAGCTGACCGTCCGCTTCGGCCGCCTATAGCGGTGTATGTACTGGAGGCTAGTACGGTTTGTCACGGACCCAGGCCTCTCGGCCATATAGGGGTCGTGGTGTCTAGAGAGGTGGCGGGGGTGACCATGGAGCATGCATGCACTTTTACATATGATGTGCGGTGCATCTGGAGAGATATTTTCACATATATGCCTAGTAGATATTAGTTGCATGTGATTGTGTGCTGTTGCATTTGTTTGTTCTATGTATGTTGCATTTGGGTGTCATACTGCATACATGTCATCTATTTTACATGTATATGCAGTCGTATCTATATTTGCACAGGTGTTTTGAGTCGATTTGTTGCTAGTCCGGTGAGTTCCTTGATTTTGGTATCATGGTATTGATTCTAGTAGAGCATGTGCATCTACTATGTCAGGTATGTATATGCATAGTCGTTGTATCAGTTTGTGGCTAGATGTGTTATATTTCGATAGCATGATTCTATTCTTATTATGGAGACTGTATCCCTTGGTTCTTATGTTGTTGTACCTACCATGCTTTATTCTGTTCTTACCCGCTGAGTTTCTTGTACTCACCACCCCGTCTATACTGTTATGTTTTCAGGTAGTAGGTAGATGACATGGAGTTACTTGGAGTATGCTGCCAGCCGGTCCCACTTCCCGCGTTACATCCGAGGATTCTTATCGGTTTTTAGTCCTTTACTATTAGCATTTTATGTTTCGTGGATTTGGTGTTGTTATATCATACTATGTCTTGATACGTGTATTGTGGACTTATACCTGTGGTGTGTTTTGTGGACTTTCGCATTTGTGGGTTTCATATTCATTTTTTCCACTGTGTTTTTGATATAGCCGTGTGGGCTACATATTCAACTGGGTGGTTGTGGTTACTTTTATGTATATATATATCCCAGCCGCATGTGGCTGACGTATTTTGCATGTATGTGAGTTTCAGATTGTCACCGGTACAGGGGAGGTGCTGCCGAAATTTTTCGGGAGGGACTTCCCCGGGGCCCCCGGGGCGTGACATCTTGTTTTACTTAACTTTGAATATTTGTTGTCATAATCAAAAAGGGGGAGATTGTTGGTGCGGGAAGCATCCGACGATCGAACTTAAGTTTTGATAATGGCAAAGGGATTCAAAGTTAAGATTCCTTGTTATCTAATGTTCTTAAATGAGATTGCAGGAAAGTCCTAACTGCAGTTAGGCAGGTGAAAAATCCTAGGGGGTGTTAACCCTAGGTCCTAGGGGGTGGTAACCCTAGGTGGGAGGAAAATCCTAAGGGGCGGTAACCTTAGGTCCAAGGGGGTGGTAACCCTAGGTGGTGAAAATCCTAAGGGGGGTAACCTTAGGTCCTAGGGGGTGGTAACCCTAGGTGAAGAAAAACTCTAGGGGGCAGTAACCCTAGGTCCTAGGGGGTGGTAACCCTAGGCAGAAAGTCTAGTCGGTCTGGAGGATCGGGCTGACATCAGGTAATCTCTCCTGAGGAGAGTAGGTGAAGACGCGTTCCCCGTAGAGGGAACAGTAGGCGTTGGGTCGACCTAGGGTTTCCGATTGGAAATCTGAAGTCAGACCCGAACAGTCCGATGGCTGTCAATTACTTGATTTATCATATTTATATCTGTTCCAACTTTGTCTTGCAGGGTATGTTGTTGTTTTAGGACTAACGTGTCTTGCAGGTATGAAAGGAACAAGCTAAGCCTCGGATGAACAGTGTCCGAGGCGCCTCCATGGAGCTTCGAGGCGCCTCGGGTGCAAAGCGGGAGCTGGTTGCGAAGCAGTGTTGGAGGCACCTCAGATGAAGCTGGAGGCGCCTTGGACCAAAGCTTGAAGGCGCCTTGAAGAGGCTTGCAGGCGCCTTAAAGCAGATAAGTGCGACCAGTTCTGTGCTAATCCACGCGTGCAACTCGGGTAGCCTGGAGGTGCCTCGGATGTGCTTGGAGGCGCCTTCAGCAGTGTATAAAAGGGGTTGTCGAGGCAGCACTTCAACAATCAATTCTCTAGAGCTCTTTCTCCTGTGTGCTGCTAACAAGACGATCGATTGAGCTACAGCAAGATCTCGACGACTCGAAGCTTCAAGATAGTGATTTTCATTGTCGGTATAATTTGTATTCCAGTTTTAATATTATACTTCAAAGTTGTACTCTCATTTACCATATTATAGTTGTTGCCCACCGAAAGCGATCAACGATCGTGGGCCTTGGAGTAGGAGTCGCCACAGGCTCCGAACCAAGTAAATAATCTGTGCCTTTGTGTGTTGTTCTTTTTATTTCCGCTACTTTAACACTCGAGTTTTATGAATCGAATGAAATAACCACGAGCGCTATTCACCCCCCCTCTAGCGCTTTCGATCCAACAAAATCCCGCTAAAGCCTTGGAGGGTGCCTCCTACTAGTCGAAGGTGCCCCCCATAACCCATTAAGGGTGCCCTCCATGTGGTTGAGGGCGCCCTCAACACTTTTTTTTCTAGCGAACAAAAACCTTCTCTGTTCACGTTTTTCACAAAACAAATCACACCGAGGCGCCCTCCTTAACCAGATTTTCTCCCTTCTGACCCCAAAATACCTCCTAGGTATACCCTCTTTCATTATATTGCTTTAATATGTCTTTTTCTGTATATTTTTATATGTGTGCATGTATAAAATAGGAAGAGAAGGAATGTAGATGCTGCTTCTAGTAGTACCCCATCCACTGATGCTAGGTTTCCTTCTGAGTGATATAGGATAGAGTTCCTTAGGCATAAATTTACTCCATTAAAATGTAGATATCTAAGAAGATCCTTTTTTACTATATATTGTCCATCTATCATCCAGATGTTTGAGCATTACTAGCTAGATAAGCTGGTTTACTGCAGCCATGCAATTAATCATGACCTGTGTGCTCAGTTTTATAGTAATATAGATAGAGTAGATGATTTGACCTAATCCACCAGAGTTGGTGGAAGGGATTTTCAATTTTCTCTCACCCTCTTATGCACTAGTCTAGCACTTAGGCCATCCACATGTTCATTTTTGTGTTACCCTAGTAGGGACCAGTCATTTGGTGAGCCCTACTGTAACGCCCAAAAATTCTCAAATTAATTTTAAAAATATTCTATGATTTTTATGGAATTTTAGAATATTTTTCTGAAATTTTTAGAATAACCGAAGTAGCAAAATTAAATAAAAACGTAAAATAGCCTAAGCGGGAATCGAACCCGAGACCCATTAGACTCTACGCCTTATAGATGACTCTAGTAACCAAGGGGCCCCAGCAGGGGTGTGCTGAAAGGAAAGGAGAACAATTATACTTAAGGTTTAGTAGGGGTATTAATCACTTAATATAAATAGGGAATTTACGTGGGGGAGTTATTATTTTTAACGACAACTTCTCCTCTCCCTCTATCCCTCACCGCCGAACCCTTTTCTCCTCATCCTCTCGACGCCAAGCCCAAGGAAAACCTAGGGTTCCACCCTAGGGTCGAAGGAGCACCTTCCGACGATAATTTCAGCACGAGGACACTCCCCTCCACGAGAAGGAAGCGTAGACGCAAGAGGATCGCCGAAACGCTCATCGTCTCCGGAAATCTAGCGATCGGATTGTAAGAATATCTAGCGCAGGATGTAAGTAACCCCTCACCTGTAGTATAAGTAGCTAATTGTATGTTTTTATGCCCTTAGTTTGCATTTATGTTCTTAGTTTAGCCATATGCAGAATTAGAGCACACCAAGCGCTCGATAAAATGCCTAGAATCGTTAAATGCTACAGTAAGCATTTTAATAGTTCAGTTAAATGCCCTAGATGCATTTTAATTAGCAAATATAGCCTTGCTTCAGTGATATAGGACTACGGTCCAATAGGTGGGCTCCCACAGTCGCCTCTAGGTTCAGATAACCTAGTAAAAGCAAGATATGATAAATCAGTTTATAAACAGTATTTTACTTTATCAGTGGCACTGTACTGGACTTCAGTTGTCCTTGGGTTGGACTCCCATAGTCGTCCCAAGGTTTAGATAACCTAGTAACCCTACTAGATTCGGGACTTGCTACCTCGGGCCTAGTTAGGGATGCGCGCGCAGCAAGTACAGTTGTCTGGCCCATCAGCAGCATGTTTAGTATTTTTATCTATTTACGAAAATAGTTTTCAACTTCATAAAACAGATAAGTGGATTCAACTTAGCTTCAGTTCAGTTTTCTATTTACATAGCAGATAGCTTTATGTTTAGTTCTTGATTGCCATGATTTACATGCTCATGTGCCATATTTTAGTATTTCTAGTATGATTCTCAGCTTGCATTTTAGCATAGCATCTTTTAAAAAGCATGATTTATATAAATGCATGTTTTTGTGAGATAGATGGTTTCTTACTAAGCTCCTAAGCTTATAAATGCATTTTCCTTATACTGCAGATAAGGGTAAAGGAAATATGGAATAGCGGAGGCTGGAGGCAATGCGATGAAGATGTGTGTGAGCAGGAACTTGGAATGAAGATCTTTGGGGGGGGAGAACTAGCAAATTAAGAACTTAGTACTCTTATAGTATTACTTTTATGCACTTTTAGATGTGTAAGTGTCTTGATTCATGAAAGTATGTACCAAGTTATGCTTAGAGTGTTATTTGTCATGTTAGTAGATAGCTAGCTATGAGTAACGGTATACCCAGTAGTAGTATTATGGTTGTAGTTGAATTCCTGAAGATTCTGTACGAGGTCGGGTCTGGTTTCTGTGGAAATTAGAAACCCAATCGATCAGCTGATCAATTGAGCAGTCCTCAATCGATCAGCCGATCGATTGGAAGAAGTCCCTGCGTACAGAACGCTAGGGAGTCGATTAGCTGATCGATTGGGGAGCCCTTGATTGATCAGCCGATCGATCGAAACGCGATCTGTCGCGTACAGAGAGCTAATGAGTCGATTAGCTGATCGATCGGCCATGGATCGATCAGCCGATCGATCGGGAATTTAATTCCTACAAGCAGAGAGCCTGTGAATCGATCATCGGATCGATTGCCCAGGCTGGATCGATCAGCCGATCGATCCAGACTTGACTCTGTGCACAGTAGCGAGTTGAGTCAATCAGTGGATCAATCAGCCAACTCCAATCGATCAGTCAATCGATTGAAATGACTGATTTCAGCTAGAAGTGTCTAACTCCAGTTTTTGATCAAATAGAAAGTTAAGCTCCCTTCTTTAGCATATGTACAACGTCAGAAGTGTATTCTGGGAATAATTTCCAGACTCTATAGTAAATCGCAGTGTGTTTTAATTAGTTCAGTTCTTTTCCGCACAAGAATAGTTAGCATAATGTAACCCCCGGCCTTACAACTTAGTTAGTAGAAGGCGGGTCGTTACAGAGTGGTATCAGAGCAAGTTCCATACTTCCTCACACACACATCAGCATTGAACCTACAGCTTCCAAGTAAGACTATCTCTCATTTTATTTATGTTTCTTGCTTTCATGTTTATAAATAACTACAGCATGTTCCTATATGATAGCATCTAACAAGATAATAGTAGTTATGTAAACATTATTGTATTAGTTATGTATGCCCTTTGTTTCCTTAGAAAATGGTACGAGGACGTCCAGCTAAAAAGACACCAGCCACTGAGCCCCAGCATGAGGCAGGCAGCTCAGTGCCTCCCCCAGACCTTACAGAAGTAGTGGCCCAGTTACAGAAACAACTAGCTGAACAGCAACAGGAAATAGCCACCCTAAGGGCTAACCAGCAGAACACTCCCACTGTTACTCCAGAACCGAACCTAGCAACCCCAGTGGTTATAGAGGTTCCACCAGTCCAACCTACAGCACCAGTAGCCCCAGCAGCAGGGGCAAGGAGAGAAGCTTATCTGATCCAGTGGCAGAAAATCAAGCCAGAGAATTTCTCAGGCACCAGTGAACCATGGGATGCTCAAGCCTGGTTCAAAACACTGGAGAGTACGATGGAGCTTCATGACTGGCCAGAGTATGAAAAGGTGAAATGCGCCTCCTTCTGCCTGACAGGAGATGCATGTATGTGGTGGGAGAGAATTAAAGGGAAGCGCCCAGTGAACCAAATGACATGGGCCGACTTCGAGAGAGAGTTCTTTGAGGAATTCTTTCACATGCGGGTCACAAACTGCCACTATGACGAGTTCACTGAATTTCGTCAGGGCAACCTTCCAGTTGAGGATGCCGTGAAGAAATTCAATAGACTGGCTCGTCTATGCCCCGAACTAGTCAGCTCTGAAAGAGAACGAGTTCGGTTGATGCTTAAAATGTTAAGGTCGGAAATAGCAATGAATGTGGCCAGCGGCGTTCATAAGCCGCAAACTACTGAAGAACTAATAAGTAGTGCTCTGACCACCGAACATTACCAGAACAACATCAAATAGCAGAAGCAAGCCCTCTCAGAGTCTAAGAGCCAAGGAGGCTCAGGTACTCAGAAACACCAGGGCCACAGCTCTAACTGGAAAGGGAACTCCGGTAACAAACATAAACCAGGGAGTTACCCAAAAGGAGGACCAGCTAGTAAACAGCCTAGCTACCCCAAGTGCTTTACTTGTGGGAAATTCCACCCAGGAGTTTGTCGCAAGGGCACACGAGGATGCTTCGAATGTGGCCAGGAAGGGCATATGGCGAAACAATGCCCGAACAAGACCAGTGTCCCTCCACCACAGTCGATTCAGTATGGAGGTAACCCAGCGCAGTTACATCAGATGCATGCTGCTATAGATGGACCACACATCAGTCAGGGTAGACTAGAAGCCCCCGCAGCCACAACAAACGCGAGGATCTACTCACTCACCAGAGAGGACGTAGCGAATGCCTCAACAGTTGTTACAGGTCAAATTAGTATTTTACAGCAAAGTGCAACTGTCTTATTTGACACTGGGGCAACCTATTCTTATATATCCAGGACATTTGTCGAAAAGTTAGCAATACCTCCAGATGTACTCAGTGGTCAATTTCTGACGACACTACCTTCAGGAGAAATCATGACATCCACGCACTAGCTTCGAGCAGTGCCAGTCATTATAGCATATAGAGAGCTTTTTGGGGATCTGATAGTGCTAGATATGGCTGCTATGATGTCATCTTAGGAATGGACTTTCTGATCAAGTACGGTGCCTCCATAAAGTGCCATAAACAGAGAGTTGTATTTCAACCTGAAGCAGGAGTACATTTTGGGTACATCGAAGAACCAAAGAGAAAGGCCAAGAAGTTTCTCTCAGCTTTGAAAGTGCAGAGACTACTGGATTCAGGATGTACGGGATTTCTAGCACATGTAGTCAGTACCAGTCAGGACAAGGATCAAAAGTTAGAGGAGGTCCGAGTCATACGTGACTACGCAGCAGTCTTCCCTGAGGAGTTACCAGGCCTAGCACCAGGCAGGGAGATTGAATTTGAGATAGAACTTATTCCCGGTACAAATCCCATCTCCAAAGCACCCTACCGCATGGCTCCAGCAGAACTGAAGGAACTTCAGGAACAACTACAGGAGCTGCTTGACAAGGGCTTCATACGCTCTAGTCACTCACCATGGGGAGCACTTGTATTGTTCATGAAGAAGAAGGACGGGAGCATGCGCCTGTGTATAGACTACCGGACACTAAATCAAGTCACGATTAAGAACAAGTATCCTCTTCCCAGGATAGATGACCTGTTCGATTAGCTAAAGGGTGCAGCAGTGTTCTCAAAAATAGACCTCAGATCGGGATATCACCAGGTGAAAGTTAAAGAAGGTGATATACCCAAGATGGCTTTCAGGACCAGATACGGACATTATGAGTTCGTAGTCATGCCCTTTGACGTGACGAATGCTCCAGCTACTTTCATGGACCTCATGAACAGAGTATTCAAAGAATACTTAGATAAGTTTGCTATCGTGTTCATCGACGACATTCTTATCTACTCCAGGACTCAGGAAGAACACGTAGAGCACCTGGAAATAGTACTGCAGACCCTTCAGCAGAACTAGCTATACGTCAAGTTCACGAAATGTGAATTCTGGCTCGATCAAGTATCCTTTCTGGGTCACATCATCTCCAAGGATGGTATCATGGTAGACCCCAGAAAGATAGAAGCCGTGAGTAACTGGAAGAGACCTAAGAACGCCAGTGAAATCAGAAGTTTTTTGGGACTAGCAGGTTATTACAGGAAATTCATAGAGGATTTCTCCAGGATAGCCTCCCCACTAACAGCTCTCACCAGAAGGTGTTGGTTGCTACTCGGAAAACCTAGAGGTTCCACTGTACAAAAATTTTGTACAAAGGTCTGAACCCTTTCCTAGCTACCATGTGTTCTTTTAAATTAAATTTTGGATCGCCTGCGGAACTTAACACGTTTGATCCAAAACTTAATCTATTTGTTCTTTTAGGTTTTGACTTAGATCTCCTGCGGAACTTAACACGTTCGACCCAAGTCACCTTAAATTATTAATTCCATTAAATATTAATTTCCATAATTGGTTCCCAGTACTGACGTGGCGAGGCACATGGCCTTCTTGGATATGGGAGCAACCACCACCGACTAGACAAAACCTTTTATGGAAAGCTAATATTTAATTTCCTAAAATAACTTTAGGTTAACCGAAAAGAACAATCAAATCACAAGGAAAAGAAAAAATAAAAGAACACTATATCGAAAATAAATTCGAAACTCTAGAATCGTATGCCTCTTGTATTTAGTATTATTTCCAAAAATAACTAGTATGATGCGGAAATAAAAAAAAACTAGTTATACCTTTTAGAAAAACCTCTTGATCTTCTACAGTATTCCTCTTCTAACCTCGAACGTTGTGTGGGCAACGATCTTCCAAGATGAGAAACCACCAAAGCACCTTCTCCTTTCTTCAAATTTCGGCCAAGCACAAAGCTTCCAAAAGATGAAGATCTTATCCACCAACCAAGCTCCAAGGGATGTAGGCTTTCTCTCCTTCCTCAAGCTAGATCCGGCCACCAATTAAAACTCTATAAGCATGAAGAGGTTCGGCCACAAAGAGAAGAAGAAGAGAAGAAGGAAGGGCCGGCCACACCACCAAGGAAAAGAGGAAGAAAAATAGAATAGAGTCGTTCACCTTGAAGCCTCCTCTACCCCCTCTTTTATAATCCTTGGTCTTGGCAAATAAGGAAAATTTAATAAAAAAATTCCTTAGTTCTTTTTCCATTGAAAAGAAAAATTATTTAAATAAAAATAATTTTCTTTTTCAAATACAATGGCCGGCCACCTCATGCCCCAAATCAAGGAAAGTTTTAATTAAAACAAGAATTAAAACTTCCTAATTTGTTTCCAGAAATTTATAAAAATTTCTCCAATAATTTAATCCCTTCATGATTGGTTTATAAAAAGGAAATTTAATAAATTAAAATATTTCTTTTAAACATGTGGATAAAAAGAAAGTTATCTCTAAAAATTAAAATCTCTTTTAATCCACAAATAAGGAAAGATATCAAGTCTTTTCTTAATCTTTTGTAGAAACTAATAAAAGAGAATTATTAATTTTTAAACTTTCTTTTAAATCATGAACATGGTTAAAAAGGAATGTTTTCTTAAAATTTAAAATCCTCCTTTAATCAACAAATAAGGAAAGATTTCAAATTTTAAACTCTCTTTTAAACATGTAGATGATTTACAAATAAGGAAAGTTTTTACCAAAAAATTAAAACCATCCTTTTAAACTACAAATAAGGAAAGAGATTAATCTCTTCTCTTAATTTTTTGTAGAAAGCTATAAAAGGAAATTTTTAATTTTTAAACTCTCTTTTAAAATCATGATATACACATAAGAAATAATTTTATTAAAAATCTTTTTTAATATTCTAGTGGCCGACCACCTAAGCTTGGGACCCAAGCTTTGGCCGGCCACCTACATGACTCATCCACTTGATCTTGGCCGGCCCTAGCTTGGGTTCCAAGCTAGCTTGGCCGGCCCCATTGGATGGGTAAGAAGGTGAGTATGCGGTGGGTATAAATCTCTATATACTAGAGGCTACGATAGGGACCGAGAGGAGGAATTGATTTTGGTCTCCCGATGAAATTAAGCATCTCGTGTTCGCCCCGAACACACAACTTAATTTCATCAATAATAATTCATTCCACTAAAGAACTATTATTGAACTACCGCACCAATCCCAAATTACATTTTGGGCTCCTTCTTATTATGAGTGTGTTAGTCTCCCTGTGTTTAAGATAACAAATGTCCACTAATTAAGTAAGTTACTGACAACTCACTTAATTAATATCTAGCTCCAAGAGTAGTACCACTCAACTTCATCATCATGTCAGACTAAGTCCACCTGCAGGGTTTAACATGACAATCCTTATGAGCTCCTCTTGGGGACATTCTCAACCTAGATTACTAGGACACAATTTCCTTCTATAATCAACAACACACACTATAAGTGATATCATTTCCTAACTTATCGGGCTTATTGATTCATCGAACTAAATCTCACCCATTGATAAATTAAAGAAATAAATATCAAATATATGTGCTTGTTATTATATTAGGATTAAGAGCACACACTTCCATAATAACTGAGGTCTTTGTTCCTTCATAAAGTCAGTTTAAAAGGAACGACCTCAAATGGTCCTACTCAATACACTCTAAGTGTACTAGTGTAATTATATAGTTAAGATAAACTAATACCTAATTACACTACGACCTTCCAATGGTTTGTTCCTTACCATCTTGGTCGTGAGCTACTGTTTATAATTTATAAGGAACCAATAACATGATCTTCTGTGTGTGACACCACACACCATGTTATCTACAATATAAATTAATTGAGCAACTACATTTATCATAAATGTAGACATTTGACCAATGTGATTCTTATTTCTAGATAAATATTTATACCAAAAGCTAGACTTTTAGTATACACTCTAACAATCTCCCACTTATACTAAAAGACTAAGCTGCCATATCTGCTGCCATACATCTGATTCCCATGCCTTTCAAAAAGCTCTTGCCTTAAGGACCTTAGGTTATCATCTGATGCAATCTAGGTGGCAACAACTTCTCCTCGTTATACAATTTCTCGTATTGGGTAGTACTTGCGCTCTATTGTGTTTACTTGCCTTATAGACTCATGGTTTCTTCGATTTTGTTACTGCACCATTATTATTACAATAAATTGTAATAATCTTTGGACAAACTAGAAATCATATCTAAGTCTATCTTGAGGTAATTAAGTCATTCAGCTTTTATGACTACCTCAGAGGCTTGCTATATACTCAGCTTCTATGGTAGAGTCCAGAAAAACACCTATGCTTATCACTCTTCCATAGTTATGACTTTTCCTCCTAAAGTAAACACAAAACCCCGAGGTCGACTTATTATTGTCCCTATCCGATTGGAAGTCAAAATCCGTGTAACCCACAGGGACCAAATTAACTGCCTTGTAAGCTAGCATATAATCTCTAGCGCCTCTAAGGTACTTTAATATATGCTTTACTGCAGTCCAATGTCCTTGTCTAGGGTTACTTTGATATCTGCTAACTATGCCCTTGGCAAAACAGATTTCTGATCTCGTGTATAGCATACATTAGGTTGTCTAACTGCTGAAGCATAAAGAACTACCTACATGTCCTCAATCTCCTTTGATGTCATCGGAGACATCTCTTTAGATAAAGACACTCCATGCTTAAAAGGTAAGAAACCTTTCGAGGAGTTTTGTATGCTTAAAACGAGCAAGGATTTTCCGATGTATCAAGCTTGGGATAAGTAAAATATATTTTTTCTTTCGATCCCTTATTACTTTGATCTAAAAAATATATACATTATCCCAAGTCCTTTATATCGAATTATTTGGACAACCATACCCTTACTTCTGACAACATTTTGATATTGTTTCCAACTACCAAAAATGTTATCTACGTATAGTACAAGAAATACCACCACGTTTCCATCACACCTTTTGTATACACAAGACTTATCCGTTTACTCAATAAATCCATAGGTCTGGATTACTTTGATAAACTGGATGTTCCAAGACCTTGAAGCTTTGCCTCACCATAGATCGATTGAGCTTGCACACAAGATGCTCTTAGCCCTTTGCAATGAACCCTTCTGGTTGCTTTATATGGATGCTTTCATCAAGACTTCCATTAAGGAATGCTGTCTTGACATCCACTTGCCAAATAGATAAAAGAATCCGGATAGACTTAAGCATGGCTACCAGTGAAAAAGTTTCCTTTTTCATCAAGCCTTGCTTTGAAAGTTACTACCTTCCTTTCTATCCCTCTTTTCCTATTATAGACCTTTTTACACCCAAAGGCTTTTACACCATTTGGTGGTTCTACAAGCTTCCAGATTTGATTAGAATACATATATTCTAATTCTGTTATTCATTACTTTTTGCCAAGATGTTGCATCTTTATCTTGGAGTGTTTCGTCATATGTCCGGAGATCAGGTTCATGTCCTCCAGGGATCGAGTCCAAACATGAATCTTTTTAGGTTGCCTAACAACCCTCCCACTACGACAAGACACTTTCTGCAATTGTGTATCATTTGTGATACGTGTTGCAGTTTCCTTGTGGTATCTCATCTTGTACAGTTGGTACTAGATTAGACATGCCTTTTATTATTTCCTTAAGAACAAATTTTCTTATGGGCACATGGTTTATTACATAGTCCTTTTCTAAAAATCGGTCATTGATGCTAACAATGACCTTCTAATTTTTAAGACTATAAACCTACTTTCATTTTACTAGGATAACCCACAAACAAGTGAATTCCTGTCCAACTTATCATTGTCTCTCTTCTGCATATGTGCTGGACTACCCGAATCCGAATATGCTTCGAAATAGGCTTACGTCTATTCAGCAATTCTATATGAGTAGAGAGTTCTGACTTTAGAAGGTACTATATTAACTCCCGTTTCCGGAGTATATCCTTAAAATGATTTTGATAATATTCTTAATAACTCATCAATCTACTTATTTCCATAAGAGTCTTATACCTTCCTTTTCCTACACCATTCTGTTGGAGTGTACCAGGTGCAGTTAGTTTGGATTGAATCCCTACTTCTGATAAATGACTCCTAAATTCTCCCAAGAGGTACTTGCCACTACGATCTTACCGTAGTGTCTTGATACTTTTACTTTGTCGTTTCTCCACATCAACCTCGTACTCTTTGAACTAATCAAAGCACTTAGACTTGCGGCACATCAAGTAAATATATCCGTATCTCAAATAGTTATCTATAAAATAGATGAAATATTTGAAACAACCTCTTGCCTGGATGCTCATAGGATCACACAAATCAGAATAAACCAATTCCAATATATCTTTGACTCCATACCCCTTAGACTTAAAAGCTTCTTGATTATTTTTCCTTCTAAGTAAGACTCGTAGGTTGGAAAGATTTCCACTACTAATGAACCCAAAAGTTCATCAGCTACCAATGAATCCTACTCAAGTTAATATAACCTAGCCTTAGAAGCCAAAGATATAATTGGTTCATTTTCGAAGGTTACTTTCTCTTAAAGTTAGAAGATATGTTACTAATTTCCATTTGTTGCATCGTGAGAGTTATTGGATTTATAAATTGCCAACCAACGTACCAGAACAGATAACTTCCATCTTTTTCTTAATAACAACTCTGTTATTAAAAGAGGCAGAATATCAAGTTCTTTGAATAGTTTAGAAACTGAAAACTAGTTCTTTCTAAACTTGGTGCGTAAAGACAATTACTCAAAAATCCATGTTTTATTCTTATCAAAAGATAAACATCTCCCGCTGCAACAGCTACCATTTTTACAGTAGTGCCCATGTAGACAGTGTTTTAATTTTCATTTAGTTGCCGGGTTTCCTGGAACCCTGCAATGAATTGCGAACATGATTAATGGCATCTATATCTACACTCCAGGTTCTGGTAGATAACACCACTAAACATGTTTCAACTAATGAATTAAATACACCTATATTGTTCTTAGTTCTAAGAAGACAGTTTACCTTAATGTCCAAGTCCTATTTCCAATCATTACAATTGGGATTACTAAGTCTTTCTTATAGTATGACTACTAGGGGATTGACAAACATTTTAAATCCTAAGAATCACAAAAATACTTGGTCAAGATCAACTCCTTAAAAATCCCCATGAATTTTGTATGCCACGATAGTGTGGACGTATACAAAATCGAAGAGGAGATTTTATTCATTAATTTTATTATCTCGTCAACTTTACTTTATGACGAATAAAATTAATAGTTGATCTGTCTTTGATTAAATATTTGGTCAAAAACTTTTGAATTTAAAAAATATTGATTCCTCAAACAATATTATTTAAATTCACCAATACCTCAAACACCGTGAATTTTGCATGCCACGTTAGTGTGGACGTATACAAATTCAACATTTGTAAAAGGAGGGTTTTAACCCATTAATTTTATTATCTTGTCAACCTAACTTTTTGACAAATAAAATTAATAGTTGGTATCATTTGGTCACACAAATAATAGCGAGTGACTCGATGGGGAGGATACTATTAGATGTGTCTAAGTGTATACCATTACTTGACACTAAGTCCATTAATAAGATTATGCCCTTCCGTTGGGGAAGATCACACGCTCTTAATTAACTTCCTATAGTCATCCAAAAATGGAAGTCTGTTCTAGTGATCCACAAACAAGCTCATCCGTTATGGAGGAAGGCACTCAGAGCCAACGCGCAAGCTTGTTTGCATCACTTACAAACCAGTAATGGAGACCATGGGATTTACTTAAAAATCCCACTCCCACTTAGTTATTTATAAATGAGGAATTTTAACTATGCTAGCCTACTAAATATGTAAACTAACATGCACACACAGCACAATATAAAAGCAATAAATAGAAAATCTAATTTTCAACTATTATGGCTTTTATCTCTTGTTGTCCTCCGTGTGTTGTCATCCCAAGCTGCTGCCATATTTGGCCACTGCCACCGGGTCTAGCTGTCGCATCTATCTTTATCCTAGTTCCGCTGCGACTCTGGTCCTTAGAAGGTTCCACGCTTTGCAAGATTCGATCCGCGACATAAATAGAACTTTACATTTTGATCCTATATTCCTCAAAGGAATGTACATGTAACTAGATCAAAAATAAAATCCTAATAAAACTAAATACAGCTCCTGCTGTATTTTATAATACAATCATGCACACATAATAAAATACCCTTGACATGTCCAAGGGTTCAATTACACACATAATAACTATAAGCCATAATAGTTGGATCCTACATCCACAAAGTTAGCACATCCTACTATTAACCTGCCTAAATTATGTATGACATGTGCATAATTAAACTAATACCAAATACACAGAGGCAAAACCCTAGCTCTGATACCAATTGTTGGTTGCTACTCCGAAAACCTAGAGGTTCCACTGTACAAAAATTTTGTACAAAGGTCTGAACCCTTTCCTAGCTACCATGTGTTCTTTTAAATTAAATTTTGGATCGCCTGCGGAACTTAACACGTTTGATCCAAAACTTAATCTATTTGTTCTTTTAGGTTTTGACTTGGATCTCCTGCAAAACTTAACACGTTCGACCCAAGTCACCTTAAATTATTAATTCCATTAAATATTAATTTCCATAATTAGTTCCCAGTACTGACGTGGCGAGGCACATGACCTTCTTGGATATGGGAGCAACCACCACCGACTAGACAAAACCTTTTATGGAAAGCTAATATTTAATTTCCTAAAATAACTTTAGGTTAACCAAAAAGAACAATCAAATCACAAGGAAAAGAAAAAAAAAAAGAACACTATATCGAAAATAAATTCGAAACTCTAGAATCGTATGCCTCTTGTATTTAGTATTATTTCCAAAATAACTAGTATGATGCGGAAATAAAAAAAACTAGTTATACCTTTTAGAAAAACCTCTTGATCTTCTACCGTATTCCTCTTCTAACCTCGGACGTTGTGTGGGCAACGATCTTCCGAGATGAGAAACCACCAAAGCACCTTCTCCTTTCTTCAAATTTCGGCCAAGCACAAAGCTTCCAAAAGATGAAGATCTTATCCACCAACCAAGCTCCAAGGGATGTAGGCTTTCTTTCCTTCCTCAAGCTAGATCCGGCCACCAATTAAAACTCCATAAGCATGAAGAGGTTCGACCACAAAGAGAAGAAGAAGAGAAGAAGGAAGGGCCAGCCACACCACCAAGGAAAAGAGGAAGAAAAATAGAATAGAGTCGTTCACCTTGAAGCCTCCTCTACCCCCTCTTTTATAATCCTTGGTCTTGGCAAATAAGAAAATTTTAATAAAAAATTTCCTTAGTTCTTTTTCCATTGAAAAGAAAAATTATTTAATTAAAAATAATTTCCTTTTTCTAATACAATGGTCGGCCACCTCAAGCCCCAAATCAAGGAAAGTTTTAATTAAAACAAGAATTAAAACTTCCTAATTTATTTCCGGAAATTTATAAAAATTTCTCCAATAATTTAATCCCTTCATGATTGGTTTATAAAAAGGAAATTTAATAAATTAAAATATTTCTTTTAAACATGTGGATAAAAAGAAAGTTATCTCTAAAAATTAAAATCTCTTTTAATCTACAAATAAGGAAAGATATCAAGTCTTTTCTTAATCTTTTGTAGAAACTAATAAAAGAGAATTATTAATTTTTAAACTTTCTTTTAAATCATGAACATGGTTAAAAAGGAAAGTTTTCTTAAAATTTAAAATCCTCCTTTAATCAACAAATAAGGAAAGATTTCAAATTTTAAACTCTCTTTTAAACATGTAGATGATTTACAAATAAGGAAAGTTTTTACCAAAAAATTAAAACCATCCTTTTAAACTACAAATAAGGAAAGAGATTAATCTCTTCTCTTAATCTTTTGTAGAAAGCTATAAAAGGAAATTTTTAATTTTTAAACTCTCTTTTAAAATCATGATATCCACATAAGAAATAATTTGAATAAAAATCCTTTTTAATATTCTAGTGGCCGGCCACCTAAGCTTGGGACCCAAGCTTTGGCCGGCCACCTACATGACTCATCCACTTGATCTTGGCCGACCCTAGCTTGGGTTCCAAGCTAGCTTGGCCGGCCCCATTGGATGGGTAAGAAGGTGAGTATGCGGTGGGTATAAATCTCTATATACTAGAGGCTACGATAGGGACCGAGAGGAGGAATTGGTTTTGGTCTCCCGATGAAATTAAGCATCTCGTGTTCGCCCCGAACACACAACTTAATTTCATCAATAATAATTCATTCCACTAAAGAACTATTATTGAACTACCGCACCAATCCCAAATTACATTTTGGGCTCCTTCTTATTATGAGTGTGTTAGTCTCCCTGTGTTTAAGATAACAAATGTCCACTAATTAAGTAAGTTACTGACAACTCACTTAATTAATATCTAGCTCCAAGAGTAGTACCACTCAACTTCATCATCATGTCAGACTAAGTCCACCTGTAGGGTTTAACATGACAATCCTTATGAGCTCCTCTTGGGGACATTCTCAACCTAGATTACTAGGACACAGTTTCCTTCTATAATCAACAACACACACTATAAGTGATATCATTTCTCTACTTATCGGGCTTATTGATTCATCGAACTAAATCTCACCCATTGATAAATTAAAGAAATAAATATCAAATATATGTGCTTGTTATTATATTAGGATTAAGAGCACACACTTCTATAATAACTGAGGTCTTTGTTCCTTCATAAAGTCAGTTTAAAAGGAACGACCTCAAATGGTCCTACTCAATACACTCTAAGTGTACTAGTGTAATTATATAGTTAAGATAAACTAATACCTAATTACACTACGACCTTCCAATGGTTTGTTCCTTTCCATCTTGGTCGTGAGCTACTGTTTATAATTTATAAGGAACCAATAACATGATCTTTTGTGTGTGACACCACACACCATGTTATCTACAATATAAATTAATTGAGCAACTACATTTATCATAAATGTAGACATTTGACCAATGTGATTCTTATTTCTAGATAAATATTTATACCAAAAGCTAGGCTTTTAGTATACACTCTAACAGAAGGAACAAAAAATTTCAGTGGACAGAGGACTGTGAGAATATTTTCATGGAGCTCAAAAGAAGATTGACCAGTGCACCCATTCTGACTCTGCCAGAAAACACAGACAGCTTTGATATCTACAGTGACGGCTCTAAATTGGGATTTGGAGCAGTACTGATGCAAAATGGTAAGGTGATAGCTTATGCCTCCAGACAACTCAAGGACTATGAGAGGAATTACCCTACTCATAACCTTGAGCTTGCAGCAGTTGTGTTCGCCCTCAAAATTTGGAGACATTACTTATATGGAGCTCAGTGTAGAGTGTATACAGATCATCAGAGTCTGAAGTACTTCTTCACTCAGAAGGATCTGAATATGCGACAGCGTAGAAGGCTCGAGCTGGTCAAGGACTATGACATAGACATCCTCTATCACCCAGGAAAAGCCAATAAGGTCGCAGACGCACTTAGCAGGAAGTCCAATGCCACCTTACTATCCCTAGCAGCCATATCACTGCCCCTACAAAAGGAGATTACATATTTCAGTCTCGAACTTATAGTTGGGCAACTCTCTACTATGACATTAGCATCTAACCTACTTGGTAATATCCAGACAGCTCAGGATCAGGATTCTGAAATTCAAAAAATCAAGCAAGGGTTAGCAGAATCAGAAAGTGGAGAGTTCAGAGTGCCCGATAGAGGGGTAGTGTATTTTGGTGACAGATTATGTGTTCCAGATCAGGAGGAACTACGAAGGAAGATCCTAGGTGAGGCTCATAGGACTCCTTATGCGATGCATCCTGGCTCCACCAAAATGTACCAAGACCTAAAGAAACATTTTTGGTGGCCTGGGATGAAAAGAGACATCGCTAGCTATGTCAGTACCTGTCTGACCTGTCAGAGGGTCAAGGCAGAACACCAAAGACCAGGAGGATTCTGCAGCCTATTCAGATCCCAGAATAGAAGTGGGAGGATATTTCTATGGATTTTATAGTGGGACTACCCAGAACCATGAATGGTTTTGATGCCATCTGGGTGATCGTCGACAGATTGACTAAGTCATCCCACTTCTTAGCTATCAGGATATCCTACTCCATGAAGCAGCTAGCTCAGTTGTATCTCAAGGAGATCGTCAGACTGCATGGAGTCCCATGCACCATCCTTTCAGACAGAGATAGTAGATTCACATCACACTTCTAGGAGTGTGTGCAGTCAGCATTGGGTACCAGGTTAAAATTTAGCACAGCTTTCCATCCTCGGACAGATGGTCAGACGGAGCGAGTAAATCAGGTACTTGAGGATATGCTCCGAGCGTGTGCCCTAGACTTCAAGGGGAGTTGGTGCAAATATCTGAGTTTAGCAGAATTTGCATACAACAATAGTTATCAGGCCACTATCGGTATGGCACCTTACGAGGCTCTCTAGATCTGGTGGCAGATACCACAGCAGCTATACAGCAGATCCGCTAGAGGATAGAGACAGCTCAGAGCCGCCAGAAAAGTTATGCTGATACACGACGCCGACCCTTAGAGTTTTCAGTTGGGGATACAGTATTTCTCCGAGTGGCTCCCATGAAGGGGGTAATGCGTTTTGGGAAGAAGGGCAAATTGAGTCCCAGATATGTGGGACCATACCTTATCATCAGAAGAGTTGGCAAGGTAGCATATGAGCTAGAGCTACCCCAGGAGATGTCAGCTATTCATAACGTATTTCATGTCTCTGTGCTGAAGAAGCATATCCCAGATGCCACCCAGGTGATTGAGCCCCAGTCAGTACAAGTCCGCGAAGACCTCAGCTATGACAGTCGGCCTATTCAGATAGTAGACCGAGCAGTTAAGAAATTACGGAACAAGGAGGTACTATTAGTAAAAGTTGTTTGGCAAAATCACACAACAGAAGAGGCAATTTGGGAGACAGAAGCTAGTATGAGGCAGAAGTACCCAGAGTTATTCTAAGTTCAAGGACGAACTTTTTATAAGGTATGGGGGATTGTAACGCCCGAAAATTCTCAAATTATTTTAGAAATATTCTATGATTTTTCTGGAATTTTAGAATATTTTTCTGGAATTTTTAGAATAGCCGAAGTAGCAAAATTAAATAAAAACGTAAAATAGCCTAAACGGGAATCGAACCCGAGACCTATTAGACTCTACGCCTTATAGATGACTCTAGTAACCAAGGGGCCCCAGCAGGGGTGTGCTGAAAGGAAAGGAGAACAATTATACTTAAGGTTTAGTAGGGGTAATAATCACTTAATATAAATAGGGAATTTAAGTGGGGAGTTATTATTTTTAACGACAACTTCTCCTCTCCCTCTATCCCTCACCGCCGAACCCTTTTCTCCTCATCCTCTCGACGCCAAGCCCAAGGAGAACCTAGGGTTCCACCCTAGGGTCGTAGGAGCACCTTCCGGCGATAATTTTGGCATGAGGATGCTCCCCTCCGCGAGAAGGAAGCGTAGACACAAGAGGATCGTCGAAATGATCATCGTCTCCGGAAATCTAGCGATCGGATTGTAAGAATATCTAGCGCATGATGTAAGTAACCCCTCACCTGTAGTATAAGTAGCTAATTGTATGTTTTTATGCCCTTAGTTCGCATTTATGTTCTTAGTTTAGCCATATGCAGAATTAGAGCACACCAAGCGCTCGATAAAATGCCTAGAATCGTTAAATGCTACAATAACATTTTAATAGTTCAGTTAAATGCCCTAGATGCATTTTAATTAGCAAATATAGCCTTGCTTCAGTGATATAGGACTACGGTCCAATGGGTGGGCTCCCACAGTCGCCTCTAGGTTCAGATAACCTAGCTCTAGGTTCAGATAACCTAGTAAAAGCAAGATATGATAAATCAGTTTATAAACAGTATTTTACTTTATCAGTGGCACTGTACTAGACTTCAGTTGTCCTTGGGTTGGGCTCCCATAGTCGTCCCTAGATTTAGATAACCTAGTAACCCTACTAGATTCGGGACTTGCTACCTCGGGCCTAGTTAGGGATGCGCGCACAGCAAGTACAGTTGTCTGGCCCATCAGCAGCATGTTTAGTATTTTTATCTATTTACGAAAATAGTTTTCAACTTCACAAAACAGATAAGTGGATTCAACTTAGCTTCAGTTCAGTTTTCTATTTACATAGCAGATAGCTTTATGTTTAGTTCTTGATTGCCATGATTTACATGCTCATGTGCCATATTTTAGCATTTCTAGTATGATTCTCATCTTGCATATTAGCATACCATCTTTTAAAAAGCATGATTTATATAAATGCATATTTTTGTGAGATAGATGGTTTCTTACTAAGCTCCCAATCTTATAGATGCATTTTCCTTATACTGCAGATAAGGGTAAAGGAAAGATGGAATAGCGGAGGGTGGAGGCAATGCGATGAAGATATGTGTGAGCAGAAACTTGGAATGAAGATCTTTGGGGGGGGGGGGGGGGGGAACTAGCAAATTAAGAACTTAATACTCTTATAGTATTACTTTTCTGCACTTTTAGATGTGTAAGTGTCTTGATTCATGAAAGTATGTACCAAGTTATGCTTAGAGTGTTATTTGTCATGTTAGTAGATAGCTAGCTATGAGTAATGGCATACCCAGTAGTAGTATTATGGTTGTAGTTGAATTCCTGAAGATTATGTACGAGGTTGGGTTTGATTTCTGTGGAAATCAGAAACCCAATCGATCAGCCAATCGATTGAGCAGTCCTCAATCGATCAGCCGATCGATTGAGCAGTCCTCAATCGATCAACCGATCGATTGGAAGAAGTCCTCGTGTACAGAATGCTAGGGAGTCGATTAGCTGATCGATTGGGGAGCCCTCGATCGATCAGCCGATCGATCGAAACGCGATCTGTCGTGTACAGAGAGCTGATGAGTCGATCAGCTCATCAATCGGCCATGGATCGATCAGCCGATCGATCGGGAATTTAATTCCTGCAAACAGAGAGCCTCTGAATCGATTATCAGATCGATTGGCCAGGCTGGATCGATCAGCCGATCGATCCAGACTTGACTCTGTGCACAGTAGCGAGTTGAGTCGATCAGTGGATCGATCAGCCAACTCCAATCGATCAGTCGATCGATTGAAATGACTGATTTCAGCCAGAAGTGTCTAACTCCAGTTTTTGATCAAATAGAAAGTTAAGCTCCCTTCTTTAGCATATGTACAACGTCAGAAGTGTATTCTGGGAATAATTTCCAAACTCTATAGTAAATCGCAGTGTGTTTTAATTAGTTCAGTTCTTTTCCGCACAAGAATAGTTAGCATAATGTAACCCCCGACCTTACAGCTTAGTCAGTAGAAGGCGGGTCGTTACACCTACTCCCATATCACCCTAGATACTATCTATATGCATCTTTTTGGGGAGGATAGACCACCTGTAGTGACTGACTTCAGGTCACTCTCTCTTAGGGTGCAGGACTATATCATGTACCGAGTTCTGACTTCCTGCATTATGTCAATCACATCTTGGAACGTTCTGAAGATGTACCCATCTCATTCTTTCTTTTTGTACGCCCTCTGTCAGCGTTTGGATATAGATATAACGTTACATATGTTTCATAACATTATTCGTGCATCTGGTCTCATCACTAGACTCGAGATCCATATGTCCTATTGGCATGTCTTGACATATATGTTTTTGACCTTAGGGATAGACACGATCTAGGGGAGGGTTACCTCCCTTAGTTCTTATGATGTGTTCAGACAGCATCAGTTAGCCCTAGTGCATGTAGATATTACCACTCAAGGGATCATAGCCTGGAGAGGTGGGCCACAACCAGTTGCTCCAGCAAGAGATGAATTTATGCCTCTGCCGAGGGAGAGGAGTGGTTAGAGTTTACAGAGGCAGATCTCTTTGAGCATCCTCCTCCGGCACAACCCTCGACCCCGACTTGACGCTCGACTTCACTGTCCGTCGAGGATCGCCTCACTCGTCTATAGGAGCCCTCCACGCAGTTATAGCAGACAGTCTCGGATGATTTCAGCACACTCCGGGGGGAGATGATAGCTCTCTGGGATGACATGACTTCATACTTGACCAGATCCTTCAGACTTTACGGGGCCCTGAGTGACCATTACCACTACTTACTGACGATGCTCCGACCTGATCAGTCCATATATTTCTCTATGCTTTGTATATAATTGACATACTATCTATAGATAATTTATTCTGGTCTATTTGATGAACATGCTTTATAGACTTATTCGTTCTACCTTTCAAATTGCTATTTAAGTTTGTTACTCAGTTTTAAAGTTCTAGGAAAAATATTTTCAAAATTCCAATCTTATTAGCTTTTCAAAATAATGGACTTTGTCTAAGTATTTACCCCCTAGAAAGCATGTACCCCTAATTCTTAGCCAGAGCATCTCACAAGCATACTAGGTTTACCTTGCTTTTGTATGATCAACACTTAGAATGGTGTGAGATGCATAGGGTACTGCCTGGACTTCAGAATACTTATGTCTGTGCATCGACATAAGTCTGGAAAATAAATACATACTTTATATCAATCAAATTAAGTGATCCATGTTTAGTCAAAACTAACTGGAACATTTACTTAATTTGACTAACTAAGTGAAAGTTACTACCTCTTGGTAAACAGCTAGTAACTAAAGGTTAGACAGTTGTTTGTAAGTAAATATTTTTGGTTACTCATGCTTGAACTCTAGGATTTTTTATAACAAAATTGTTTTGACATTAATCAAGGGGGAGTGAACAAGGGATTTTTAAAACTAAGTTGATATTTTCTTTTGATTTAGTTTTTGAAATAATAAATAAAAAAAAACTTATTATGTTACTTAGTGTTGAAAAACTTTTTTATAGTTTTTTCTCAACTTTTTACTAAGTGTTGGAATTTTTTTTAAAAGTAAATTCTTGATTTTTGAAATAAATATTTTTGACTAAGCTTAAAAATATCTTTTGGCAAAATTATTTTAACTACATTTTACTAAGATTTTTCTCTTTTCGAACTAAGGTGTTAATTTTTAAGATTCTTTTAAGCTCATTTTTTCTAAAAGTAAATATTTTTTTTCAAATATCTTAATATTTAGCTAAGCATTGAGTAAAAGTATTATCTTGGGATTATCTTTTAACTTTTCTAAAGTATTTGACTAGTTTTAGAACTCTTTAAACATTTATAACTTTTTCTAAGTTATTTTCAAAAATTTTAAAAACTTTGCTAAAGTTTCTTTACTAATATTTCAAGTATGAGTTGCCTTTCATGGAGAGCTAATTATTCCCTTCTACAATTAGTATTTTTTAATCTATGGCAAAGGGGGAGAGGAAAATGAAAGTTAAGTTAAAAATAAATAAAAAGTTAAGTTAAAATTGAATAATTAGAACAACTTGTTATTGCATTAATTGCAAGGTTTTTATGTCATGTTGTATTAATCTTACTATCTTTCTATGTATGCCATGTTGTATTAATCTTACTATCTTTCTATGTTATAATCTTGCTATGTTTTTACTTAACTTTGAATTTTGTTGCAATAATCTAAAAGGGGGAGATTATTGGTGCGGTAAGCATCTGACGATCGAACATAAATTTTGATAATAACAAAGAGTTTAAAGTTAAGGTCATTTGTGATCTAACATGTTTAAATGAGTTTGCAGAAAAGTCCTAAGTGTACGTAGGCAAAAGTCGTAGTTGCGATTAGATAGGTTGATAAACCTAGGAGGTGGTAACCCTAGGTCCTAGGGGGTGGTAACCCTAGGTGGAAAGTCTAGGCGGGTCGAGGACTTCAGGCAAAAGTCCTAGAGTCGAAGACTCTAGGTGGAAAGTCCTGGTGTCGCAAACCAGGTGAAAGACTGGACGGGTCATGGAGCGGACGTCCAATAGAAAGTAATGGAGCATCGGACGCTAAGAAAAAGTCCAGTTGGTCTGGAGGATCAACTGGCAATAGGTAAACTCTTCTGAGTGGAGTAGGTGAGGACGTGTTCCCCGATGATGGAATAGTAGGCGTCGGTTCGACTTAGGGCACCCTCCATGGTGTTGAAGGCACCCTCAATAGGCTATATAAGTATGTCTCGAGCAGCAACAAATGTACAATACAATTTGACAACCCGTGGGCTCAACTAATCCAGGAGGTGGAAGTCTTTCTCTCCATTCGTGCATAAGATAAATCTGGAAGTACAAATAGGTTCACGATCGACAGTCAACTTCTCAGATTTTTCATCTCACTAAAAGAAAATGAATTGTACCCTAAGATGAAACCGTCATCTTAGTTGTCCTTACAAGATGGCCACCCACACTTTAAAAAGGATAATTCACATGGGGGCATTTATCGAGCTATTTTCATATCCATTAAAATTGATCCCAAACATGTTACATTAAACACCCCTACGAATACCCAACAACACCGGCGAATTGAGCCCTCCCATTGAAGAATAAGAGAGAGATGATCAAATATTTATTCTCCTTTCTCGAAAGTTCTATGGATCAAGCCCATAGGACATTGACAACTATCTATATGGGTTAAGAGTCCAACCCAAGGTCAAGGAGGATCTTTAGAAAGAATCGTTACATCTTTTTCACGACTTGAATTAACATTCTAGAAAATTAAAAAATTTATAATTTTTTGTGCAGTCATAATTATTTAAAATTTTCAGTTCTTGTATTCATGCAGCCTTTAGTTTATTGTATTTATTTCAAACAGCTGTCAAAATTTGATTTTGACTAATCCAATTTAATTATTAAATTCCAAACTCCTAGAAGAAAAAAAAACAAAAAAATTAGATCAAATGAGAACGCAGCGGCTAAATATTTCTCCCTCCCTTAATTAAAGGTCCACAATATTGTGGCGTCAAGTAAAATTTTATCATATTTTATTTAATTTATACATGTCATTGTACACGAATTAATTAATCATGCATTCTCATAATTTCACGATCATAATATTGGACAAAACAATAGGTTACGAGAGATTTTACGAATTAATTGAATTTAAATATATTAAATTAAATTCAATTTATATGTCGAGATGATCTGAATAAATAATCTCAGGTTATCAGTAGAGACTAGTTTATATCAACTACTGGACGCAGACTATACAATATCCAAGCTAACTAAGCGGTCGACCGAGCAAGTCGGCCTAATGTCCGACCGGGCAGAGGGTCGAGCGGTCGAGTGGACCGAGCAAGTGGCTAAGCAAGTGACCGGCTGAGTAGACCGAGCGAGTGGCCGGGCGAGCGAGCGTTCAGCCAAGCGAAGTGAGCAAGCGGCTGGAAAAGTGACTAAACGGGCAAGTGAGCAGCCGGACGGGCGAGTCGCAGACCACGTGATTGAGCTGTCGAGCGAGCAAGCGAACAAGCGGCCTGGTGAATTGGGCGAGCGACCGAGCGACCGAGCGAGCTGCAGTCGGGCAAGGGTGGACCGAATGAACATAGAGGACGACCGAGTTAGAGGCCGAACGAACGTAAAGTTTGAACGGGCGGATGGACCGAGGCCTACGAGGGCCACAGTTTCCTTGAAACATATTCACCCCACCTTCGGCTATACTTCGAGGTTTACTCGGGTCGTCTATTTTCTAGGATAAAATGGTGAACCGTGAATTCCACGAAGTATCGATGGTCAAGGCGAACTGAGAGGTACCCGACTGTAATCACGGACTTTTCGCCGAGCAAGAGATGCACGATAGAGGAGAAGGGGAATGTAGGAGGAGAGCTTCAACTTTTTGAGCATGCAACCTTTTGCTTGTGGTCACATCTTTCTTATATAGGAGCTCAGACCAATGAACAACGTTAATGCTGATGTTTCACTCAGCTGTATTAATCTTTAATTTAATGCATCGGTTGGAAAAATGTTGGTTGTTCCACTTGGGCAAATTTTGCCCCGATCGGTCCAGCATTCGATGCATGTAGGTCGTGCTCGTACACGAGTCAACTTGATTCAGTGCAATTCAGGCCCTGGATTTGCACCCTCCTGCGCACCCACGCGTGAGAGAGAGTCTCTCCCCATGTATTTGTTCACATCATCAATGCATGTGAATCAATATAAACCAGCAAACATGCCTTGAAACTCCCAATGTGGGACTAAAGTCCTATTCACAATGGAGCTTCATGCCTCTTCCACCTCTTCTCCATTCACATATATCCAACAATCTCTCACATGAATAGAGATAGAGTATGTGATAGCATTCAATAGTTGAGTCCAGTATCGGACAGGTAGGTTTTACCCTTTGAACCTTCCCTTGTGAAGATCTGTTTGCTTACTGGCTAACAGTAGACGCGAAGTCCTTGAACTATTCTTCCATCTGTGTAAGTATTGATATATCTCACCCAAGACTCTCCCTAATACAACTCATTTCTCATGAGTGTGTTCGTTCTTGGCCATGAACACGCCTGGTTCTGTGAGAAGTTCTAAGAATTGTGTCTTCAATTTTCTTCGAAGCGGCCCCACTTCTTTCTCACATAGGTGATCTCTTAAGACTATTCTACATTACTCTTCTTGGATCATTAAAAGCTATGTATTTAACCTCCATCGTTGATTGATTCATTGGGTCATTTCCCCATAGTGAGCAACTTTGTCAGTACAATTAGGTTGTCCCTTTGAACCTAGTTCTTGGGATCTCCAGTCTACATAGGTTGGATTTCCTTTGCACCAACATTTCTTATCGGCATCAAACCCATCTCTCGTGATGAGCTTGTTGGAGCAATCCCAATGGTCCGCGGGACCATGTGTTTTGGTGTTTGGGCAAAGGGTTTAAGTTAGGTTCACCCTTGTATTTGATATGTGTATTTGAGTTGTGCAGGTTTGCAGGATACACATATGACTCAGGTTGATGGCTTCGGGTCCGGTGAAGGATGGAGCATCCGAGGGACCGTGGACAAGGCAGCGAGGACAAGGGCCGAGGGAAGCGACTTCGAGGCATACGCGAAGGATGGCATTGGGTACGAGCCGCGGGCTTGAATGCATCCGAGGGACGAGAGCCAAAGGAAGTAGGCTTGAAGGCAAAAGGTCAAAGCTGCAAAGGAAGAATCAAGTGAGTCATAAGGGTGAGGGTACGAGTGCACGAGAGATTGTACTCGGAGTAAAATCCTAGATTTTAGGGTTTTTAGCGATCTTGTGGCATCTTGTAGCGATCGTAGCGCCATCAGTAGCAAGATGTGATCGCATGTTTTAGCGGATGCCGATCGCGCCGAAACGAATGTGTGGAATCGAGCCGTTGGGATGTAACGCCGAATTTCCAGAGGGCGTCGATCGCATGTTTTAGCAATGATCGGTAGGCGGGTTTTCCAACCCGTGGCCTATAAAACCAAAGCTTGGGAGCTTGGTTTGAGTTGACGAAATAGAGGTGGTTAATCTCTATTAGTAGTCTACTTGTGCCCTAGCATCAAAAGAGTTCTTGTGAGGGTTGTGGTGAGGTTTCTCCACCCACAAGGAGCTACGTGAGCTAGCCGGAGTTTGCCGGGGAGTAATCCACCGAAGGATCGGGATCATCCACCTTACGGACAGCCGTGGAGTAGGAGCCCTAATCTCCGAACCACGTTAAACGATCGTGTCAATTGGTTTGCTTGTCTTTCTCATTCTTAGTCTTTAGCTTTCGTATTTGTATTTGTATTGTTTGTATTCCGCTGTGCTAACAAATACGTAGGAAGCGATTATTTGGGGGTGCCGTCTATCCAACCCCCCTTCAAGCCGGCCGACCGATCCCCAACAGAGCTTACAACTAACTCTCGGTTTAACCCCTTGGTTAGCGGATCTGCTAGGTTATTCTTTGACTTCACATAGTCAACAACGATAACTCTCGTTGAGAGTAGTTGTCTAATAGTATTATGTCTATGATGTATATGCCTAGATTTACCATTATATAGATGACTATGTGCCTGACTGATTGCTAATTGACTATCGCAATGTATGTAAATTGCTGACCAAGTTTTAACCATTTTAGAATATCTTCTAAGAATTGCTATAGTCATTCAGCCTTTTCACCACATCTATCAAGAGCTACAAACTCAGATTCCATCGTAGATCTGATTATTACCGTTTACTTAGAAGATTTCCAAGAAATGGCTGCACCTCCTAGAGTGAATACATATCGACTCACAGACTTAGAGTCTTTTATGCCAGATATCCAACTTGCATCACTATATCCTTCGATTATAGCAGGACACCTCGTATAGTGCAGTCCATATTCACGAGTATAACTCAAGTACCTTAGTACTCTTGTTATCCCTTTCCAGTGCTCAACACCGAGACTACTCATGTATCTACTCAGTTTACTTACTGTGTAGGCCAAGTCTGGTCGTATATAACTCATCAAGTACATCAGACTTCTAATCACTCGAGAGTACTCTATCTGAGAGATACTTTTGAAAGTACCTCGGGTAGTTTTGATGTGGTCAACCAAGTTCAGTTAGGTCCTGTGTGTGTTTGATCCTTCAATCTAAGTGTGCAAGAGCTTAGGAATACAAGAAGTCAAGCAGAAGACGCAGCTAGTGAGAAGGATGACACGGGAAGAGAGTCGATGGGCTCGGTGCATCCAAAAGATGAGATATTGCGGAAGAGTACACCGGTGAACGAGAAGGACGTGCGTGGTGGTCCGAGGGACGAGAAGCCAGGGAGGAAGGGTTCTCATGGAGAAGATCGGAAAATGGATTTGGGTGAGCCCTATTCCGGATGGCCGGAATCACCCATGCGAGCAAACTAACGGAGGAGTCAATGGAAAAGTATGGAGCTCGGTAGCAGCTGCTGAAGGCGCCTTCAATGGTATTGAAGGCACCCTCGCGCCTTCTGGTGGAAGGCGCCTTCAACCCTTGAAGATGCCTTCGCGCCTTTATGGAATGTGCCTTCAACCTCTTGAAGGCTCCTTAGACTGGGCAAACTTAACCGTTAACAAAGATAAAATTTTATCTTCGCATTGCCTCGCAGGAGGCGCCTTCCACCTTGTTGGAGGCATCTTCCAGTCTTGGATAAAATTTTTCAGGGGCTATAAAAAGGCCCCTGGACTTAGGAACAAATAATCATCAACTAAATAACAACTTATGTATTAACTTCCTAGTAACTTTTTGAGCTTTTTAAAGAGTGTAAGAGGCTTCTCCGCCTTCATCAAAGGAGACATTTTTAGTAGAGCTTTACAACCACCTTGGATTAACAACCACCTACGTTGTAACTAAGTAAAAATCATAGTCTCTTACTTATTTTCCTTTTAAGTTGTTATTTCGTTTATTATTGTTGCTTAATTAGAATTGTGCTACTAATACAAAGCCAAAGAATGGGAAGGGGTTTGTTTTCTTCTTACAGATAATTCACCTCCTCTTGCTGGTCCTGCTACACTAACAACTTTCACCTCAATTTTTTGATAGATGTTGACTCGTATTTATCGGCGTTTGTGCCAACGCACTATCACCCTTGGTGGATTTCTCAAGAATCTTGTCTATGTAATGAGACTGACTAAGAACAAGTCATTTTGTTGTTCTAAGAATTTTGAATCCTAGATTCACATCAATTAGGCTCATGTCTTTCATGTCAAATCTTGATTTCAACATATCTTTAGTGGATTTGATTATCTTATCATTACTCTCAATGATAAGTATGTCATCTACATATAGGTACAAGATGATATAGTTATTCTCTGTGGTTTTCATGTAGACATATTTATCACATTCATTAATGTTAAATCCACATTCTTTCATGACATTATCAAATTTTTCATGCCACTGCTTTGGTGCTTGTTTCAAACTATATAATGACTTCCCAATCTACAAACCTTACTTTTCTGTCCTGACATAGAAAACCCCTCAAGTTGCTCCATATAGATTTCCTCTTCTAAATCTCCATTTAGAAAGGTTATCTTTACATCCATCTGATATATTTCGAGATTCCATAGAGCAGTAATAGCCAATAATACTCTAATGGAAGTTATTCTCGACATCGGAGAATATGTGTCAAAGTAATCGAGACCTTCTTGTTGTTTGTATCCTTTGATTGCCGCTCTAGCCTTATACTTATTAATTGTGTCATCTAACTTTATTTTCTTCTTGAAGATCCACTTGCAACCTAGTGGTTTACTTCCCGGAGGAAGATCCACAAGTTCCTAAGTGTGATTTTACAAGATAGAGTCTATCTCATATGTAATTTCCTCTCTCGAGTGAGGTCCATCAGAAGAGCCTACAACTTATGAGTAATTTCGGGGCTCACTTTCCAACATGAAAGAGATAAAATCTGATCCATAAAATTTTTTTACCCGAGCTCTTTTACTCCATCTAAGCTCAACCTCCACTGATTCCTCATTATCATCTTCACCCTGTGTTTCATATGCCCGCTTTTAGGAGATAGTATCCTCTTGGGTCTTATATGAAAACACATGGTTGAAGAACGAGTCAATTCTCAATTCTATTATCGAGTTCTTGTATATCTTCGATATTTGTGACTCATACACAAAAAATCGATACGCATTGCTATTTTATATATATCCAATAAATATACAATCAGTAGTCTTTGTGCTTATCTTAATCCTTTTCAGATCAGGCACCAAATCTTTGGCAAGACACCCCCACATTCGTAAATATTTATAAGATGGTTGTCTTCCATTCCACAACTCATAAGAGCTCTTATCTATTTTTTTTCTAGGGCACTGATGTGCGTAGATTATATACACTTTTATGCATACTTTGACGCACATCTACTTATATAATTTATGTTTATTCCATTCTATTTCATTAGAATATCATACTTTCATCATATTCTATTCGGAAATTGGCTCTTTGCTTATTTTATCGACAGGACGCTATTTGGAGCGAAAATGGAGCAAAAACGCCATTATCATGCCTTCGTCATGCCAGTACCCGATGCGAAGAAGGCCACGACCGTGTACCCCACATGGTCGTGCCGTTATCCCCGTGGCCAAGAAGCACATGGTCGTGCCAAATGGCACGACCGTGCCAACATTCTAGTGGCAAGGAAGGTCACGACCGTGTGAATCCACACGGCCGTGTGACCTAGGCAGAGAAGAAGAAGGCCACGGCCGTGTGAATCCACATGGCTGTGTGACTCAACCCGAGAAGAAGCCGTGTGAGGCTGTGTGGATTCCACACGGCTGTGTGACGAAGAACACGGACCGTGCCACGCTGTGCTGAATTTTAGGCAGATTGCAGATCGTTCGTAATTTGGCCATGACTTTGTGCTCCATTAGAGTTTCGGGATGTTCTTATACCAAAACGTATCTGACTTCAAGATCTACAACTTTACTTCAGATCCATCAGAGAGAAAGCATCGTCTGCCGGCACGACCGTGCTTCCCAACCGCTGGTTCAACTGGACCTCCACCCATACTGCAGACTAAACTTCGAACCGCTATAACTTTCGGCTTGGTTGGATCCAGGGATCGATCCAAGTATCAGATTGAAGATACTTTCAAGAGATACAACTTTGGTTCAGGGTGAATCATGAGGAAACCTGGTTTAATGGGTGAAATATCCGGTTTACCAGACCCTTGTAATTCTGATTTTCCTGAGCAGCTTGGAGGAGGTATAAAAGGGTTAAGAACCCTATTCTTGATCATCTTTGGTTTGGGGATTTCACCCCCTCTCCTTGGGAAAGGGCTCTCCCCTTCGGGGGAAACCCTAGAGCTTCATCCCTCGCTATCTCTTGACGTTCCATCCATCTCTAGAGCAAAGAGGCATCACCAAGACATCGAAAACCTTGGCAAGCATCTCTTCTTCCCCTTCTTCTCACATCAAGGGTTGTAAGTGTGCTTTACTTTATGTTTTGAGGTTGTTCCTCTCTCGCAATGGAGTAGATCTCCTTTTCTATGGATGTAGGGAGTAGTTTTGGATAGAGTTTGATGTAAGACTCATGTTTGTACCTTTACTCGTTGGATGATTTCTCTTGCTTCATTTCTATTTGATATGCATGTGACTTGTTGCCTTGTCATGTTGATTGATTGTGTAGGAATTGCCAATTTCGTAAAGAGAGGATCTTAGATCGTATACCCGAGGGGCCCTAGTGACAGGAGTAACCCGTTCATGAACATCTAGGATATTCCCTTGAAAGGAGAGACAACTTCTCCACAAGGAAGTAAGAGACCAAACCAAACCCCTATCTCTATCCCTAATGTTACCGATTAGATTTGTATTCTTGTGATCTACCGAGACACCCTAGTGACAGGGGTTAATCGTAACAGGATTTCACAGGGATCTTCTCTGATTAGTACTTAAGGATAGTAACTTTAACTTCCGGCGAAAGTATGTTGATTGACGATGAGTAAAAGATAGAACATGATGCATCAGGTTCCACCACAACGAAACCGAAATCCTAGAATCCATTTCCACCACAACATGATGCATCAGTGTCTCCCTTCAGCACATGTGCCGGATTACCATGAATCCGAATATGCTTCAAAATAGGCTTACGCCTATTCGACAATTCTATGTGAGTAGAGAGTTCTGACTTAGAAGGTACTATGTTCACTTTCGTTTCAGAGTATCTCCTCAAAATGAATTTGGTAATTTTCTGAATAACTCATTATTGATCTAACTATTTCCATAAGAGTCATATACCTTCCTTCTACTACACCATTCTGTTGGGGTGTACCAGGTGCAGTCAGTTGGGATTGAATCCCGACTTCTGATAAGTGACTCCTAAACTCTCCTAAGAGGTACTCGCCACTACGAACAGACCGTAGTGTCTTGATACTTTTACCAAGACATTTCTCCACATCAACCTCATACTCTTTGAACTAATCAAAGCACTTAGACTTGCGGCGCGTCAAGTAAATGTATCCTTATCTCGAATAGTCATATATAAAAGAGATGAAATATTCGAAACAACCTCTTGCATGGATAGTCAAAGGTCCACACTAATCAGAATGAACCAATTACAACATATCTTTGGCTTCATACCCCTTAGACTTAAAAGCTTCTTGGTTATTTTTCCTTCTAAGTAAGACTCGCAGTTTGGAAAGAATTCCACTACCAATGAACCCAAGAGTTCATTGGTTATTATCCTTTGAATCCTACTCAAGTTAATATAACCTAGCCTTTGATCCCAAAGATATGATTGGTTTATTTCCGAAGGTTGCTTTCTTTTATTACAGTTAGAAGATGTGTTATTAATTTCCATTTGTTGCATAGTGGGAGTTATTGAATTTATAAATTGCCAACCAATGTACCAGAATAGATAACTTCCCTCCTTTTCTTAATAACAACTTTGTTATCAAAAGAGACAGAATATCAAGTTCTTTGAATAGTTTAGAAATTGAAAACTAGTTCTTTCTAAACTTGGTACATAAAGACAATTTCTCTAAATTCATGTTTTATTCCTATCGAAGGATAAACATCTCCCACTGCAACAACTGCTACTTTTGCATTAATGCCCATGTAGACGGTGATTTTCCCTTTATATAGTTGTTGGGTTTCCTGGAACCCCTGCACTGAATTGCAGACACGATCAGTGACTCCCGCATCTACTCACCAGGTACTGGTAGATAACACGATTAAACATGTATCAACTAATGAATAAAATATACCTTTATTATTCTCAGTTCTGAGAGGACAGTACACCTTAGAGTCCAAGTTTTGTTTCCTATCCTAATTGGGACTACTAAGTCTATTCTATAGTATAACAGATAGGGGATTGACAAACATTTGAAATCCTAAGAATCACAAAAATATTTGGTTAAGACCAACACCTTAAAATCCCCATGAATTTTATATGCCACATTAGTGTGGGCGTATACAAATTCAAACTCTAATAGGAGATTTTATCCATTAATTTTATTGTCTTGTCAACCTATCTTTTAATACAAATAAAATTAATAATTGGTCTTTCTTTGATCAAATATTTGGTCAAAACTTTGAATTTATAATAATATTGATTCCTCAAACAATATTATTTAAATTCACCAACACCTCAAACACCGGGAATTATGCATGTCACATTAGTGTGGACGTATACAAATTCAAACATTTGTAAGAGGAGGGTTTAACCCATTAATTATCTTGTCAACCTTAAATTACCTCAAACACCATGAATTTTGTATGCCACATTAGTGTCGACGTATACAAATTCAATTGTTTGTAAGAGGAGGCATTACCCATTTTATTTTGTCAACCTAACTTTATGACAAATAAAATTACCTCAAACACCGTGAATTTTGTATGCCACGTTAGTGTGGACGTATACAAATTCAAACATTTGTAAGAGGGGGGTTTTACCTAACTTTATGACAAATTAATAGTCGGTATTCTTTAGGTCACGCAAAACAATAGCAGTGACTCCGTTGGGGAGAATACTATTGAATGCGTCTAAGTGTATACTATTACTTGATACTTAGTCCATTAAATAGGAGTGTACCCCTTCAGTTGGAAAAGATCACATGCTCCTAAATAATTTCCTATAACCATCCATAAAGGAAGTTTGATCTAGTGATCCGCAACAAACCCATCCGTTGTGGAGGGAGGCACTCAGAGCCAACACGCAAGCTTGTTGCATCACTTACAAACTAGTAATGGAGACCGTGGAATTTATTTAAAAATCCCTCTCCCACTTAGTTATTTAAGGTGAGGAATTTTAACTATAACAGGCACATATCATATGCACACACACATCATAGTAAATAAAGCAATAAATATGGAAATTAATTTTCCAACTATTATGGCCTTTTCCATCACTGTCCTTCGCGTGCTGCCAACCCTAGGGTTCATGCCGTCGGGTCCATCGAGCTTCCTTTTCCGCTGTACCTCTGGTCCTCCAATAGCACCACGCCTCGCAAGGATATGATCCGCGACAAAAATAAAATCAAATTTTACATACATCGATCCTATATTCCACGAGGGAATGTACATCAAGTATAGATCGAACATAAATGTAAAATCCTAGGGCTAATACAGCTCCTGCTGTATTTAATATTACAATCACGCACACACAATAAAATGCCTTTGACATGTCCAAGGGTCCAATCACACATAATATCTATATGTCATAATAGTTGGAGCCTGCAACCACAAAGTTAGCACATCCTACTATTATCCTGCCTAAATTATGTATGACGTGTGCATAATCTATCTGAAAATCAAACACACAGAGGCAAACCCTAGCTTTGATACCAATTGTTGGTTAGTCCTAAGAAGATCGTACCGGTTCCACTGTACAAAAATTTTGTACAAGTGTCGAACCTTTCCTAAACAACCTATTGTGTTCTTTAGAAGTTAAATTAGGAATCACAAACTGAACTTAACATTATTGATTCCAAATTTAACTTATCTGTTCTTAATGATTTATATTTGGATCGCAAGCGGAACTTAACACTATTGATCCAAATCAACCTATGTTATAAATTCAATTAAATATTAATTTCCAAAATTAGCTTCCAAGACTGCATGGTGAGGCACATGGCCTTTTTAGGTATGAGACCATCCACCACCGCCTAGACAAAGCCTTTTAAGGAAAACTAATATTTAATTTCCTTATATAACTCTAGGTTTAACCAAAAGGAACAATCTAATCACAAATTTGAAAAATAAAAAACACAAACTCGAATAACAAATTCGAAAAACTAGAATCTAATGCCTCTTGTGTTTGGAATTCTTATAAAGAAAAATAACTAGCATGATGCGGAAAATAATTACTAGTTATACTTTTTCTTTGTATGCTGATAACCTCGAGATCTTCTGCTGTATTCCTCACCTCGCCTTGGACGTCGTGTGGGCGACGATCCTCCAAGATGAACACCACCCAAAAGAGCTTCTCCTCCTTCTAGTATTCAGCCACCACCACCACCACCACCAAGGACCCAAAGAGAGCAAGGAGAAAGGGAAGGGAGAGAGAGCTGGCCACAATAGAGATCACCAACAAGAGAATAAGAATTGATGTCTACCTTACTTCTCCTCTTCTTCTCCTTCTCTTTGTATCCGTCCACACAAAGCAACCACATAGAGGTGGCCGGCCCTAGCATGAAGAGAAGCAAGGGCCGACCCTTAGAAGAAGATTAGAGAGAAGAGAGAAAAGAATAGATTACTCCATGAGGCCTCTCCTCCCCTTCTTTTATAATACTTGCCCAAGGCAAATAAGGAAAGATTTTTACAAAAATTAAAATCTTCCTCTTATTTTTCCTTTTCTCCTTTTAATTTTCCTTATCTCCTTTTAATAGATTGATTGGCCAGCCCCTTGCTTGGCCACCAAGCAAGGGTGGTCGGCCCCTTAAAAGAAGGAAAAATTATCTTGTAAAAATTTTATAAGCAAAGAAGGAAAGTTTTTATAAAATTTTACAAGTTCTCTTTTAATTTCCTAAAGTGGATGTTAAAAATGGAAATTTTAAAAATTAAAACCAAGTTTTAAAATTTAAAACATCTCTTCTAAAATTTCCTTTTTAACATGGTTTCAAAAAGGGAAAGTTTTAAATTTAAAACTCTCTTTTAAAAAACCATGAGGATGGTTAAATAAGGAAAGTTTAAAACTTTTAAAACTCTCTTTTAAACCATGTGACCTAATTCAAATAAGGAAAGTTTTTAATTTTAAAATCTCTCTTTTAAAACTTGTAGATGTCTACAAAGAGAAGATTTTAAAAATTCAAAACACCCCTCCTATTTTGAATTATTGTGGTCGGCCCCTCTTTGCTTGGACACCAAGCAAAGGGCCAACCCCTTTGTGAAGGAATTGGCCGACCCCTATGGCTTGGTCACCAAGCCATGGGTCGGCCCCCTCTTGGACACCAAGAAGGGCTTTCATGAGTGGACTATGAGGCACTAATGAGGCTACGACAAAGACCTAGAGGAGAAATTAGCTTTGGCCTCCCAACGGGCTTGAGTATCCCGTGTTCGTCCCGAACACACAACTCAAGTTCATCAATAATAACTCATTCCACTAGAGAGTTATTATTGCACTACCGCACCAATCCCAAATTACATTATGGGCTCCTTCTTATCATGAGTGTGTTAGTTTCCCTGTGTTTAAGATATCGAATGTCCATTAATTTAATTGAGTTACTGACAACTCACTATAATTAATGTCTTAGTCCAAGAGTAGTACCACTCAACCTCATTGTCATGTCGGACTAAGTCTACCTACAGGGTTTAACATGACAATCCTTATGAGCTCCTCTTGGGGACATTCTCAACCTAGATGACTAGGACACAGTTTCCTTCTATAATCAACAACACATACTATAAGTAATATCATTTCCCAACTTATCGGGCCTATTGATTTATCGAGCTAAATCTCACCCTTTGATAAGTCAAAGAAATAAATATTAAATATATGTGTTTGTTATTATATTAGGATTAAGAGCACACACTTCCATAATAACTAAGATCTTGTTCTTTTATTAAGTCAGTATAAAAAGAACTTACCTTAAATGGTCCTGCTCAATACACTCAAAGTGTACTAGTGTAATTTATCAGTCAAGATAAACTAACACACAATTACACTACGACTATTCCAATGGTTTGTTCCTTTCCATCTTAGTCACGAGCTACTGTTTATAATTTATAAAGAACCGATAACATGATCTTCTGTGTGTGACATCACACATCATGTTATCTACAATATAAATTAATTGAACAACTACACTTAGCATAAATGTAGATATTTTTGACCAATGTGATTCTTTATTTCAAAATAAATGTTTACAAAAGCTAGGCTTTTAGTATACACTCTAACAAGTGGTTCGTTGCTTCTTTCAATATGTTAAAAGGATGACCTTATCATTTTTTACTTCAACACAAATTCACAATTATGTTTTGGGTCAAGGTGCAATGCAGGTATGCTTTGCATATTTATTAATCTACGCAACACATCTAGTTAACATGCCCTAGTCTACCATGCCACAAACATGAAGAGTCAAGCATATAAGTGGAAGAACTTTTATTTTTATTTATCTTAGGCCTAAAGGCCATTACATGGAACTTGAATAACCCATCAGATACATAGCTCCTTCCTATAAGCATTCCATTATTGGACAATACAACTCTGTCTGACTCAAAAATAATACGAAAGTCATGCTTGATTAATAGTGATCTGGACACTAAATTCTTCTGAATCTCTGAAACATACAACACATTATTCAGAGTAAGATCCTTGCCCAAGGTCATCTTTAGCACCACTTTTTCTTGGCCCATGATGTCCGAGGTTGCTAAGTTCTCCATGAATAGTTTATCTCCAGTGACTTATTTGAAGTTCTGGAGCAACTCTTTGTTGTAGCACACATGTCTGGTGGCTCCAGTATTTATCCACCATTGTTGCGGGTTTGAACCGATGAGGTTTAACTCAGAGACCACAGCGCAGAGGTTGTCCATTTTTGATCTCTCATTCAGATTGGCCTCCTACTTCTTCTTTGGATTTCTATACTCCAAAGTTTTGTGACCCACTCGGTCACAGTTGAAGTGCTTCCCAGAGAACTTCTTGTTGGTACCCTAAAGTAGTTTTGATATGATCAAACAAGTTAAGTTAGGTCCTTTTTGTGTTTAACCTTGTATCTAAGTGTACAGGAACTTAGAAGCATAGAGCATTGAGCGAAAGACATAGCTAGCAAGAAAGACGGCATGGGAGAGAGTTGATGGGCTCAATGCATCTGAGGGACAAGGTGTTGTGGAAGAGTACACCGATGGACAAGAAGGGAGTGTGCAGTGTTTCTGAGGGAGGAGAAGCAGGAGTGGAAGATTACTTGAGGAGCAAAAGACGTAGCGATCCGAGGGACGAAAAGCTATGGAAGAGTATACTGGAAGACGAGAAGGAAGCAAACAGTGATTCCGAGGGATGAGAAGTCGGAGTGGAAGTTTGCTCCAGAAGGCCGGAAGTTGGGTTTGGGTGAGCCTTATTCCATATGGCTGAAATCACCCAAGCGAGTGGAGTCGGAGCGAAAGACACGAACCGAGGTGAGCAAAACTAAAGCTGGAGGTTGGGAGAGAAAGTCAACAAAATGTTGACTTTCAACCTTTGGGGTGCCCGGACCAGTTCGGGGCACTCGAACCAATCCAGGGCGCCCAGACTCCGAGCGCCCGAAACCATTCCAGGCACCCGAAACCCAGTTTTTATCCAAATCAACATGTTATTTGAACGTTGCATCAGGGATAGAATTCTATCCCATTTCAGGCACCTAGAACCCTTCCAGACTCCTTGAACAAGGCTATATAAGCAGTCCTGCTCCTAGAAGCTAAGAAGAACAACTGAATAGTCTAAAACAACACTTGTACACTTCCTAGTTCTTGTTTAGCTTTGTTTTGTGAGCTTTGAATGCTATAAGAGGCTTCTCTGCCTGAAGGAGAAATTAGTGCGCTTTAACTTCCTTAGATTAACAACTTCCCTAGTTATAACCAAATAAAATTTTGGTGCCTCTTTATTTTTAGTTTCTTCTTTATTCTTACTTATACAACTGTTCTTTTAATCAAGTTGTAAATCCGAGAAAGGTCTTTTTATTTGTTTAATTTGTGCAGGGACTATTCACCCCCCCTCTAGCTGGCAGTCAATGGTCCTAACAAGTGGTATCAGAGCAAGGACGCTTCAGGAGGACTAACTGTTGAACAAAGCACACGAGATGGCTAGACCAAGCATCTACCCACCAGTATTTGAGGAGGAGTTCACTTTTTGGAAACGTCAGATGAAGGTATATTTTAAAACTAATTTTAATATTTCACTAACAATTAAGTATGGTTTTGATATGCCCAAACGCAAAGAAGGAAAAGAAATTGAGAAGCATCGATGGACAGAAAAGCAACGCAATGGCTAACGGTAAGGCTGAGTTCCACCTTCTGAGCGTTCTGCTTGCCCAGGATGTTGACAGAATTGGCAATTATAAGAATGCAAAAGAACTTTGGAAAAAGATCTTAAAGCTCTATGAAGAACCAAAAGTAGCCGAATCCAACTCCTCGATGAACTTCGAGTTGTTATCAGAACATAAAATGAGGAAATTGCCAAAATTGCTCTCATAGCCAAGTACCTACCTGAAGATAAGGAAAGTTCTTCAAAAATGAGCATTGAGAGCATCAATGAAGGGGGAGCAACTTTGAAGGAAAATAGCTTTACACGGGGAGCATAAAAAATTGACAAGGTAAGTCAGGTACGGTCTCTACCTTCTAACCAATTGTTTAATTTGATAAAAATATTGTCGAAAGATTCTTGTAAATCAGAAATAGAAAATAAAAAAATATTAATAGAGAATAATGATTAAAAGGAACTCTAGCAACAGCTTGTTAATTAGAGGATTTCGATAAACTAAAAATAGAAAATGAAATGTTAAAGGAACATACACAAACTTTAAAAATTTCTGCATGTTCAAAATTCTCTACTTCAAATTTTAGAAATTATTATAGACTAAAATAAAAATTTAAATATCACAATGGACAAATTAGAAAATTGTCAAAAACCTAAAAATTTTCTTGTAAATCCGGTAGAAAGGAATCTATTTTGGATTCCAAGATAATGCTTGTATTTTTTGCAATTGAATTTTTTTTAAAACTACAAAATTCCTTTTGAGTTTAATTATTATTCAAAATTAATTTGATCTCAATTTTTTGAGAAAGAGGAATTCAATATTCATCTATAGAAAATCTCAATATTTGAATTTTGTTATTCAAAACTTTCAAGAGTTATCCCTGCTAACTAAGAAAACTTTTCAGAAAAGTTTTTGAGTTATTTATCTAAATACAATTTTTTTAAAGAATTTTTAAATTATAAATCTTGAAAATATATATATATTTTTTTGTCAAAATGCATGCTCTATACATTTTTAAGAAAATATTTCAAGATTTCCAAAATTGTTTTAAGGCTTTCAATTTTGATTTTTTTCTCTTAGACTTGTGTTTAAGATTCACCAAATTTTTAAAGTCATTTTAACCTTATAAATTCATAATTTTGTTTGTTAAACGACTTAAAATTCTTGACAAGTTGCCCTTAGACTTTTTGAAGTACCCCACTTTTTTATGTGATCAAAGGGGGAGAAGGAAAGATTAAGTTTAGGGGGAGGTAATTTAAACTTTTTCAATTTTTGTACTTTATTTTAAAATTTATTACTTTTACTTTATGTTGGTTTACCCTAACTTAACTTGGATTGCTCATATCAAAAAGGGAGAGATTTTTGGTAACCCAAGGTAGTTTTGATGTGATAAACAAGTTAAGTTAGGTTTTGTTATATTTAACATTGTGTCAAAGTGTACAGGAACTTAGGAGCACAAGACGTAGAGCGAAAGATATAGCTAGTGAGAAGGACGGCACGAGAGAGAGTCGATGGGATCGGTGCGTCTGAGCTACGAGGTACTACGGAAGAGTACACCGACGGACGAGAATGGAGCGTGCGGTGTTTCCGAGGGACGGGAAGCTGGAGCGGAAGATTGCTCGAGGAGAAAAAGACACAACTGTCCGAGGGATGAAAAACTGTGGAAGAGTACGCTGGAGGATGAGAAGGAAGTAAGCAGTGATTCCGAGGGACGAGAAGCCGGAGCGGAAGTTTGCTCGAGAAGGCCAAAGTTGGGTTCGGGTGAGCCCTATTCTGGATGGCCGAAATCACCTAAGTGAGTGGAGCCGGAGTGGAAGACCCAGACCGAGGTGAGCAGAACCGAAGCTGGAGGTCCAGAGAGAAAGTCAACAAAATGTTGACTTTCAACTTACAGGGCACTCGGACCAGTCCGGGGTGCTCGGACTTGGTTGAGGCTCCCGGACAAGTTCGGGGCGCCCGAACTCCGGGCGCTCGAAACCTAGTTTTTATCCAAATCAATATGTCATTTGAACGTTACGTCAGGGATAGAATTCTATCCCATTTCAGGTGCCTGGAACCCTTCCAGGCGCCCCGAGCATGACTATATAAGCTGCCCTTCTCCCAGAAGCTAAGAAGAACAACTGAATAGTCTGAAACAACACTTGTACACTTCCTAGTTCTTGTTTAGCTTTGTTTTGTGAGCTTTGAATGCTATAAGAGGCTTCTCCGCCTGGAGGAGAAATTATTGCACTTTAACTTCCTTAGATTAACAACCTCCCTGGTTGTAACCAAGTAAAATCTCGGTGCCTCTTTCTTTTTAGTTTCTTCTTTATTCTTACTTATGCAAGTATTCTTTTAATCAAGTTGTAAATCCAAGAAAGGTCTTTTTGTTTGTTTAATTTGTGCAGGGGATATTCACCCCCCCTCTAGCCGGCCGGCAACGGTCCTAACACTTCTTCTTGTTGATGCTTTCTTTGGGTCCCAACTTGGAAGATTTGGAGTTCTTATGTTTTGACGTTTAACCATGCTCGACCACGTTGCTTTCACAATAACCTGAGAGAACAATTTTCTCTTTGAAATTTTATTGTCTTTTTCAATGCAAAGTCTAACAATTTGTTCCTCCATATTCATCTTCTTCCTCTTATTCTTCAGGTAGTTCATGAAGTTCTTCCAGCCAGGGGCAGTTTCTTAATGATAACAGCCACCTGGAAGGTTTCACTCACAACCATCCCTTCTAAATAGATCTCGTACAAGATCACTTGAAGCTCCGGGACTTTGCTGATCACCGTCTTGGAGTCAACCATCTTATAGTCTAGGAATCGGCCCACAATGAACTTTTTGACCCCTACTTCCTCCGTCTTGTACTTCTTGTCCAGGGACTTCAATAGCTCCGTAGCCGTTCTCTTTATGCTATACACAACATACAGCGAGTTGACAAGGCAGTTGAGGATGTAGTTTTGGCAAAAGAACTAAAAATAAGTCCATGCCTCAATTGCACTGATGGTTTGTGTATCAGTACCCTTAGCACGCTTGGGAGGGTCCTTGGTCAAGAACCGAGCCAGATTGAGCGTCGTCAAGTAGAAGAGCATCTTCTGTGCCACCTCTTGAAGTTAGTCCACTAAACTTCTCTGGCTTTTCCCCATGATTGATTGACACAGTTCCAATCGGGGCGGAGGGGCCTTCATGTGTTGAGTATGTTGCACCTTAACACTTTGTTCTGTGGTCATCTCAACAGAACTGAATATGTTTCAAGATTGTTTTGTTGAAGATTTTGGACAAAACAATATGTTGTTGAAGATTTTAGAAATTAGCTAAATTTAAATAGTATTCGAGCAGGCAGATAATCTCAAGCTACTAGCAGAGGTTGGTTTCTACCAAGTGCTGGACGCAGATTGCACATTATTCGAGCGAGCTGAGCGACCAAGCGAGTAGGTCGACCTAATGTCCGATCGGGTAGAGGGCCAAGCAAACTGAGCAAGTTGTGGTTGGATGGGCGAATGTAAAGTTCGAGCAGGCAGATGGACCGAGGCCTGCGAGGGTCGCAGTTTCCTTGAAATAGATTCGCCCTGTTGGTTGCTATTCGGAACACAATTCTGTTTCCCCTGTATAAAAATTTGTACAAGCACAGAACTTAACCTAGCTACCCATGTGCTCTACTGAAGTTAAACTTGGATTACAAACGATGTTTAACATTATTAATCCAAGTTGCTCTTCAGAAGTTAAACTTGGATTGGAAACGATACTTAACATTTTTACTCTAACTTTAACCGATGTGATCTTCCTATGTTAAACCACATTACAGAAGTTGATTAAATATCTATTTCAAAGATTGACTTCCAGGTTAAACATGGCAAGGCACTAGGTCTTCTTGGTTATGGGATCATCCACCACTTCCTAGACAAAGCCTTTCAAAGAAATTGGATATTTAACTTCTTACAGTAACCCTAGGTTTAACTATAGAGACCACAATAGAAACACAAAATCGAAACGCAAAATCGAAATACAAAAATCGATAGCATGAAATTGAAACATAAAATCGCTAGCCTTTTGTGTTGGTGTTTTAGAATCCATGCAAAAAAAAAAAACTAACTAATTAATTTGAAGCGAAAACCATTAATTAGTTATACATTTCTTTGTAGCTAATGACCTCTTGATCTTCTGTTGTTTTCCTCTCCTCCTCTTAGACGTCATGTGGGCGACGATCTACCAAGATAACTCCACCCGAACCACTTCTTTGCTTCCAAGAAACTCGAGCCACCAAGGGATGCCAAAATAAGAAATTTCCTTCTTCTTCTTCTTCCCCTCTAAACAACAGGCCACCAAGGATCTCTTCGTTTCTTTTCAAGTTTCGACCACCAAGATGAGATAGGTGCCGACCTTAGAAAGAAGAAAGGGCAGAGAAGAAGATGGTGTCGCCGGCCTAAGAGAAGAAACAAAGTGAGAAGAGGAAGAGAGAGGGCCGGCCACAAGGAAGAGAAGAGAGGAGGCAAGGCTTTGGTTGTGTCTCATGAGGCATCCTCTCCCTCTCTTTTATAATCCTTGGTCATGGTAAAAAAGAAAAGTTTTAAACATAATTAAAACTTCCTTATTTATGGTCTCCCTTTAAAAAAGAAAATTTTATCAATAATTAAAATCTCTCTCTTTTAAATTTCCTATTGTACATGGCAACAAAAGGAAAGTTTTAAAATTAATCTTTCTCTTATAAAACATGTAGGCAACTACAAAAAAGGAAAGATTAATTAAAACTTCTCTTTTTAAATCATGGTTACAAAAAAGAAAAGTTTTATCAAAAATTAAAATCTCTCTTTTAGATAACTACAAATAAGGAAAGATTTTAACAAAATTAAAATCTCTCTTTAATCCTTTGTAGATAGCTATAAAATGAAAGATTTTAAAATTTTAAAACTCTTTTTTAAAACCATGAGGATGACTATAAAAGAAAATTTTTAACACAAAATTAAAAACTCTTTTTATTTTTCATGTGGCCGCTAAAAAGGAAAGTTTTAAAAAAAATTAAAACTTCCTTTCAACTTATGTGGTCGGCCACATCTTGGACACCAAGATATGCTTGGGGTCGGCCACCTCTTGGGCTCCAAATAATGCTTGGTCGGCGCCCCTTGCTCCAAGCAAGAATGTGTTCGATCCATTACTTGGGTAAGAAGTGGACTTTGTGGATACAAGGCTTTATAGAGGCTACAACAGGGACCGAAAGGAGAAATTGGTTTTGGTCTCCCGATGAGCTTAAGCTTCTTGTGTTCGCCCCGAACATCCAACTCAAGTTCATCAATAATAACTCATACCACTAAAGAGTTATTATTGAACTACAGCACCAATCCCAAATTACATTATGGGCTCATTCTTATTATGAGTGCATTAATCTCCCTGTGTTTAAGATATCGAATGTCCATTAATTAAATGAGTTACTGACAACTCACTTAATTAATATCTAGCTCCAAGAGTAGTACCACTCAATTTTATTATCATGCCGGACTAAGTCCACCTGCAGGGTTTACATGACAATCCTTATGAGCTTCTCAAGCGGACATCATCAACCTAGATTTACTATGACGCAATTTCCTTTTATAATCAACAACACACCATATAAATAATATTATTTCCCAACTTATTGAACCTATTGATTTATCGAACTAAATCTCACCCATTGATAAATTAAAGAAATACATACTAAGTATATGTGCTTGTTATTATATCGGGATTAAGAGTACTCACATCCATAATAACAAAGATTTTGTTCTTTTATGTAGTCAGTATAAAAAGAAACTATCTCAAATGATCCTGCTCAATACATATATAGTGTACTAGTGTAATTTTATAGTCAAGATAAACTAATACCAAATTACACTATAAAAACTCCAATGGTTTGTCCCATTCCATCTTGGTTGTGAGCTACTATTTATAATTTATAAGGAATTGATAACATGATCTTCTGTGTGACATTACACACCATATTATCTACAATATAAATTAAATGGACAACTACATTTAACATAAATGCAGACATTTGACCAATGTGATTCTTATGTTATACAAAAAGCTAGGCTTTTAGAATACATCCCAACACGCCCCTCCTCCGGCTGTGCTTCGAGATTTACTAGGGTCGTCTGTTTCCCAGGATACAACGGTGAACCAAGATTCCCACCAAGCACTGATGGTCAATGTAAACTGAGAGGTACTCGACTGCTATCACGGGTTCTCTTCCGAGCAAGAGATACACGACAGAGGAGAAGGGGAACGTAGGTGGAGAGCTTCAAGATTTTGAGTGTGTAACTTTTTGCCTGTGGTCGCAGTTTCCTTATATAGGAGCTCAGACCAATGAACAACGTTAATGATCGTTTTCGGCATTTGGCGCGTGTAGGTCATGCTCGCACACGAGTCAATTTAGTTCAATACAATCTGGGCCCTAGATTTGCACCCCCTTGCGCACCCATGCGTGAGAGAGAGCCTCTCCCTATGCATTTGTTCACATCATCAATGCATGTGAATCAATATAAACCAATAAACATACCTTGAAACTTTTAATGTAGGACTAAAGTTCCATTTATAATGGAGCTTCATATCTCTTTTACCTCTTTTCTATTCACATATATCCAACATAGAGTATTTTTCTTAAACACCACATCTAAAGCTAGTTGAATTAAAATCTTGTGTCTTAAGTGTAGAAATTAAGAGAAGGAAAAAACTAATAATATTATTGGATATTAAAATTGATACAAAGTATAAGGTCTTATATAGTTAAGTTAAGAAACCCTAAACTTTATAAAAAAGGAAAAAGTCTGAATTATCCTAAAAACTATAAACAAATAAATATATAATCTAACATCCCCCCTCAAACTCATGATGCTACAGTTAGAAGCATTGATAGTTTGTCATATAAGAAACGAAAATGTGAAGCGGAATGTGCCTTGGTAAACATATCCACAATCTGTAGCTTTGAAGAAATAAAAGGTAATGTAATAGTGCCAATCTGAAGATGGTGACGAGTAATGTGACAATCAATTTTAATATGTTTCACCCGCTCATGAAAAACTGAATTGCATGTAATTTGAATATGACTCTGATTATCACAATATAACGGAGTAGGTTGATGAAGAGAGACACCCATATCCGCAAGCAACCAACGCAACCAAACTATCTCACAAGTAGTTGAGGCCATGGGGCGATACTCATCTTCTGTGGAAGATCTAGAAAAATATCTTGATTTTTACTCTTCCAAGAAATGAGGGAATCACCAAGAAAAATGGAGAAGTCAGTGGTAGATTTGCGATCCGTAGGATCACCAGCCCAATCCGCATCAGAGTATGCACGTAGCTCAAGAGATGAAGTAGAAGGAAATAAAAGACTTTGAAATTGAGTGCCCCGAAGATACCTGAGAATACGAAGAACAGCAGCCCAATGAACTGTAGTTGGTGCAGCGACAAATTGACTAACCACATGAACAACATACGCAATATCTGGACGAGTCATGGTGAGATAAACCAAGCTTCCAACAATAGTTCTATACAAACTAGGATCCGGCAAATGTGAGCCATCAGATGGAGAATATCAAACATTAGTCTCAATAGGAGTATCAACAACTCTATTATCAGTAAGACGAGTACGCTCAAACAGATTAAATATATACTTTGACTGAGATAAAAGATAACCTTTCGTGGAATAAGCAACCTCAATGCCTAGAAAGTAGCGTAGTATACCCAAGTCTTTCATAGCAAAACAATGAGCCAAATTAGACTTCAAGGAAGCAATTCCATCAGAATCATCACCAGTAATAATCATATCATCAACATATAATGATAAAAGAATACGACCTGTACTCGTACATCTGACAAACAATGCTGAATCATGATTACTAGGATGAAAACCAAATGAAGTAATCACTGTAGAGAACTTCTTAAACCAAGTACGAGGTGCCTGTTTGAGACCATAAAGTGCTTTACGAAGCCTGTAAACTTCACCAGGTTTGTGTGAAATACCAGGAGGAGGTGTCATATAAACTTCTTCATGAAGATCACCATTTAGAAATGCATTCTTGACATCCATCTAAGATATTCTACATCGACAAACAGTAATAATAGTAATCAGAGTACGAACAGTTGTCATTTTTACAACAGGAGCAAATGTTTCTTCATAATCCATGTCATACTCCTGAGAATAACCTTTAGTAATAAGACGAGCTTTGTATCGTTCGATAGATCCATCACATTTAGTTTTGATCTTATATACCCAACGAGAATCAATAGTATGTTTTCCTGCTGTCAATGGAACCAAATTCCATGTATGACTCTGATGTAAAGCAATTAGTTCCTCAGTCATAGCACTCTGCCAAAGTGGATTACAAACAACTTCTCTATAGGATTTAGATTCAGAAAGACAATGAATATATTCAACAAATGAATCAAAAGAATGAGAATAACAAGAGTAAGCAAAATCTGATAGTTTAGTAGACTTATGAACACGAGTGGATAGACGACGATGGAGAGAAGGATCATCCGCAATCTCAGGAGATAATTGGGTAGTGGCAGAAGGAAGAACATGTGGAGCGGATGTCTCGGGAACCAAAGTACCAGATTCAGTTGAACTACCAGTAGGATTTGTGAGTAAATCTTCCTCAGTATCGATATTGAAAGGATCAATGCAAAGCAGATCTGACTTTGTCATATTATTCAAACTAGCTGGAATAGAAAAGAATGGAATATGCTCAAGAAACACAACATGACGAGAGACATACAATACAATTTTTGACTAACGGGATCAAAACAACGATATCCTTTTTGACTAACACGATAACCTAGAAAAATACAAAGAGCAGACCGAGAGGCTAACTTATTACGCTCTGCATGTGGACGAAGGACAAAGTAAGTACAATAAAAAACACGCAAAGAGGAATAGACAGGAGCATACCCATACAATTTTTCAAAATGTGACAAACCTAAATTGTGTGAGGTTAGAATTCTATTAATTATATGAGCAGCAGTAAGGATTGCTTTCCCCCAAAAGGCACTAGGAACACTAGCAGACAATAAAAAAGAATGGGATGTTTCAACAAGATGTCTATGTTGGTTGCTACTCGGAATATCGTACCGATTCCCCTGTACAAAAATTTTGTACAAGTCCTGAACCTTTCCTAACAACCTATTGTGTTCTTTAGAAATTAAATTTGGAATCGCAAACGATGCTTAACATTATTGATCCAAGTCCACCCATGTTACAAATTCAATTAAATATTAATTTCAGAGATCGGCTTGCAGGTTAAACATGACGAGGCACTAGGCCTTCTTGGGTATGGGAGCATCCACCACTTCCTAGACAAAGCCTTTCAATGAACTTTAATATTTAATTTCCTTATAGTAACACTAGGTTTAACCAAAAGGAACAATCTAATCACAAGTTCGAAAAACAAAAGAAACACAAAATCGAAAACATAAATTCGATAACCTAGAATCGTAAGCCTCTTGTATTTGGTATTTCAAAATCCATACAAAGAAAACTAGTATAATGCGGAATAAAACTACTAGTTATACCTTTCTTTGTAAGAAACAACCTCTTGATCTTCTATTGTATTCCTCTTCTTTTCTTGGACGTCGTGTGGGCGACGATCTACCAAGAAGAAAACCACCAAAGCTCTCCTTGCTTCCAAGTTTCGGCCACCACCACAATGCTCTAAGGGATGCTAGAAAACAACGCCTCCTTCCTTTACTTCTTCGCTTCCAAGCTACCGGCCACCAAGTGCTTCACCAAGGAAGATGCCGCCGGCCACAATGAAGAAGAGAAGGAGAAGAGGTAGGGCCAGCCACCAAGGATGGAGGAGAGGAACAATAGAATAGGTTGTGTGTCTCATGAAGGCACCCTCTCCCCCTCTTTTATATTCCTTGGTGAATCCAAAAAAGGAAAGTTTTTATAATAAAAATAAAACTTCCTTTTATTCCTCTTAATGGCCGACCACCTCTTGTAAAACCAAACAAGGAAAGATTTTAAACAAAAATTAAAATCTCTCTTTTATAAATCCCTTTTGTGGTTGGCTATAAAAGGAACGTTTTATAAATTAAAATCTCTCTCTTTTAAATCCTTTTATGGATATCTATAAAAGATAAGAGATAAAAATAAAACTCCTTTTATATCATGGTTACAAAAAGGAAAGTTTTGTCAAAAAACTTAAAATCTTTATTTCACATTATAGATAACTACAAATAAGGAAAGATATCTAATCTCTCTTTTAATCCTTTGTAGAAAATCTATAAAAGGAAAGATTTTAAAATTTAAAACTCTCTTTTAAAACCATGTGGATGAAAACATATAAGGAAAGATTTTATTAAAATTTTATTTTTAATAAAAACCCTCTTCCCTTTTCACACTTGGTCGGCCCCTTGCTTGGGCACCAAGCAACGCTTGGCCGACCCTAGCTCAAGCACCAAGCTTGGCTTGGTCGGCCCCTTTCTTGGGCTCCAACCAAGAATAGTGGCCGACCCCTAGCATGGGCTAAGAGGTTAGGCTTTGGGTGGATATAAGGCTATATATAAGAGGTTACAATAGGGACCGAGAGAAGGAATTGATTATGGTCTCCCGATGAACTTGAGCTTCCCGTGTTCGCCCCGAACACCCAACTCAAGTTCATCAATAATAACTCATACCACTAAAGAGTTATTATTGAACTACCGCACCAATCCAAAATTACATTTTGGGCTCCTTCTTATTATGAGTGTGTTAATCTCCCTGTGTTTAAGATATAGAATGCCCACTAATTAAATGAGTTACTGACAACTCACTTAATTAATATCTAGCTCCAAGAGTAGTAAAACTCAACTTCATTGTCATGTCGGACTAAATCCACCTGTAGGGTTTACATGACAATCCTTATGAGCTCCTCTTGGGGACATCATCAACCTAGATTCCTAGGACACAATTTCCTTCTATAATCAACAATACACACTATAAATAATATTATTTCCCAACTTATTGAACCTATTGATTTATCGAACTAAATCGCACCCTTTGATAAATTAAAGAAATAAATATTAAGTATATGTGCTTGTTATTATATTAGGATTAACAACACACACTTCCATAATAACAGAGGTCTTGTTCTTTTATTTAGTCAGTATAAAAAGAAGCTACCTCAAATGTCCATGCTCAATACACTCATAGTGTACTAGTGTAATTTTATAGTCAAGATAAACTAATACCAAATTACACTACGACTATTCCAATGTTTTGTTCCTATCCATCTTAGTCGTGAGCTACTGTTTATAATTTATAAGGAACTGATAACATGATCTTCTGTGTGTGACACTACATATCATGTTATCTACAATATAAATTAATTGAACAACTACACTTAGCATATAAATGTAGACATTTGACCAATGTGATTCTTTTATTTCAAAAATAAATGTTTACAAAAAGGTAGGCTTTTAGTATACACTCTAACAGTCTATGTTTCCATTTAGGCACGTCATTTTGTTCAGGAGTATCTGTACATGAAGTTTGATGAGTAGTACTATCGGAAGCAAGTAAATGTGAAAATTGATTCGAAGTGTATTCACCCCTCAAATCACAACGAGAATACTTTATGACACTAGAATGTTGAGTTTTCACAAGAGCTATAAAGTTATTGAAAATTATAAGATAATCAGACTTGTGTTTCATAAGATAGACCCAAGAGTAACGAGTGCAATCATCAATAAACGAAATATAATACCCTGACCCTCCTTTTGTAAGAATAGGAGAGGGTCCCCACACATCAGAATGGATAAGATCAAATGGAGCAGAAGAAAAAGAAAGACTTTTAGAAAATGGTAAGGTAGAAAATTTGTCCAGTTTATAACCACAACAATCAGAAAAATCAGAACTTTTTAACGGTCCTGATGCTCCTGTAGAGGCTAAAAATTGCAAATGAGGCGCTGAAACATGTCCTAAGCGAGAGTGTCACAAATAAAAAATAGAAGATGAACGACTCAGATGAAAAGATGATAAATCCACACTCGAAGCTACAACATCTAGTAATTTGAGTTGATCTATAGCGTAGAGTCCTCCTTGCTTATGACCTGTCTCAATCAGCCTATGAGATTACGTGCCCTAAACATAACAATTGGATGAAGAAAAAGAGATTAGGTATCCAGACTCACATAATTGACTAACAAAAATAAGATTTAAAGTAAGACTCGGAATATAATAAACATTAGTAAGAGATAAAGAAGATGTAACAATTGAACGAGCACCTACTAATTACATAGGAGTACCATCAGCAGTCACAATAGATATAAATGAACTGGGAGAAAAAGAAACAAAAGATAACAAATTGGATGACATATGATGAGAGGCACCAGGTCCAAAATCCACAAGGATGAAGATATACCTGAAATACCAGACGACGACAAACCTATATGAGAGGAAGCTGACATGGAAGAGGGCTGTGAAACAAGAAACTGTTGAAACTGATCAAACATATATGAATTAGATTTCCATAAAGCATCTGCACGACCAGACATGATGACGGAACGAATAATTCTTAGAATAACAAAACTGTAAGGATATATATTTGTATGATCCACAAAATCTGATGTCAGGGCAACCCGTGGTCACACAAAGATATGAGGCAGAAAAGGATGTCAAATGTAGAAATCAGTAGCACAGGGCGTCGGTGTTAAAATCAGTAGAAAAGGACGTCAGTGCTGAAATCGACAACATAAGGCTTTGGTACCGAAATCGATAGAAAATAGCGTCGACGTTGAAATTGAGAAGACAGGACGTCGGTGACAAAATTAGCAGAAAATAGCGTCGGCACCGAAATCTGTAAAAAATAATGTCGACGTTGAAATCAGTAGGACAAGACGTCGGCGTCGAAATCGACAGAAAATAGATGTCGATGCTGAAATTAACAGTAGCAGAACAGAAAATAGATGTCGACGCCGAAATTAACAGTAGCAGGATAGAAATAGATGTCGATGTCAAAATCAATAGCAGCAGTAGGAGACGACAACGATAATAAGAAGCAATAACAGGGGTGGTAGAAAAAAATTAGGTCAGAAAAGAAGAACCACTCTGATATCATGTATAAATTAAGGGAAGGAAAAAAACTAATTATATTATTGGATCTTAAAATTGATATATACTATAATATTTTATATAGTTAAGTTGAGAAATCTTAAACTCTATTAAAAAAGAAAAAAATTTAAATTATCCTAAAAATTATAAATAAATATATAACTCTAACGTTAAGTAAAATAAATGATAATAACTTCTCATTGTACTAAAAGACAGAAGGAGCTTCACGGGTGTAAAACATTCAAAAGAACAATTAAAAAGAACAACTAAACAAATCAGAGTTGGACACATATTCTAATGATTGATTTCTCAATGTGTATAAGTTATATTTTAAATTTAACATGAACTGCTTTGAAACTCGACTATGGTTATCAGGAGTAAGGCTTCTTGTTAAAGATATTGATTTAGCATATATATATATATATATATATATATATATATATATATATATATATATATATATATATATAAAAAGATAATAAAAAAAATATTTTCTTATATAAATTTTTAATATATTAATATATCCCCTTAATATATTACAATATTCAATAAATACTTAAATTTATTTTATTTTAATTTTGTTTTAAACGAAACACTATAATCTAATTGAGAAGACTGAACCCTAAAGATAAAATCTAAAAAAAAATATCTTAAAAACTATAACCCCTGAACCCTAGAAATAATTTTTTTTTTAAAAAAAATATTTATTAAAAAAATAAATATTTCTTTATATAAATTTCTAATATATTAATATATTCCCTCAACATATTACAATACTCAATAAATACTTAAATTTATTTTATTTTAATTTTTTTTTAAACCAAACACTATAACATAATTGGAAAGCCTGAACCCTATAGATAAAATCTAAAAAAAAATAGCTTAAAAACTGTAACGCCCACCCTCCTCCTACTTAACAAGGGGGGCAGGAAGGGCGGCGCTACGCGAACATATATACATGCATATGCAATCGTTTCAACGGAAGAATTTAAATTTAAACATGGAGAAACAAACATTTAAAAATGTAACACATGTGAGCATGCTTAGCATTCTTGCATATAACTTGGTTTAGTATCTATTTCTTGAAACATGATACATGATTGTTTAAAACTAGAGCATAAAGCGTACTAATAAAGAGAGGATGAACTACTAAGCATGTATATTGTTCTCTAAAGGGGTACTTGGTACTTCTTTAATGAAAGTTCATGATAACTAACCTAATGGAAGTATAGGAGTCTAAACACAAGTATGAACATTAATATGGGGTTCGAAGCATAAATTAAGTACCTAGTCGTCCATCACTTAACACTTCAAGCATGATAAGGAGGTTCTTAGCAATTCTTTAACTAAAACAAGTGTTTATCATTTCAAGGTTTCATGGAAACAAAAGATAGTATAGTTTCACATCAAGTAGCAACCATTAAAAGCATCAAGTAAAAGAACAAGTTAACATGAAAGACTTAGAACACGCATAAGTCTTGAAACACAAAACAGATCTCTTCCACCATGCCACTGCCACACACATCTTTGCCCCTCCTGTTGCTCCCTTTAGTTTAGTCATTCTTTACCCTTTTCTACAGTACAAGGAAAAATAAAACTATAAGCACATAGGCTTAGTAAGATCCTTTCCTACTCACGAAGTCATAAATCATGAATTAAACATAGAGTAGTGACCTGTTCATTTAGACAACATATAGGCATATCACAAGAGTACATCATCTTAAAGCATAATAATCGCATAACATGAAATAATATATGCAAGATGTTCTTTTGAAAACATATATTATATAAATACTTAAACATAAATCTCAACATGAGGGCCCGACATTGTACCACATACATGATTTACGCACATTCCTAAATAAATCCGAGGTAACTAATCCCGAACCTACTAGGGAACTAGGCCCATGCTTCGACCTAGGGGCGACGTAGGAGCCCATCCCCTGGACCTTGCTAGGGTCCGGTACAAGCCATACAAAAGTAAAATAGTATATCATGTTCCTTGTCATATCATAAAGAGTGCTCTTAGTCCCAATTTATAGGGAAGCATCTCTTAGGCCTTTCATCATACATAAAGCCTTGCATAAACATAACATGGTAACATAAGGTTCACCCAACACATAGCATATCATAGGGAACCATTAGTAAGCATGATTGGAGTGTTTGCTCTCTTCTAGCTCTAGTAGTTCTCTTGGCCGCAACTTACAAGGGCATGATCCTAGGTTTTAAGCAACATCAACCATGAATAGCATCTTAATAACATCACATAACATATTAGGTATCATGAGAGAAAGCATAAGCAAGTCTAGTTAGAGTTTAAACTTTCCTAATCCATTTATTTCTTCTTGGCCGAAACTTCAAGGGACATGGTCCTAGTTTTTAAGATACATAAGCCTTGCATAAGCATAACATGGTAACGTAAGGTTCACCCAACACATAACATATCATAGGGAACCATTAGTAAGCATGATTGGAGTGTTTGTTCTCTTCTAGCTCTAGTAGTTCTCTTGGTCGCAACTTACAAGGGCATGATCCTAGGTTTTAAGCAACATCAACCAAGAATAGCATCTTAATAACATCACATAACATATTAGGTATCATGAGAGAAAGCATAAGCAAGTCTAGTTGGAGTTTAAACTTTCCTAATCCCTTTATTTCTTCTTGGCCGAAACTTCAAGGGACATGGTCCTAGTTTTTAAGCAACATAAAAAAAAAAAATAACGAGGAAAACTACTTGTACTGCAGGTGAGGGGAATACTTACCTCCTCTCGCTTGGTTTACCACAAGGAGAATACCCTTGGTGGAGAGAAAAAGAAGACCTTCCGCTTCTAGGACTCCCCCTTGCGTATCTTGCTTGTAAGAAGACTTAGGCCTTAAGGACTCCTCCTTGTGAAGACTTCCTAGGAAGGAATCCTAGGCTTGATTCCGAACATGGGGGAGAAGGATGCTAGTTTCGGTGGAGGGAGGAAGGAGGAGGAAGAAGAAATTAACTTTTCATTCCCTTACTGCTATTTATTTTAAATGAAGGGAGAAAGGGAAAACAACCTTTTCATTCTCTTACTTCATTTATTCTAAATGAAGGGAAAAAGGGAAAATGAACTTTTCATTCTAAGTGAAGGGAGAAAGGAAAAATAAACTTTTCATTCTAAGTGAAGGGAGAAAGGTGTCCCTTCACCCTCCCTACCCTTAACTACAATTTCCCTTTCCTTCCTAACAGCGCACCCTTGTTGGGGCTACTGGTTATATCCCATATCACAGAGAGCTTGTCACTTATTAAAAGGTTCAAGGTTCGAATCTTGGTCATGCCTATTTTTGGTTCTATTTTTTCTCTTTTTTTTTTTAAGAAGGAACCCACATAAAACTCATTCTAACCATGTAAAAATTATATAAAATTGCTAGAGATTTTATGGGTGTTACAAAAACTATAACTCAAAGCCTGAACCTTAGAAATAAAATTTTTAAAAAATATTTTATTTATTTTTTTATTTCAAAATTTTTTAAAAAAATGGAAAAAAATAAATCGAGTGATATCCTGCGCACGCACACAGTCACGCAGGTTATCAAAACTATATATCTATATATATATATATATATATATATATATATATATATATATATATATATATATATATGTCTCCGCTAAGTCAATATCTTTAACAAGAATATATAATTTAAATAGTTATTAAAAATAATATAAAAATTATTCGAATATGGCAGTTGATTCAATTGAATTGGTGAACTTGAGCATGTTGATATATATATATATATATATATAATTCAAATATTTAAAATTTTAATTAGATTATGTTGTGGAAAAGGATATCTATATACTTCCGTAATAATATAATATTATCTACTTTATACCTATGCTCTACAAAAAATTATAATTATTCTCATAGTCTCTCCCTCTCATGCGAGTATTCGGTCATCCTGATATATTTCAGATCTCCTCTTAAATATCTGTATCCCGTCACCTTGACCTATTCCGAGCCTCCCTATAAGCATCTGATCAACCTGACTTGTTTTGGGTCTACCTTCAACTTCATTCAAGACCACCCCATATAACATCTAGTTTGGACCATAACTCTAATATCATTTGTTATGTAAAAAGATATCCATATATCTCTATAATGATATGATATCATCCATTTTGGACCTAAACTCTCATGACTTTATTCTTGGACTCTTTTTAAAAGATCTTATGCCATGAAGATAACTTGTATTATTTTGAACCCATGAATATTTTTTTTTAATGTGAGACTTAGAATCCCAACCTATTGTATTTATTTTAATATGATGACACAGTACATAATTATTCTTTTCGATTAACTTTGGATTAAGAATCCAATACAGGATGTTGATACTGAAAAAGAACAATGGCACATCACATAAATTAAAGCCCTACAAGTGAGTTTAATGACGAGGATGAGGCAGCTGCTAGGCGACGGTGCAGGTGCAGGTGCCGGAGCCGGCGAGCTCTCCCATCCTTTTTGACTGATTCAGGATGAGTGCGGTGGCGCTGACGTCCTGCGACAGAATAATCTCAAAGCCATCGTCTTGCGATTCCATGCCCTCGACGAAGAGCTGCCACATTAAACCCCCCGTGAAGGTCTTGTGCCCATTCTTCGATATGCGATAGATGCTATCGTAGACCGTGGAGTAGAAGTCGTTGCGGATATGCTCCGAGTATCCCGGATCTTTTTTTGTCTTCCCGAACCCCCCCAGCATAAGTGGCTTCCTCAGCATCTCCACCGAGTCCTTCCAGTGGTTCCAAAGCCATTGTTTTACGAACTCTGTTTTCTTATCCTCACTTTGCCCTTTTAACCTGCATTAATTTCATTTTTTTAAAAATTTTTAATTATTAATTAATACCTAAATTCTAAGCCTTAAATCCTAAATCCAATCAATTAATTAATCGGATTGATGGGTTGATGAGATGTTTTACCAAAAATCCGGGTAGGCATGGACGGTTGCATAATCGATCTCAATGACTTTGTGGACTTTAATAAAGTCAACGCCAATTTGAACCGCATTAGGGTTGTTGAGTTTGACTTTGTCCGGAGTGGAACTTCCATAAAAGCCCTCCAGTCCGACCCCAAGAAGGTGATTGTTGTCTATGGTCTTCAGGAAGGTTGCCATCTCTTGCACCCAAGCCTATGAATAACAGGTCAATGAGAATTTACGGGTTCTATAAATCCACATCCAATCCAATAGTCATATATACCGTAAAAATTTTCCCCGAGGGGTCGGACTCGCAGTGGGGCTCGTTAATGAGCTCCCAGGCCATGATTGAGGGATCATTTTTGTAGGCCATCTTTGTGAAGGTGTTCATCCTGTTTAGAATATACTGAAGCGGGCAAGAAAGATTGAAGAGATTAAAAAAAGGGGTACTTAAATAGAAAATTAAAAATCTATTAGTGTCATAATTATTATTGATTGATTGATTAATTAATTAATTACCTCAATGTGTTTCTTGAAGTAACCCTTTATAGTATCGTGTGTGTAGAAATCATCGACGCTTGGCACGACCAAACCTGCCCTGCGAGCCCAGTCGACGTATTGTGCTCGACCGCCGTAATCATTGTAATTGTTCACCAAGCTTAAAATCACTCGTAACCCATTTTTCCTGGCTTCTGCTATCACGAAGTCCAGGCCCTAACCAAACATATCGTTCGATATAAGAAAATAAAATTATTATTTTTTGTAATGCATCAATTTTTACGATCTGACTAATCCACATGGACAGCGAGCGAGAGAGAAAGAGAGAGCATGGCACTTGTATATATACATACCTTGAAGACTTGCTCATGGTAAACGCCGGGCGTCACCTGAAGCGAGTCGTTGCTGAAGCCGTCGTAGAACGCCCATGTGCGGCAGACGGTGAGGCCGGCGGCAGCCGCCTCTTCGAACAGCGCCGTGACCTTGCTCCCGTTGGAGTGGGGAGACGCCGCGTCGCCCATTAGCCAGTAAGCGTTGAAACCGTTGAAGAGGAACGTAGACCCTTCCGTCTGGAATGTCATGCCTATCCTCTCGACGAACCCCGGGAGATCCGCAGCTGCCGTCGCCGCCACCAGCGCTAGTACACACAAGAAGAGCTGTGATCCGCCGAACTTCGCCATTGCAATGAGCTTGAATGGAGTGAGTACCTTTTGGATCGATCGCATGCATATACATAGAGAGAGATGGATTAGAATGGAAACTGATATTTTTAAGCATCAATTTATGAGAAATCGACAGAAAAGTGTTAGTTTTTTTCATTTTTGCGGGAACTGTTAGATAGTTTCTTCTATTGTAATTATGTATTTGGACGAAAATAAAAATTATGGAAAGATTTTCAAGATATGTTTTTTAATTACTTTCATTTCTTCTAATAGAAATTTATGAATCCATTTAGCTTAATTAGACGTAAAGTAGTTTTCTCTCTTCCAATAATGCATTCGAATTAATTTCCTAGCACGCACCCGATTACTAGTAACAAAAACATCTGGACCAAATAAAATTAAGTGAATACACAAAATAATAACTATTTTATTTTGATCTCGGGACCAAGATGTGCATTCTTAAGAAAGATAGGATGATATTAAATTTATTACACGTAGTCTTATCTTAAATTTTGTAAGAGATTATTTTTACTATTTGAGTAAGTAATCTCATATTTACATCATGATAGTTTTATCAAAACGGCCATCAAACTTATTTATAAATATTTAATTCATTTACCATCATGTTATTAAAAGTTAAGCAGTAATTGTCTTTCACAAAAAGCATGATACACCCACAACAAATGAGGGTTAGTGAGTTAGGTTAAAGGTGTCAAAAATGAATTCGATCTGAGTTGACTCAAAAAAATCATATTGAGGTCGGGTTTGTCATTTTCCTTTGGTATCAAGTAGATGAATGTGAAGTCGTTTAGAATATCCTATTTGTCGATCTCACGTCACATTAAAAGATGGTCGTTACTTTGCTCGTGTTTTCTTACATGTTTTTTTTTATGGTATTGATATTGTATTGGTGTTTAGCCATGTGACTATTTTATCATTTTTGGTATTTTATTGTGTTTATGCTGTGTTGGCACACATTATATCATTTTAATTTATGTGACTTACCTATGTCTTTCGATGTGGTTTTTGTTACAGCTGAGTGGGCTATTTATTACTTTGTTTTCTATTCCAACCGTGTGGGTTGTGTATACAACTATGTGGCTGGCGATCCAGCCATGTGAGGTGCATATTAAACTGCATGGTTATGTTTTATTTCCAGTCGTATGGGCTGTAGGGTGAGTGGCTATGTATACACTATGAAACCTTCTCTAGGAGGTGGAGAAACCTTGTACAAGTAAATACGTGAAATACAACAATAAATATAATACAATAAAACCAAAGAAATAAGCACAATAATGAAGGGCATTTGCTCTTGATCTCTTGTTGCTTTGAATTACCTTTTGATACTCGAAAAGTGCAACAACACTTATCTCTAATAAGCTTCAAAAACTAGCGATGAAGAGCAGATATGAAGAAGTCTGGATTTAAATCTTTGAGAAGCATTATATCCCGTAGATTAGGGCTTCCAATCGATTAACCTTACCCTCAATCGATTACGACATCATATCCGAGCACATCTGGTCGTCCAAACCTCACAACGACTCTTTTCTTCTTTCCCAATCGATTATCTAATCAATTAAGAGACTTTAATCGATCACTTGATTGATTACGAATCCCACTGTGTGTCACGAAAAATTCCCCTCAATCGATTGATAAATTGATTAAGGATGCTCTAGATCGATTGCTTAATCAATCTAGAGAGTTACTGTTCTTATGGACTTTTCTTCCAATCGATTAACTAATCGATTAAACTTCTCGTGATAAAATCAACACCCCAATCAATTACCCAATCGACTGGAGGTCTGAATCGATTGGTCAATCAATTCAACACCTCTCTGTACTCGTGATTTAGGCCCCTAATCGATTATCCAATTGATTGGTGAAGGCTTAATCAATTGGCTAATCGATTCAGCCTTCTCCTCTCTTGTGACACACAACTCTCAATCTATCAGTTAATCGATTAGTTTTTTCCCAATCGATTTCTCAATCTATTGTCCAACCCTAACTCACTTAACCCGAGTCTAGGGTTCCCTTACCCAATCTATTAGATTTTGAGGGGTGTCCTAAGCCAATCGCCTTATGATTTTTACTAAATATAGATTTACTATTTGAGTGCATATTATATATTTGTTTGTCTTAAACTCATTTACTGAATGTCTGTAATACAATTCATAGTATGAGAGAAATTATGATTGGTTCACAACTAGTAATTATCTCTACATGTACAATTATGAACATATTGGAATTTCCCTAGTCATCGAATTGATGCATTCAAACATCATCAATTATGTAAAACTAACACGTGTTATACTCCTTGGTTCTGTTGGATCGAGACGCGCTAGAGGGGGGGGGGGGGGGGAATAGCGCTCGTGGCTTTCACTTTTCGTTTCGAAAAATCAACGAGTAAATGCAGCAGAAATATAAAATACAGAGACACAAGCAAACACAGGGATTTACTTGGTTCGGAGCCTGTGGAGACTCCTACTCCAAGGCCCACACTCGTTGAACGTTTACTTTGGGCAACAACTATAAGCTCGCAAATATTACAAGAGATTATTACAATAATATTGTACTGAAAAACTATACCGACAATGAGAAATTGAAACTTCACAGCTTTGGATCGTTAGGGTCTTGTTATAGCTTAACCGGATCGTCTCGTTAGCAGTGCACTGAAGAAAGATTGCTTTTTCAATGTTGTCCTAAGCCTCTGCTCGAGACAGGCTTATATAGCCTGTGGAGGGTGCCTCCAATACCATGGAGGGCGCCCTCAATGCCACCGGATCTACAGCACTGATAAGGGCTGAAGAAGTCGCCCCTTATCTGCTTAAGGGCACCCTCAACCTCCATGAGGGCGCCCCCGCGCCTTGCAACGAGGTTGCTTCTCCAGGTTCACTTCCTGCAAAATATGTCAGCCCAACATACCCTGCAAAATAAAGTTAGGATAATAGAAATATGTACAATTAAAGTATTTGACAGTCATTGGACTGCCCGGGGCTGACTTCAGATTTTCGACTGGAAACCCTAGGTCGAGCCAATGCCTACTGTTCTGTCAGCGGGGAACGCGTCCTCATCTACTCTACTCAGGAGAGTATACCTGTTGCCAGACCGGTCCTCCAGATCAACTGGACTTTTGCTCAACATCTAAGGCTTCTGGACTTTGTGCTGGATGTCCGCTCCATGACCCATCCATACTTCCACCTGATTCGCGGCACCAGGACTTTTCAACCTAGGGTTACCGCCCCCTAGGATTTTTCCCGAAGCTCTTGACCCGCCAAGACTTTCCGCGTACGGTTACCACCCCCCAGGGGTTTCCCTTTGCCTAACCGTAGCTAGGACTTTTCTTCACCTAGGGTTACCACCCCCTAGGACCTAGGGTTACCACTCTCTAGGGTTTTCCACTTGTTTAACCGCAATTAGGGTTTTTGCCTAAGTACACTTAGGACTTTCCTACAATCTCATTCAAACACATTAGATAACAAGACAACTTAACTTTGAACCCTTTGACATAATCAAAACATAGGTTCGATCGTCGGATGCTTCCTGCACTAACAATCTCCCCCTTTTTTATTATGGCAACATGGTTCAAAGTTAAGGAAAACATAGCAAGATAATAAAGGAATTTAAACATGAATGAGTATAAAATTAATTCATAAAAAAATTTCTTTATTCTCTCCCTTAGTTAAAAGATTATGTCTAAATTCTTAACTTTTTCTTAACTTTGACTTTTGCTTAACTTTGACTTTTCTCTTCCCCTTTGACATAAATAAAAGAAATACAAGTAGAGAGAAAGTTGTTTAAAAGATAGAAAACAATAGTCCATTTTATTTTAAACTCCCCCTGAAAGGTAGCACAATAAACTTAGCTAATTTTTAAGTTTTGAAAATTGTTTGGATAAATACTTAGCTAAATTCTTTGAAACTACTTTAGCTTTTTCAAAAGAAAAACTTTGTGAAGTACTTAACTTTCAAAAGAAGTTGATAGGAACTTATCTTTTAAAAATAATTGTTTTGAAAAACACTTAGCTAATTTTGAAATGTTTTGAAAATACTTTAGCTTTTTCAAAAAAAATTTGTCAAGTATTTAAGTTTTTTGAAAAACTTTTGAAAAAAAACTTGGTTTAAAAAAAAGGTTTTAAAATTTTTTATATAAAAGTTTAGTTTAAAAAAAATGATCAAAACATAGTTAAGTACTTAGCTTAAAATGGATGTTAATAAAAAGCTCAGTTAAGTACTTAGCTTAAAAAGAATTAGATTAAAAATACTTTACTTTTAAGAATATTTTTAAACTTTACAAATTAGCTTAAAAACTTTAACTTTTTTTTTTAAATATTTTGATAAGCACTTAGCTTGAAGAATATTTTGTTAAAAAACTTGGCTTTAAAAGTATTTTCTTGTAAAAAAACTTAGCTAAAGAAACTTAAAATACTTTATCAAATATTTTTTTTTTAAATTATTTTGAACCTTTTTGAAAAGTTTAACTTTGAAAAAAAATGATTTAACAAAAATTAATGTGCTAAATTTCTTTGCACTCCCCCTTAATTAATGCCAAAATAAATCCTTGGGGTCTTAGAGTCCAAGCATTTAAAATAAAAAAATATAATAGTTATTTTATATTTTTCTAATTTTCCATCTCACTCATTCTAGGTTATCGAGCATGTTCAGCTTATGAGTGAGTGTGAGATGAAGTTAACTTTATTTTAATTTTATCAATATTTAAGAAAAATATTGAGATTTAAAATATAAGTTTAAATTTTCAATGAGTTTGAGTTTCAAATGAGTAAACACTTAAAATTTTGAAGATTTTAAAAATATATTAAAAATAAGTTTGAAATGATAATCTTAAGTATGAGTTGAAAATTAGTTATCATGAAAATTAATTAAGTTTTTTTGAAAGTCTGAGAATTAATTATTTGAAAATTTAATTATAATAATTAAGATTTTTGAACCTTTACTATGATTAATATTTTAAAATTAATTATGTTTTTAAAATTAAGTATAATATCGAAATTAATATTAAAATTAATTTTTTGAAATTAATTAAGTTCACTTAATTGAATTGATTAACTATTTTAATCCTAGGTCCATCTCATCTTTTTTCTAAATTATCAATCAAGGAGCTTTAATAATTTTGTGAGATGGTTAACTTTAATCTTCAATTTAAATTTCATCTAAGGATTAATTTATATTTGAGTTAGACTCAGGTTTTACAATAAGTTAATTAAATATACATTTCAAAGATTGACTTCCATTCTGTGCCAAGGCATTAGGCCTTCTTGGATATGGGATCATCCACCATTTCTAGACAAAGTCTTTTAAAGAAATTGGATATTTAATTTCCTTACAGTAACCCCTAGGTCTAACTGGTCAAGTGTAAATCATGCCTAGGTCCTTATCTAACCCTTCTAGATTATACAATTAATAATCATGATTGACATTAATTAATTACTTATATGCATAGATCAAACAAGTCAAGCGTTTATTAGTTAACAAGTTACAATTTTAAGTTAACTTTTATGTTGAGTTTTAGGTTTGTCGATTAATTTATTGAATGATTTCATAATTAAAATACACTTGATTATAGCTTGGCTTGTAGAGTTTAAGTTTTACCTTCGACTTGTAATCCAAGTCTAGATTTTGTGATTTGGTTAAACTATTAACAATCTTTTCTAATTTATCAATTTTATCTTTTAAAATATTATTTTATATTTCTAATTTTCTAAAAGTTAATTTCTTATGTTTATTAAATATTTTTGAGTTATTCTTATTTAGATTTGAATTAACTTTATTCATTACATTATTAGCATGCATATCTAATTTTGAAGAGAAATCTATACTAGAGCAAGTAGGATTAGTTAGGGCACATGCATATGTTGCAAAAATTGAATTTTCATGTAATGTAAATTTACTAACCTTGATTTCTCCCCCTGGATTCTTGGGGCTTCTTTCTGGGCATTGTCTTTTGCATTGACCTATTCGTTTGCACTTGGAGCATTCAATGTGCTTCTTCCCCTCCCTGATCATTTTCTCCTTCTCCTCCGATTGTGTCGGCCGAATCTTACGAGTAGGGCACTCATTTCTATAGTGCCCTCTCTCCCTACACTTAAAACAGGTTATGTGAAATTTACAATTTGAATTTATAATTTTACCTTTTGGATCCATGATAGGATCCTCCCCCTTTACTTTTGCCGTCTCGAATTCAAACTCAGATTAAGCTATCTCTTCTCTGGCCATCAGTGCTAGGAAACCGATCTGATCCAATTCTTCTGAATCTGGTTCGGAGGCTGACTCTGGAGATTCGTACTCGGATTCGAACTCTGGTTCGACTTGATTTTCTGACTCTGAAGGAATCTCATTAAACTTGAGCAATTTCTCCCAAAGCTCCTTAGCATTGTTGTATTTTCCAACTCGATCAAGCTCTGAATTTGTTATTCCGCATAGGAGAGTCCATGTTGCTTTTACATTTGCCTCGAATTTTCTTATTGTTTGTGCATCCCACTTGTCACAAACGATGGGTACACCTTCTTTTGTGGGGAGAATGAATCCAATCTGGACTATGGTCTATATCTCTGCTTAGGTCTTCAGTTGGTGCTCCATCTGTCTTTCCAGTACCCGAAATTCTCTTCAGACAGGAGTGGTAGGTGTGTGGTGTTGTACCCATCTTGGTAGGCCATTAAAAAGAATCTCGCACGCAAAGAACAACAAAAACAAATGTTCCAAGACTTGGTCTTGGATTAGTAGTGCGGGAGAAAGATAAAAATAATAATTCACTAATTTTGAGAAAAAAAAGTAATAATAAAATATAAAAAATATTATTTCAAACTTTTGAAAATGCGATATTTCGCTAATGCCGACCAATGGTGAAAATATGAAAATAAATTTTTCGAAAATAGTTTTGGAGGGAAAAAATGAAAGGCGTAAGGTTTTATTTTTACCAAAAACGAACAAAAAAAATGACAAAAAAATGCTTGAGCGGTAGTTGTACCAATTCAGAGCAACCCCGCTCTGATACCAATTGTTGGACCGAGACACGCTAGAGGGGGGGTGAATAGCGCTCGTGACTTTCACTTTTCGTTTCAGAAAATCAACAAGTAAATGCAGCGGAAATATAAAACACAGAGACACAAGCAAACACAGGGATTTACTTGGTTCGGAGCCTGTGACGACTCTTACTCCAAGGCCCACGCTCGTTGAGCATTTACTTTGGGCAATAACTATAAACTCGCAAATATTACAAGAGATTATTACAATAATATTGTACTGAATAACTATACCGACAACGAGAAATTGAAACTTCACAGCTTCGGGTCGGCGAGGTCTTGTTATAGCTTAACTGGATCGTCTCGTTAGTAGTGCGCTGAAGAAAGATTACTTTTTCGATGTTGTCCTAAGCCTTTGCTCGAGATAGGCTTATATAGCCTATGGAGGGCACCTCCAACACCATGGAGGGCGCCCTCAATGCCACCATATCCGCAGCACCGATAAGGGTTGAAGAAGTCGCCCCTTATCTGCTTGAGGGCACCCTCGCGCCAAGGTCCAAAGCGCTCTTAAGCTCCATGAGGGTGCCCTCGCGCCTTGCAACGAGGTTGCCTCTCCAGGTTCACTTCCTGCAAAATATGTTAGTCCAACATACCCTGCAAAAGAAAGTTAGGATAATAGAAATATGTACAATTAAAGTATTTGACAATCATTGGATTGTCCGATTCTGACTTCAGATTTCTGACCGAAAACCCTAGGTTAAACCGACGCCTATTGTTCCCTCAATGGAGAATGCGTCCTCACCTACTCCACTAAGGAGAGTATACTTGTTGCCAGACTAGTCTCTAGACCGACTAAACTTTTGTTCAACGTCCGAGGCTCCAGGAATTTCTGCTGGATGTCCGCTCCATGACCCATCCAAACTTCCACCTGGTTCACGACACCAGGACTTTTCAACCTAGGGTTACCGTCCCCTAGGTTTTTTCTCGAAGCTCTCGACCTGCCAAGACTTTTCGCCTAGGGTTACCACCCCCATGACCTAAGGTTACCACCCCCTATGGTTTTCCCTTTGCCTAACCGCAGTTAGGACTTTTCTTCACTTAGGGTTATCACCCTCTAGGACCTAGGGTTACCACCCCCTAGGGTTTTCCACCTGCATAACCGCAGTTAGGGCTTTTGCCTAAATACACTTAGGACTTTCTTACAATCTCATTCAAACACATTAGATAACAAGACAACTTAACTTTAAACCCTTTGACATAATCAAAACATAGGTTCGATCGTCGGATGCTTCCTGCACGAACAACTTCACCAAGCAGTTATTTTCTAACTTGCTGGAGACATTGGAATGTCAAGAGTTAAACGTGGATGCTAGTTATAACAACTAGTTCATTGGAGTGACTCACTGTAAGACGTCATATGGTTATCTATATATATAGATATATTTGTGAAGCTTTTACTACAGCTCAAGTGCAAGTTTCCTTCGATTTGAGGTATACAGGTCATCTTGGTCATGGAGACTTATACTTTGACATGTTAAACAAGCACCTCATTGAGGTGTGGACTCAGGATGATTGGGTATAAGTTAAAATGCCTGAAGATGTTTGGATAGTCCATAGAGGATTCACCGCTCCTTGCAAAGAGACGTATACCCTATGACAACTCGTTAGGATTATTACTCAAAGTCTTTTGCCAAAGCATCATATGTTAAGAGTATGAGACTCTTGTACACATGTATGAGTAATTTGAATCCGTAGAATGAGGAAATATTACTTGGGAAATGTGTGACATAGTTAGTCTAATGGGGACAGACACATAGACCATATCCTGAATCAAGTGGGTATAAGATGAGTGAAAGGAACAAGGCACGACTCATTGTAGCTGATGAAGGGTTTAGAATTAGTTCTAAGATCAACTATGAATTTTTGGCTAATTGGGAATCATGATGTACTACTAGGTGCTACTCATGATCGTTCTAAAATTAAGTAGTTAATTATGGACGACTAAGATAAATCGAAAACCTATTGTCATACACACTAATGAGTCTATAAAAGATGTAAAACAAGTTAAAGAATAGTGATCCTATCCAAACTCAATGATGACGGCTAGTTGGGGATGTAGCTCCTGTTAAAATTTGAGAGATGTCCTAAAGTAATCACCTTACAATTTTTTCTATTTATTTGATAAATATAGATTCACTATTTAAGTGCATATTATATGTTTGATTATCTTAAACTCATTTACTGAATGTCTGTAATATAATTCATAGCATGAGAGAATTTGTGGTTGAATTGCAACTAGTGATTATCTCTACATGTGCAATTATAAATATATTGAAATTTTCCTAGTCATTGAATTGATGTATTCGGACATCATCAATTCTGTAAGACTAGTATGAGTTATACTCCTTGGTTTCGCCAAGAAACTATTTTCTCACTGGCTGGAGACATTGGGATGTCGAGAGTTAAACGTGAATATTGGTTATGATAACTAGTTCATTAGAGTGACTCTCTGTAAGACTTCATATGATTTTCTACATATATATAAATATGTCTGTGAAGTTCTTACTGCAGTATGAGTGCAAGTTTCCTTTGACTTGAGGTATACAAGTCATCTTGATCATGGAGACTTATACTTTGACATCTTAAGCAAGCATCTCATTGAGGTGTGAATCCGAGATGATTAGGTAAAAGTTGAAGTGTGTTACGATTCCGCAAGTGCATAGATTCGTCATCAGTAATACAAAAGATTGTCAAACCCACAAGGACTGGTTATAAGCACTAGTGATGGCACACTTAGGATTAGCTACACTATCGATGGTTGTAAGTAATCTAAGAAAAGAGATCGGAAAGCAGGGAATGACAACTAGCAATGAGAGGAAATCAACCTGGTTAATGAAGAGTTCTAGGAGTTCAGTTTCATTATGATGGTATTGATGTGTCTCATACTATCCTATACTCATTGTCCATCGGCATGCATTCACCAGAAGCGAAAGCAACAATCTTTGAGCACCAGACAAAGACAATCCCTACGAAATCCTGTTACAGTTAACCCCTATCACTAGAGCGCCTCGGTAGATCGCAAGGACACGACTCTTACTGATGTTATCAAGGATAGAATTAAGAAGCTAGGTTTGGTCTCTTACTTCCTTGCAAAGGAGTCGCCTCTCCTTTCGAGGAAGTACCCTAGATGTCTGTGAACGGGTTACCCCTATCACTAGGGCCCCTCGGGTGTACGATCTAAGGTATTCCCTCTACGAGATTGGCATTTCCTGCATAATCAATCAACACGACAAAGAGACCGAGGAATCGAAACAAAGCAAACGAAATCATCCAATGAATATAAACGTGATATGAGTTTTACATCAAAACCAATCCACAATTACTACCTCGTCCTAGAACAAAGACTCTACTCCATAGATGCTAGAGAAGAACTCGAAGACATGGTGACTCTAAACATACAGTCCTCAAAAATGAAGAGAGAAAGAAGAAGTATGCTTATCCAATGATGATGAGTGACCTTCGGATCCAATCCTTTACTTCTGGAGTTGAGGTGGTGATGGAAGGTCATTGTATCGATGTCCTGGATGGCGTGGAACGACACCAGAATGAATCTCCTCTTCACGGCTCGCCTCCCGGCTCTCCCCTCCTCGAAAAAGGGGTTAAAACCTCTTTTATAGGCTAGGGGCATGACGCGACGGCACGACCGTGCCCTAACTTGGCTCTGGATGCGCTGCATGGTCATGTCAATTGGCACGACCATGTGATGCTAGGGCTCGGTTCCTAGGGACACGACCGTGCAGGGTTGCACGACCGTGTGCTGCTTGGCCTCGGTCATGGGGTGCACGGTCGTGTAAGGTTGCATGGCTGTGTTCTGATCTGCCTCTGGTTTGGCCGCACGGCCGTGCAAGGGTTGTACGGCCGTGCACATCTTCCCTTCTGTTTGGCCACACGGTCGTACAAGTTTTGCATGGTCGTGTCCTCTGGCTCGCTCCAGTGCGTCGATAAATGCTGCTTTCGCTCCGAAAGTTATCTCTGTCAACACAAAACCAAACAAGAGCAGATATCCATACAAAAGAGTATATACGATGAATACATGATAAAAGAGGCGATCATACAAAGGATACGTACGTATAAAGTAAGCGAATCTGCGTAAAAGTATGCATAAACTATCATAATATTTACGCACATCACACCCCCAAACTATGTTCATGAGCGTCTAGCAGTGTTTCATAATCCCTAGTGCATTCGCCTAAATCTATCAACTAGTTTCATTGATAAGCATGATTGTGAAGTTACCTAAGTATGACCTAAGCATAAGTTCTTTATGCTCGGTGCAATAAGTAGCTCAAACTCTTCAAGTTTTAATTATTTGTCCTAGTTAAGTCATCATACGATTGAGTTCCTAATGTTTCCGGTGATAAGCACTTACCTGCCACATACTTGGTTCATTTTTCTTAAGTTACACAAAGTCTCAAAGGATATTTCTCGGAATCAAGAGAAACATAATATTCATTTCTCCAATAACCTAACTCGATCTCAAAGGAGTGAATTGTCAGTTTCCACTCACGACAACTGTTTTTTATTCCTTATTTATTTATTTATTTATTTATTTTTCTTTTTTTTGGTGTTGTGTAGCACTAATCACACATGCGGGATGCATATGTTGGGATTTAGATTTTTCCAAATAAGCTTTCATGATCCGAGGTTGTCCAGTAACCAAAATGTAAATAAGAAATCCCCATGGGAACACAAGTACTAACCAATTCGGATGAATCATAACTATTCCAAAAATATTTCTACTATTCAAGCTTAAGTACTTATGTGTAATGTAAATAAGATCCTTAAGGTTAGGCCAAAACTTATACCAAACTCCAGACATACTTAGCTTATTTCATGCTACTAGAGATGGATAAAAGAGATACACCAAACATACTAACACTATTTTGACAACTCATAAACTAAGAAAATGCTAGTCATTTTACTATCAGACAAGTAGCAAAAAAAGTAGAAGGTTTGATGTTCTCACATATGCTTCAAAACCATAAATGCGAATAAACAACGCAAAGTGCAAATAAAAACATGAAACTAGAAAAATGCAGATAAACAAAATAGACTAAAAATAAAGATATGAAAAGCAGAAAGAAAATGTAAAAAGAAAAGAAAACCAAAAACTTGACTCAGGTTGTGCGAACAGACACAACTTTTCATCGTCCCGATGAAATCAATACGGTGGCGGGGTTGAGAGATAAGGAGGTCCCCGATGTGTGTCAGGGGGGAATCTAGGCATACCAGGAAGATGGACAAGGTGTTGATGATATTGATATAGGGCATCTACTTATTGTCTAGTGATATCCATATCATCCATAAAATTTCTCATTCTTTCCTGGTCAACATCATAGTCCTGAACGAACCCTGTCACCTGACTATAAAAGTCCCTAGTGAACCAAAAATGATCCTATACCTCCCTAAACTGATCGTCGGATAACTTGAAGCGACCCTCCAACAATCGTTGTTGGGTATTTTGCTTCTCATGAAGGGAATCTAAAGAGGTACGGAAGTTAGAAAAATCAAAACTAGAGGATCCCGTGCCATATGCAAAAGAGTGTCTAGGAGGGTCCGGATATCCGGAAGGCTGCGAGAGTCCTGATGACGAGGGCTCTTGGTGGTACTCGGGTTCTTCTACAATAGAGGGTACAGTCTCGGTGTGAATCAGTAATCACCCAATTCGTGGGGTCGCGAACTGAAGTGCGCTCGGGGCAAGGAAGTGGTAATGGAAAACCATTGGTTCTAGGGAAAGCAAACCCACTCTCATCCCGACAAATCATTTTCATAGCAAGATAAGAATCGATGTCGATCTTGTCATTGCCATGAATCACCTCTAATCCATCAAGTGCACAACCCAGATTGAATGGTACTTGGGTGATTAATCCACCCAACACTATCATCCCCGAAGATGCCTTAGCTGCCCTCTATAAAGTTTGTAAAAAATGAAATCCCGAATCAAAATCAACTTTATTTAACATTGCCCAAAGACAATACAGTTCTATCTTTCTAACTACCCATCACTCTCTCCTCGACCAAAGATCGTTTTACTCATCACTCGGTGAAGGTATCTAAAGGTCAGGTTTTGCATGCGGGATGCTTTGGCTCTAGAGGGCTCATAAGGGACTTTTGATCCGGTTATCGACGTCCAAAATTCATTCCACCTAATTTCATCATCAAATCCTCGGACACCACCAATGGGTAAAGCAAAACAGTTATTGAAATCACTAAAATTCCACCGAACTTCTTTATTCATCATCCTAAAAGTTATGACCCCTACATAGTAATCTTCAGAAGAAAATTTAACATCAAGTAATCTAAAAAATTCAAGGACTAGGTGGGGGTAGGTCAGTGCATGAGCGTACATAATATCATTCCAGTCTAAAGAGCTTATCATCCAATCTACATCATCTCTAATTCCTAACATGTCCATAGTAATAGTATCCATATATTTAGTACATGTAATTTTCCTGCGACAAGGATATCATATCTAGCTTTTTGTTCATGATTTCTAAAAATGATATTGAACTCGTTTTCGTTACCTTCGTCGCGTGCCACCCTTTTTCCTTTGCCTTTCAAAGTAGAAACCTTCCCTTTGCCTTTGTCGCCTCCTGGTGCATCTCCTTTGCCAGATCCACCGCTTCCTCAATGAAGTCTTTTGAAGATCTGCGACATGGTGCAAGGTTTTGAAGAGTTTCTTGTGGAAATGGGTCTTGAGGGAGGAGAAGAAAGGAAAAATAGAGAAGTTTCTTCTCTCTTTTCGGATTTGTGGCTTGAAGAAGTGTTAGATCTAAGCAAAAGTGAGCTCTAGAGGGCACGACCGTGTCTTATAGACACGACCGGGTTAAGTGTAACGACCACCCTTCTTACTACTACTACACTCTAAGGATGACCGTTACTTAACTAATAACTCTACTTAACCGGTATGATTAAAAACCTCGAAGAAACCCTACCGAAAAATTTCGGCAGAGTCTCCCCTGTACCGGTGACCATAATCATTAATACATAACATAATATACACAGCCACAGGCGGCTGGAACACATATCAAACACACAAAAGGAATAACATCACCACGCAGTTTAATGAAATCAACTCATGCAAGTAATGAATAGCGGAAACAAAATAAAAACATACAATTAACTAACAGCGGAAGACTAAATGACTCATCTAATACATTCTTAATAAATGACAATCTTAATAAATTCTTAAACTAAGTCCCAAGGCTTCCATAGTCCTGGCATCACACACCATCCGCGCCACCTTGTCGCCTTCCTTGCTAAATCTTTTCTTTTCTTTTATCTGCAGTAAGAGGAAGTGTAGTCTATAAGCAAAATTTGCTTAGTAAGCGCTATCTAACTCACAAAATCACGAATGTGCATGTATACGAAAAGCACTAGAAACTATATGCTCTAAAAAGAAATAAAGCATATACATAACTGCTCATGTCAAACTAATAGCAAAGAAAAGCTAAGGAATCTACTCATGTAATTCTAATAGTTAATCATGCTGCTCATCTAATAGGTAAACATGAAAACTACTCATCTACTAGACAAACATGGTAGAATAAAGAACTAATCTTACTGATTTTTAGAACTATATGAATCTTATTTCATTTGTTCTAAACTTAATCTTTAATACTTTATGTTTATGTAAAACTCGTTTTACTTGTCCAAAAACTTATACTTATAATACTTCAAAATAATAATCAACTTCTTCTTGGGCCCAGGCATAGTACCATCTTATGCGCGTTCCCTGATAGGTTGGGGTAGCGAGCCACCAATCCTAAAAGAGCAGACCTCGGTCTACCAGGGCCAAGACCTCGGAATTGGACACCTGGATTTGTTTAACGACAACCTCGGAAGTCGGGTACTAGCCTCTTCTTAAAAGTAAAATACTTATTAGCTTATTTACTTCTTCTTTAAATTCCTTGGCATTTTAATAGACACCTTGTGTGCCAAAAATCCCTAAAGTCTCGACTTTGGGATCTACTTAAGGCCTCGGCCTTTTCTTTCTTTTCTTTATCTTTCTTATACTTATCTTTATCTTTCTTATACTTTTCTTAAACCCAAAATACTGTTAGGGTATCTTTCGTATGCATCTATGAATGAAACTAACTATGTAACACATAATCATGCATAGAATACAAAAGAAATCTGACATACAATAGTTATAAAAAATCTGCACTAATACTTAACAGAAATCTGCATACTAGCTTAATAAAAATCTGCATAATAGCTTAGCGAAAATCTGCATACTAGCTTAACAAAATCTGCACTTGCTTAACAGAAATCTGCATACTAGCTTAATAAAAATCTGCATACTAACTTAACAGAAATCTGCATTTAATGAAAGAAATCTGCACTTAAAATTCTGCACGCTAAGCTAACAGAATTCTGCTCTATAAGCTCTAAGATTGCCTCGGCAATTAAACAGTGAGCTAAAGTGTATAGTAGCTCCAAAGGTTGTTCACACTTAGTAATTCAACACAAAACTAAAGCTAGATAAGGTCACAAACAACCTAAAAACTGAAACTATTTCATACTTTAGGAACCTAAAGATTGAGACTCATTGTTCATAACACATGCACCCAAACTAAATCTGAAACCTAATACATAAAACCGAATCTGATATGAAATTCAGTCTACTAACTTTATAATGGCAGAACATCAATTCAAATCATCTTTAGTCTCAATTCAAAGGATTCGGTGCATGATTAGCATCTAGAACTTGTAATACCAAACCGTATGCTTACAGGATAAGGAATCAATTCACATAACAGTCATCAACCAAAAAGTAGACAACTCAATTTCCTTGGCAGTTTTCAATTTTCCAAAAACCAACTCAAGCTAAAACCTGCTGGGATTTTCAAACCTATGTAAAGCTTTGAATTTCTCTTAAACTTCTAACACTTCAATACTAAGGTAAAAATTAACAGAGTGTGGCTGATAATATTTATGGAATTCCTTCTAATATGAACAACAATTCATAAACAGATGCAAGGAAATATAGCATGGCAACTAATACTGAAAGAAATACCATTCTAAGGAACTAAAACGCCATTACAAGGATTCCAAAAATAAAAGTAGAACCAATAAAGACGTACTAATCCGGAACCTGTAAAATTCCGAAACTTGCAAAGCTCAAATGATCCGAAACAGAGAAAACAAGGAAACTCATGCAAAGCTTCGGGAACAAGGAGAAAATCAAGGATTAAACGTCGGAGCTATCTTACTGCAGGTGAGTAGCAACTTACCTCTTGTTCTAGGACTTACAGCCAAAGAAGGTGGCTTCTAATACTTCTAGGGCTTGCGGAGGACTCAAGCTCTCGGAAACTCCTTCATCTCCACTTGTTCTCCTCGATAAGGTGATCACGATGGTGAAGAAATCTTCGGAGAACGCCCTCGCCGGCCGCCGGAACGCCCCTTGCTTGCTGCTGCGGTTTCGCCCGACGAGAAGCGCCGACGCGAGCGTGAGAGAGGAGGGGAAATTTTGGTTTCGGCTAAAACCTAAGTTCTCCTTTTAATACTCTCATATTTCTGTTAACTAGTACTACTTAAATATATTTCAATATAGATTTAGTTAAGAAAAGTTCGGCTGGTCTTTTGGTGGGCTGCGTTCTGCTTAAGGCCCGGCGCATTGGTTCAAATCCTGGCTGCAACCTATTTTCTTCCTATTATTTCTTGCTATTAACTTCTATTACTTAAATAAAATTCTTCCTTTACTTAATCAAGTAACAATTGCTAGCCCAGTTGGTTAGCCGGCTTTTAACCGAATCAAAGGTTTAGGCTTCGATTCTTTCGCCGCGCACTTTTTATTCCAATTTATTTTAAACGTTCCAACTATAGCTTAAATATATTTCACTTCCATTTATAATTAACAAAATGTTTGCAGACCAGTTGGTTGGCTGAGTCCGTTAAAATCTAGTTCGGGTCCGAGCTCTTGGGTTCAAAACCCAGCTTTAACACTTTTATATATATATATTTTTTTAAACTTCTTTCTCTTGGTAAAAATACCAAACAAACTCCAAAAATTACGTAAAAATACTCTAAAAATTCCTAAAAATCTCTAGAATTTTTCTATAGCATTTCTAGATTTTAATAAGGTCTTTTGGGACTCCAAATCATGAAATTTAGGGTGTTACATTAAGTATGGATCTGCACGGTCGTGTCGATTGACACGACCTCCTCTTTTCTCCACTCGGCCAAGGTTGCACGGTCGTGCCAACTGGCACGACCTAGTCTTTCCTCTTCTCTGAATACGTCTCACGGTCGTGCCAATTGGCACGGCCTGAGCCTTCTCCTTCTCGAGCGGTCTTGCACGGGCGAGCCGAGTGGCACGACCTATGCCCTCCTTCTCTCTGCATAGGCCACACGGCCGTGAAAGGTTGCACGGGTCGTGGCCTCCATCCTGCTGTTGGCTTCACACGGCCGTGTGGGATCACACGGCCGACTCTTTTAGGCTCACGGTGACTCGCCTTTCTCTCTTTTGGTTCCTTCGACGCCTCCACACCCATGAAATGCTCACAGCCAACTCGTGGAGGCTCTGCACATCCTGAAAATAAATACCCAAAAGTGAAGAAATAATAAAGATGCTCAAAACAATAATCTAGAATGAAAAACCCTTGGGTTGTCTCCCAAGAAGCACTTGTTTTATGTCTTTAGCTCTGTTGGTGCAATCTTAGGTCAAGGTTGACCTGGTTGACCTGACTCGAGTTGACCTGACTCGAGTTGTATTTTGATGTTTGACTTAGGAAGATTGTTGGTGCAACCTTAGGTCAAGGTTGACCTAGTTGAGTTGTATTTTGATGTTTGACACTCGTGGAAGAGTTGTATTCTTCATATGGGACAAGAATAGATGTTTGGGAGATTATTGGTGCAACCGTAGGTCAAGGTTGACCTGGTTGACCTGATTCGGGAAAGAGTCCAAGTATGGAGACTTGGCAACGGAAAAGTCCAAGCAGGGAACTTGGCACTGGAAAAGTCCAAGCAGGGAGCTTGGCACGCGAAAAGTCCAAGTGTGTAGACTTGGCACGGGAAAAGTCCAAGTATGGAGACTTGACATCGAAAAGTCCAAGTATGGAGACTTGCACGGAGAAGTCAAGCAGGGAGCTTGGCGAGGGAAAGTCCTAACTGGGATGTTAGGCGGTGTGGAAAGTCCTGGTGAGTGAAGCCGGGAAAGTTCTAACTGGATGTTAGGCGGTGTGGAAAGTCCTGGGGAGGCAGTGGGAAAGTCCTAACTGGATGTTAGGCGGTTGGAAAGTCCCGGTGAGTGAAGCAAGGAGAAAGTCCTAAGCGGGATGTTAGGCGGTGAGGAAATCTCGTGAGTGAAGCCGTGAAAGTCCCGTGAGTGAAGCCGGGCAGGAAAATCCAGATGGATCGGGGATGATCGGACATCCGGTGTTGAGGAAAGTCCAAGTAGGTCAAAGGGATTGACCGGACACTTGGGAATTTAGCAGGTCAAGGAGTGACCAGATGCTAGGAAGGAAGTACCAACAGGTCGAGGTTGACCGAATGTTGGTTTGGAAGGCTTGGGACTTGGTTTGGGCAAAACCCAAGTCACTGGGTTATCTGATCGGTCCGGTGACCGATCAAGAATCAGCAACGATGCCACTGAACCGTAGGGGGATCGATCTGTGGACCGACGCCTGATCGGTCTGTGGACCGATCAGGAGCTTCCGATCGGTCGTGGCGACCGATCCAGCTATGGCCTGATCGGCGACCGATCAGGAGAGTTCCACCTCTGATCGACCTCTGATCGGTCCGGGACCGATCAGGCCTGATCGGTCCAGGAAGGCTCTAGCAGTTGCAACGCAACGGCTAGTTTCTTCGATGTTTCTTCTTCGCAGGTATAAAGGAGACGAGGGCATCTTCCGTGCCACTTCTTCTTTCTCTTCTCTTCTGCTCTGGTGCTTGAGCTTTGTTGAGCTCTTCTTCGCAAGCTTCGCGTGAGCTTCTTCCTCGACCGACTGAGCTGCTGCTGTGGTTGGCGTCTGAGAAGCTGTTGCTTCTTCAACAGTCGACAAGAAGGCAAGGGTTGCTTACATTTGCTGTGTATTTACTTCTTGCTTCTCTTGTATTTGTACTCCTTATCTTGCTGTTGCAAGAAGTAGTTGTGACGAGGTTTCTCCACCCATAAGGAGCTCATATTTAGCCGGTTCTCCGGGGACTCATCCACCGACGGATTGGTAGGCTTCGTCCACCTTATGGACACGCCGAGGAGTAGGAGTTCATCTCCGAACCTCGTTACATCGGTTTGTTTTTCTTCTCCTTAGTTTCTTCCTTGTATTTCCGCTGCGACTAACCCTACTTGTAGGAAGAACCGAAGATTTGGGGGGCTATTCACACCCCCCTCTCTAGCCGAGTACAAACGATCCTAACAAGTGGTATCAGAGTCAGGCCGCTCTTCGACGGATCAACACCCGGGGGAGCACGGGCTAGAGATGGATCTCTATGGAGAAGATGTCACGATTCAACCCTTCTACGAGTCTCACGACAACTTCACATATTGGAAGGTAAGGATGATGTATTTTCTTAGGACTAATATGTTAAATTGGTTTTGTGTACAAGAAGGGTTTTCCCCTCCGATGGATGAGGAAGGAAAACCTATCAAGAAGAAGGTGTGGACGAAAGAGCAAATCCGACAATCCGAAATCAATGACGAGGTAACAAAAATCATTGAATTTGCTTTACCTAATAATGTTTTGTGCAAGATAGATAGGTACAACAACGTCAAGGAATTGTGGAACAATTTGGCAAAATTCCATGAAGAGGAGCCTAGTGAGCCAAGTAGCTCACATCATGGAGGAAGCGAATTGGGAGTTGAGGGCTACTCAACATCCAAGGAAGAAGAGGAGGAGAGCTCTTGTTCAAGATCGGAGCAAGAAGAGGCATCTACCTCCGGAAGGGATGAAGAAGAAAGCTCATCCACATCCACAACCCTAGGTAACTCAAACACTGTGATTTCAAGCAAATTACACATAATGTGTTTTGAGTGTAGGAAGTTTGGGCACTACAAGAGTAAGTGTCCAAAGAGGGTTAGAAAGACTCCACCGGCACCAAAGGTCAAGGAAGCCGGAGTCCCGACATGCAAGAGCAAGAAGCACGTGGTGTGCTTCCAATGCAAGCAACGGGGACACTATAGGAGTCAATGTCCAAGGGGGAGGCAACCTCACAAGGACAAGAGGCCAAACACATGTAAAGGGGGAGCTAAGGCAAACCCTAAGGTAACATTTAAAGCTCATTCTTGCAATTCTAGTAGGATGCATGCTAGTAGTCTTATTGCCATTGTCAATAATGATAAGCATGTTAACACTAGAAATCGATACATGTGCTTAGGAGCCAAGCATGTTAGCCTAGATAAGAACAATTCTAGAAATGCTAACCCTAGAATTAACTCATCTAAGGCTAAGGAAAATCTAGATAGAAATCCCAAATCATCTAGACGCATGCCTAGGAATACCTCAAAGAAAAATGATAAATCAAAACTTGAGGTATTAGAGAAAGAAAATCAAGTCTTGAGGTCAAGACTTGACTCTCTAGAAAAGGCTCTTAAGGATTTGACTCTAGGGTCTAGGGGTCAAAAACCCAAGTCCAAGGACAAGAAAGGTTTGGGTCACAAACCTAAGTCCCAATTGGTCAAGCCCACTTATCATAATGTTTCATTCGATTATGGAACAAAACCTAGGGCTAGGAAGACCATTACCAAGGTCACAAGGGGAGTCACCCCTATAGTTGACCTTGATGAGACCCAAATGACCAAGGCTTTAAAGCCTAAGAGGGTCATTAGGAGGGTTGCTAGGGAAGTTATCCCTAGTGAATATTTAGTGAACCCAATGAGCTCTAATAGGTATTGGGTTCCTAGGAGTATCTTCTCTACCCCATAGATGGGTTAGAGAGTGTCAACTCCGATTAGAAGGGTAGTTAACCCAACTTTGAGGAAATTGACACTCAAGGAGCATTTTCAAGGTTTTGAGAACTTTTGAAAATGAAATGGAATTATCATTTACTCCTTTGAAGAGTTAAATGTGCCTAAAGATTGAAAATTTCATTTTTAATCTCAATTGGCACAATTTTGGAAAATCTAGAGAACTCTCGAGGAAAAAGGAAACATGCCAAGTTTTGAGGATAAATTTGATCTTTAAGTGGCATGAATTAATCTAGAGTTCAAGAAGTGTCAAAATTAGGATTTTGGCATTTTGGAGCAATCTAGGATTAAATTTGAAGTTAGCCAAGTGGTTAAGGATACTTAGATAGGTAATCTAGGTATATTTATTTATGCTAAATCTTGCCATGATTGTTTGCCCTCACATGTCATGACATCATGTTTAGTTTCATTATCATTTGAAATGTCATGATAATGCTTAGGCTAGTTTTTATGTCATGTTTATTTAAGTTTCAAACTTTATGCCATGACATCCTGACATTGGCACATGTTTTCATTTATGATACCATTTTATGTCATGTCATCATCTCTTGCATTAATAATCAATTGAATTGATTTAAGGATGAAAAACACATTTTGATATTGAGATCAAATTTGTGTTTAGAAAATGCATGAGACCTTAGTCTAAGATACCTAAACCCATATCTCACATCAAAATTGCCATGGATGTGTTTGATACACTTTAGATGTGTGTGAGATATTAGGATCATGAATTATGATCAAGGTGCATAGTTCTTGTACCTAGATGAGCCTAATTCAAGAAATGGAGGATCATAGGGAAAGCTTGTGTACAAGTCATGTACATTTAGCCCTAAGATTATGGTCCTAAATTAAAAGGTTTAAAATCGTTTTGAAATTGATTTGGAAAACCTTGATGAAGCCATCTTAGTGATTGCATTCATCATTGAACATTGTGATACAAAGTTGAGTTAAAGTTGAACTATTTCAAAGTTTTTGAACTTTGTATCAAGATTGAAAAATGGAAGTTATTTTCATAGAAAACTATTTTTCCATGATAGTATATGTTATGAGGAATGTATCCTCAAAATTTCACAATTTTTGGAATTTTCTGGAATTTGTTGTGAGTTTCTGAATTTCGGGAGAAGGAAATCAGAACTCGAGTCTATCCAAGGCTGGATCGGTCACTGGACCGATCCAGGGAAGGATGGATCGGTCTGGGGACCGATCCAAAGGGGTCCTGATCGGTCTGGTGACCGATCAGGCGTGCTGAATTTGCTAAATTTCGACTGTGGTCTGAAATTTCAGCTGTGGGAGTTGAGTTTCGGGTTTTCTAAAGGCTTGAAACTCTCCAAGACATTGTTGGTGCAATGGTCAAGGGGGAGTTGACCTTTAGGGGGAATCTTAACTAATTGTCAAGGGGGAATTGACTTTTAGGGGGAGTTTTTACTCCTTAAGACTTTTTGAGGATTAGTGATATGAGATTGCCACTAAGTTGATTGTTGGGTTTAGTATCAAGGGGGAAATTAAGGGTTTCAATGAAAGGTATGGGACTTTCATTAGGAAGAAACTTTTGACCTTGATTCCCTCTTTTTGATGTGTGTCAAAAAGGGGGAGAGATGTCTCAGGGGGGAGAATGTAGGTTTTGGAAGAAATGTTCAAGGAAGAACATTGGAAAACCTAAGTTAGGTTATCGGGTTAACCTAATTTGATTTTGGATTTTGTCAAACATCAAAAAGGGGGAGATTGTTGGTGCAACCTTAGGTCAAGGTTGACCTGGTTGACCTGACTCGAGTTGACCTGACTCGAGTTGTATTTTGATGTTTGACTTAGGAAGATTGTTGGTGCAACCTTAGGTCAAGGTTGACCTAGTTGAGTTGTATTTTGATGTTTGACACTCGTGGAAGAGTTGTATTCTTGATATGGGACAAGAATATATGTTTGGGAGATTATTGGTGAAACTGTAGGTCAAGGTTGACCTGGTTGACCTGATTCGGGAAAGAGTCCAAGTATGGAGACTTGGCAACGGAAAAGTCCAAGCAGGGAACTTGGCACTGGAAAAGTCCAAGTAGGGAGCTTGGCACGCGAAAAGTCCAAGTGTGGAGACTTGGCACGGGAAAAGTCCAAGTATGGAGACTTGGCACTGGAAAAGTCCAAGTATGGAGACTTGGCACGGAGAAGTCCAAGCAGGGAGCTTGGCACGAGGAAAGTCCTAATCGATGTTAGGCAAGGTGGAAAGTCCCGTGAGTGAAGCGGTGGGAAAGTCCTAACGGGATGTTAGGCAAAGTCCCGGTGAGTGAAGCAAGGGGAAAGTCCTAACTGGATGTTAGGCTGGAAAGTCCCGTGAGTGAAGCAAAGGAGAAAGTCCTAATCGGGATGTTGAGGAAACCGTGAGTGAAGCCGGTGAAAGTCCGGTGAGTGAAGCTGGGCAGGGAAAATCCAGATGGATCGGATGATCGGACATCCGGTGTTGAGGAAAGTCCAAGTAGGTCAAAGGGATTGACCGACACTTGGCGAGGAATTCCTTCAAAGGAGTGACCAGATGCTAGGAATGAAGTACCAATAGGTCGAGGTTGACCGAATGTTGGTTTGGAAGGCTTGGGACTTGGTTTGGGCAAAACCAAGTCACTAGTTATCTGATCGGTCCGTGACCGATCGGTGTTATCGATCGGTATCCGATCGGTCCGCACCGATCGAAGGTGATCAATAGCCGCGAGAAAGACGCCTGATCGACCGATCAGGAGTTTCCGATCGGTCGTGGCGACCGATCCAACAGGCCTAATCGGTCCACGCACCATCGTAGCACGCATGTTTTCGTAGATCGACCGATCGGCCGGGACCATCGATAGGGCCCGATCGGTCCACGCATCGGGGTTCTAGCAGTTGCAACGCAACAGCTAGTTTCTTCGATGTTTCTTCTTCGCAGGTATAAAGGAGACGAGGGCATCTTCTGTGCCACTTCTTCTTTCTCTTCTCTTCTGCTACAGAGCTGCTGTTCTGGTGCTTGAGCTTTGTTGAGCTCTTCTTCGCAAGCTTCGCGTGAGCTTCTTCCTTCGGCTGGGACTCCGACTGAGCTGCTGCTGTGGTTGGCGTCTGAGAAGCTGTTGCTTCTTCAACGGTCGACAAGAAGGCAAGTGTTGCTTACATTTGCTGTGTATTTACTTCTTGCTTCTCTTGTATTTGTACTCCTTATCTTGCTGTTGCAAGAAGTAGTTGTGGCGAGGTTTCTCCACCCATAAGGAGCTCATATTTAGCCGGTTCTCCGGGGACTCATCCACCGACGGATTGGTAGTCTTCGTCCACCTTATGGACACGCCGAGGAGTAGGAGTTCATCTCCGAACCTCGTTACATCGGTTTGTTTTTCTTCTCCTTAGTTTCTTCCTTGTATTTCCGCTGCGACTAACCCTAACTGTAGGAAGAACGCGAGAATTTGGGGCGGCTATTCACACCCCCCCTCTCTAGCCGAGTACGAACGATCCTAACAAGCTCGACCCCGTTTCAGTCAATGTGGGCTAAACCCGTGGAAGCACGACTCTCCTCGTAGGGTTAATGCTCCAGTCTGCGCCTTCAGTTTCGCTCGTGCAGGACAAATGTATTTCTTGTTGCTCGCTGGAGGGGAGCTGTCGTGGAAACTGCACTCCTCGACTTTGTGTATGTTGATCTTGCTAGAATTACCCTGAGAGGGGTTGCAAATGGAGGAATCAGATAAATGAAAATTGATCTTTTCTTTGCCGATCTCCAAGGATAATCTATGACCTTTTACATCGATGATGGCTCCAGCTATGGCAAGGAATGGTCTTCCAAGGATGATCAGTATCTTGGGTCTTCCTTTATATCCAAGATAATTAAGTCTGTGGGAACTATACATCCACCCACTTCTACTGGCACATCTTCCACTATTCCCATTGGGTATCTGCATGAATGGTCAGCTAGTTACGGTGCCAAAGTGGTCAGTTTAATGTTCTGGAGGCCCAGCTTCTTGCATAAAGAGTACGAAAGTAGGTTAACGCTGGCCCCTAAGTCACAGAAAGCTCTCGGTATGAGTTCAAAACCAATCTTGCACGGTATGGAGAAACTTATTGGATCTTGAAGCTTTGGTGGATAAATTTCCATGAGGAGAGCGCTGCAATTCTTTGTTAATGCTATGGTTTCGAAGTCGCCCTTTTGCCTCTTGTTGGATAGAATACCCTTTAAGAACTTTGTGAACTTCGACATTTGGTGCAGTGTATCTATCAGTGGTACTTTTATGCAAATCTCCTTGATCTTCTTTAGGAATCGGTTAAACTCTTCATCCTTCTGGGAGGTTATTAGTTTCTGAGGGAAAGGAATCGTCTAGTTCTGTGGGGGAACTTGAAGAGTTTCTTCAACCTTTTTAGTAGCCTCCTCTCCATCCCTGTTTTGAGTCTGATTGGGCATCAGGAGAGAGGCTCCTTCCCTGAGTCAGGTTCCTTCTGAGTAATGGTTTGTGTTGGTGTGGGAAGCATCCGACAATCGAACCTGAGTTTTGATAATGACAAAGGATTCAAAGTTAAGGTGTCTGGTGATCTAACAGTCTGAATGAGATTACAGGAAAATCCTAAGTGTGCTTAGGCAAAAGCCCTAACTATGGTTAGGCAAGGTGAAAACCCTAGGGGGTGGTAACCCTATGTGAAAAATCTTGGTGGGACGAGTGCTTCAGGCAAAAGTCCTAGGGGGGGGGGGGGGGGGTAACCCTAGGTGGAAAGTCCTGGTGTCGCGAACCAGGTGAAAGACTGGACCAGCCGGAAAGCGGAAGTCCAGCAGAAAGTCCGGAAGCATCGAGCACCGAGCAAAAGTCCAATCGATCTGGAGGATCGCACTGGCAACAGGTAAATCTCCTGAGTGGAGTAGGTGAGGATGCGTTCCTCGTAGAGGGAACAGTAGGCGTCGGGTCGACCTAGGGTTTCCGGTTAGAAATCCGAAGTTAGACCCGGACAGTCCGATGACTGTCAAACTTCATATTCATGATATTATATGTGCTAACTTTTTTTTTGCAGGATATGTTTATGTTTTGGATCTAACATGTCTTGCAGGTACAAAAGAACAAGGTTAAGCCTCGGATAAACAGTGTCTGAGGCGCCTCCATGGAGCTTGGAGGCGCCTCGGGTGCAAAAGATGAGCTGGCTGCGAAGCAGGCTTGGAGGCGCCTTGAAGGAAGCTCAAGGCGCCTTGGACTTGTGGATGAAGACGCCTTGGAGAGCAAAGAAGGCGCCTTGAACCTGATAAGGTTCGACCAGTTCATCCCTTATCTCAGCGGGTTACTCGGCCAGCATGGAGGCGCCTTGGATGGCTTTCAAGGCGCCTTGAACACCCTTTATAAGAGGGTCTCGACCAGCAGCTCTGAACATCAAGTACCAAGCAATCCATCTACAACGTGCTGCTAACGAAAGACTCCAGATAAGCTGCGACAAGTTTCCGACAACCCGACACTCCGATTTCTGTAAATTCTATTGTCGGTATTGCTTAGATTTTATGTACTCATTTCATACTTGTACTATTGGCGATTCTATAGTTGTTGCCCACCGAAAGCGGTCAACGACTGCGGGCCTTCGATTAGGAGTCGAACTAGACTCTGAACGAAGTAAACACCTTGCGTCTTTCTGTGTGCTTTTAATTTCTGCTGCATTTATTACTCTGTTAACTCTTCGTACGATTTACGATTACGAATCAAACGAAATAGCCATGAGCGCTATTCACCCCCCCTCTAGCGCGTCTCGATCCAACAGTTTGGGGGTCTCCCACAATACGTTCGCTCCTCAGCTCAATGCGGTTGTAATGTTTCACTAGATTTATATCTAGCTTCCCTGGAAATGTTCCCTGTGCTTTTGAGATGGATTGGGCTATCTGGGCTATCTGGCTGTCTTGCATCTTTTGATGCTTTTCAGAATTTTCCATTTTTTGAGTTAACAGCTTGATCTCATTGTTCATCTCCTTTTGCTCTGAGAGGGCTTCTTCAAGCATCTTTTCAATTATGGATAATTGTGAAGGTTGTTGTTGAAAAGTTTGTTGTCCAGCTGAGTAGTTCTGCTGCCCAGGTTGATGGCTTTGTTTTGCTGGCCCTTGATCCTGATTGTTCCGGTATGAGAAGTTTGGGTGATTCCTCCAACCTAGATTGTATATATTAGAGTACGGATTATTTTGTCTTTGGTTGTAGCTGACTATTACATCACACTGCTCAAGTTGGTTTATTTGTGCTTGTATTGGCCCTATGGGGTAAGTATCTTGAGCATGATCAGTACTTCCACAAGTTTCGTAACACACAAACTATCGCATTGACCGTGTTGTTGTTGTTTCCCATGGCCTCAAACTTCTTGGTCAGAGCGTCCAGTTTTGCAAACATGAGAGTGACTGCATCTATGTCGAATTTCCCTGACGCTTTTATTGGGTTCCCTGAGAAAGAACCACCAGATCTTTCTAATGCCCGCTGATGGTGATTCTGTGCCATATTCTCTACGATCTCTTCAGCTTCATCAAGGCTCTTATTCATCAGTGCTCCTCCTGCTGCAGAATCGAGGGATACCTTCGTGTGATAATTGATTCCATTGTAGAAGGTGTGTAGAACTAACCATTTCTCAAGGCCATGATGAGGGCACTGTCTCAACATGCTCTTGAATCTGTCTCAAGCTTCATAAATGATTCTGAGTCTACTTGTTTGAAGCTAGCGATCAGGTTCCTCATGTGGGCAGTTTTGCTCGGTGGATAAAATTTTTCCAGGAATTTCTGCTCACACTGCTCCCAAGATGTAATGCTGTTTGTGTTGGTGCGGGAAGCATCCGACGATCGAACCTGTGTTTTGATAATGGCAAAGGGTTCAAAGTTAAGTTGATTTGTGATCTAACAGTTTGTATAAGCTTGCAGGAAAGTCCTAAGTGTACTTAGGCAAAAGTCCTAGCTGCGGTTAGGCAGGTGGAAAACCCTAGGGGTTAGCAACCCTAGGTCATAGGGGGTGGTAACCCTATGCGGAAAGTCTTGGTGGGTCGAGGGCTTCAGGCAAAAGTCCTATGGGGTGGTAACCCTAGGTGGAAAGTTCTGGTGTCGCGAACCAGGTGGAAGACTGGACGGGTTGGGGAGCGGGCATCCAGCAGAAAGTCCGGAAGCATCGAGCGGTGAGCAAAAGTCCAGTTGATCTGGAGGATCGCACAGGCAACAGGTAACTCTCCTGAGTGGAGTAGGTGAGAGCGCGTTCCCCACCGAGGGAACAGTAGGCGTCAGGTCAACCTAGGGTTTCCAGTAGGAAATCCGAAGTTAGACCCGGACAGTTCGAAAGTTGTCAATATCTTAATTCTTAGCTATTATGTGCTAACTTTGTTTTGCAGGGTATTTGTTTGGGACTAACACATTTTGTAGGAACAAAGGAGCAAATCACACCTCGGATGAACAGTGTCTGAGGCACCTCCATGGAGCTTGGAGGCGCCTCGGGTGCAGACTGTGAGCTGGCTGTTAAGAGGTGCTAGAGGCGCCTCGGACGAAGCTAGAGGCGCCTTGGACCTGTGCTTGGAGGTGCCTTGGACTGGCATTGAGGCGCCTTCAAGTGGATAAGCGATGAATTCTTCAGCGCTGATCCACGCGGCTGACTCGACGTGTTGGAGGCACCTTGGAGCTTAATAGAGGCGCCTTGAACACTCTTTATAAGAGGGTTTCGACCAGAAGCTTGAAGACACACATTCTAAGCGATTCTTCTGCGACAAGCTGCTAACAAGAAGTTCCCGAAGTGCTGTAGCAACATCCCGACGACCCGGAGCTCCAGATTTGATATTCTTGTTGTCGGTATTGCTTTCTTTACAGTTCAAATTGTAATAAGTTTGTAATAATCTTTCGAGCTTATAGTTGTTGCCCACCGGAAGTGATCAATGATCGCGGGCCTTGAAGTATGAGTCGTCACAGGCTCCGAACCAAGTAAACAACCTGTGTTAGCGTTTGATTGTGTTCTTTCCTTTTCCGCTGCGTTTATTATATCGAGTGTTTTAAATCGAACGAAATAGCCACGGGCGCTATTCACCCCCCCCTCTAGCGCTTCTCGATCCAACAATTTGCTGGAAGGGAATTAAACCACTGCTTGGCTCTGTCTTTCAGGGAGAATCCGAAGAGCAATAACCTTACTAATTCTAGAGGGACTCCGTTCACTTTCATGGTGCTGCAGATCTCGTAGAAAAGTTCCAAGTGGTGGTTTGGATCATCATGCGGTCCTCCTCCGAATTGATTCTACTGAACCATGTGGATTACTACAGGCTTGATCTCAAAGTTGTTAGCTTCGATTGGTGGTCGGGTGATGCTAGACCGAACCCCTCGTGCATAAGGTGTTGCATGATCCTTTAACAATTTATCAACCATCTCTGAAGACTCCTATGCTACTTGAAATGCCTTATGTAGGTTTCTTCTCCGCAGGAAAGTCCTATCAATCCCTGGATCAAACGGTAGGAGCTGTCTGTTAGGATGTATACTAAAAGCCTAGCTTTTGGTATAAACATTTATCTAGAAATAAGAATCACATTGGTCAAATGTCTACATTTATGATAAATGTAGTTGTTCAATTAATTTATATTGTAGATAACATGGTGTGTGGTGTCACACACAGAGGATCATGTTATCAGTACCTTATAAATTATAAACAGTAGCTCACGGCCAAGATGGAAAGGAACAAACCATAGAAAGGTCGTAGTGTAATTAGGTATTAGTTTATCTTAACTATATAATTACACTAGTACACTTAGAGTGTATTGAGTAGGACCATTTGAGGTCGTTTCTTTTATACTGACTTTATAAAGGAACAAAGACCTCAGTTACTATGGAAGTGTGTGCTCTTAATCCTAATATAATAACAAGCACATATATTTGATATTTATTTCTTTAATTTATCAATGGGTGAGATTTAGTTCGATAAATCAATAAGCCCGATAAGTTGGGAAATGATATCACTTATAGTGTGTGTTGTTGATTATAGAAGGAAACTGTGTTCTAGTAATCTAGGTTGACAATGTCCCCAAGAGGAGCTCATAAGGATTGTCATGTTAAACCCTACAGGTGGACTTAGTCCGACATGACGATGAAGTTGAGTGGTACTACTCTTGGACTAAGATATTAATTAAATGAGTTGTCAGTAACTCACTTAATTAGTGGGCATTCGACATCTTAAACACAGGGAGACTAACACACTCATAATAAGAAGGAGCCCAAAAATGTAATTTGGGATTGGTGCGGTAGTTCAATAATAGTTCTTTAGTGGAATGAATTATTATTGATGGAATTAAGTTGTGTGTTCGGGGCGAACACGGGAAACTTAATTTCATCGGGAGATCAAAACCAATTCCTCCTCTCGGTCTCTATCGTAGCCTCTTGTATATAGAGAATTATATCCACCCAAGCCTATCTTCTAGTTCATGTTATTGGTGTTGCTTCCCATTGTTGAAATCAATGTGAACAGAACGACAACTCACGGGAAGCTTATGAACGTTTTGCTTGCCAATTAAATCAATGTGAGAAGCTTTAGCAATTCACGTTCAATTAGCTTTAGCAATTCACATTTTTGCTTGCCAATTAAATCAACGTGAGAAGCTTTAGCAATTCACGTTTTTGCTTGCCAATTAAGTCAATGTGAGAAGCTTTGCCAATGTTGATGTGTCAACGTGATCACATGGAATTAAAAGGAAAAGAGTTTTAATTAAAATCTTTCTTTTTGTGAAGACATGTTTTAAAAGGATGATTTAAATTTTGATAAAAAATTTTTTAGTAAATCACCCACATGTTTAAAAGAGATATTTTAATTTATAAAAATTCCTTTTTATAATCCACCATGAAGGGAAAAATTATTGGAGAAATTTTTATAAATTTCTGGAGACAAATTAGGAAATTTTAATTCTTGTGTTAATTAAAACTTTCCTTGTTTTGGAGATTAGTGGCCGGCCATTATTTTAATGAGAAGAAAATTGTTTAAAATAAATTTTCCTTTTCATGGCAAAATAATTAAGGAAGTTTTTATTAAAATTTCATTATTTGCCAAGACCAAGGATTATAAAAGAGGGGGTAGAGGTGCCTTCATGGTGAACAACTCTATTATTTTTCTCCCTCTTTTCTTCCTTGGTGTGGCCGGCCCTTCCCTTTCTCTTCTCTCCATCTTTGTGGCCGAAACCTTCTTTTCTCTTGGAGATCAAGTGGTGGCCGGATCTTAGCTTGGAGAAGAAGGAGAGAAAGCTTGCATCCCTTGGAGCTTGGTTGGTGGAAAAGGATCTTCTTCCTTTGAAAGTCTTGCTTGGCCGAAACTTGAAGGAAAGAAGAAGAAGGTGGTTTGGTGGTTCTCGTCTCGGAAGATCGTTGCCCACACAACGTCCGGGATTAGAAGAGGAATACGGTAGAAGATCAAGAGGTTTTCCTAAAAGGTATAACTAGTATTTTTCCTTTCCGCGTCATACTAGTTATTTTTGGAAATAAATACCAAATACAAGAGGCATGCGATTCTAGTATTTCAAATTTGTTTTCGATGTTGTGTTCTTTGTTTTTTCTTTTCCTTGTGATTTGATTGTTCCTTTCGGTTAGCCTAAAGTTATTTTAGGAAATTAAATGTTAGCTTTCCTTAAAAGGTTTTGTCTAGTCGGTGGTGGTTGCTCCCATATCCAAGAAGGCCATGTGCCTCGCCACGTCAGTACTGGGAACCAATTTTGGAAACTAATATTTAATGGAATTAATAACCTAGGTGATTTGGATCAAACGTGTTAAGTTCCGCAGGAGATCCAAGTCAAAACCTAAAAGAACAAATAGATTAAACTTTGGATCAAACATGTTAAGTTCCGCAGGCGATCCAAGTTTAATCTAAAAGAACACATGGTAGCTAAGAAAAGGTTCAGACCTTTGTACAAAATTTTTGTACAGTGGAACCATTAGGTTTTCCGAGTAGCAACCAACAATTGGTATCAGAGCTAGGGTTTTACCTCTGTGTATTTGGTATTAGTTTAATTATGCACATGTCATACATAATTTAGGCAGGATAATAGTAGGATGTGCTAACTTTGTGGATGCAGGATCCAACTATTATGGCTTATAGTTATTATGTGTGTGATTGGACCCTTGGACATGTCAAGGACATTTTATTGTGTGTGCATGATTGCATTATAAAATACAGCAAGAGCTGTATTTAGTTTTATTAGGATTTTATTTTTTAATCTAGTTTACATGTACATTCCTTCGAGGAATATAGGATCGAAAAATGTAAAATTCTATTTATGTCGCGGATCGAATCTTGCAAGGCGTGGAACCTTTTGAGGACCAAAGGCACAACGGAACAAGGAGCAAGATGGATGCGACAACTAGACCCGGTGGCGGTGGCCAAAGATGGCAGCAGCTAGGGTTGGAAACACACGGCGGACAGCAATAGATAAAAGTTATAATAGTTGAAAATTAGTTTTTCTATTTATTGTTTTTTATGCTGTGTTGTGTGTGCTTGTTAGTATGCATGCTAAGTAGGCTAGCATAGTCAAAATTCCTCACTTTAAATAACTAAGTGGGAGAGGGATTTATTTTTAAAATAAATTTCACGGTCTCCATTACTGGTTTATAAGTGATGCAACAAGCTTGCGCGTTGGCTCTGAGTGCCTTCCTCCATATCGGATGAGCTTGTTTGCGGATCACTAGCTTAAACTTCCATTTTAGATGACTATAGGAAATTAATTAAGAGCGTGTGATCTTCCCCATCGGAAGGGGCACAATCTTATTAATGGACTTAGTGTCAAGTAATGGTATACACTTAGGCACATCTAATAGTATCCTCCCCATCAGAGTCACTGCTATTATTTGTGTGGCCAAAGAAAACCAACTATTAATTTATCAAATAATTAGGTTGACAAGATAATAAAATTAAAAACTCCTCTTACAAATGTTTGATTTTGTATACGTCCACACTATCGTGGCATACAAAATTCAACGGTGTTTGAGGTAATTTTATTTTGTCATAAAGGTTTATTAACAAGATAATTAATGGGTAAAACCCTCCTCTTACAAATGTTTAAATTTTGTATACGTCCACACTATCGTGGCATGCAAAATTTACGGTGTTTAAGGTATTGATGAATTTAAATAATATTGTTTGAGGAATCAATATTATTTTAAATTCAAAAAATTTTGACCAAATATTTGATCAAAGACATATCAACTATTAATTTTATTTGTCATAAAGTAAAGTTGACGAGATAATAAAATTAATGGATAAAATCTCCTCTTTGATTTTGTATACGTCCACACTATCGTGGCATACAAAATTCATGGGGATTTTAAAGAATTGATCTTGACCAAATATTTTTTTGATTCTTAGGATTTAAAATGTTTGTCAATCCCTTAGTTGTTATACTATATAAAAGACTTAGTAGTCTCAATTGTAATGATTGGAAATGAGACTTGGACATTAAGGTTGACTGTCTTCTTAGAACTAAGAACAATATAGGTGTATTTTTCATTAGTAGAAACATGTCTAATGGTGTTATCTACCAGAACCTGGAGTGTGGATACAGATGTCATTAATCATGTCTGCAATTCATTGCAGGGTTCCAGGAAACTCGACAACTAAATGAAAATAAAAACACCGTCCACATGGGCACTACTGCAAAAGTAGCAGCTGTTGCAGTGACAGAGGTTTATTCTCTAATAGGAATAAAATATGGATTATTAGAAATTGTCTTTACATACTAAGTTTAGAAAGAACCTGATTTCAGTTTCTAAACTATTATAGAATATATATTGTGTCTATTTTGATAACAAAGTTGTTATCAAGAAAAATAGGGAAGTTATCTATTCTGATATGTTGGTTGACAATTTATAATCCAATAACTCTCATGATGCAACAAATGGAAATTAGTAACACATCTTCTAACTTTAAGAGAAAGCAACCTTCGGAAATGAACCAATTATATCTTTGGCATCTAAAGCTAGGTTATAATAACTTAAGTATGATTCATTGGTAGCTGATGAACTTTTGGGTTCATTAGTAGTGGAAATCTTTCCAACCTGCGAGTCTTACTTGGAAGAAAAAATAACCAAGAAGCTTTTAAGTCTAAGGGGTATGGAGCCAAAGCTATGTTCATTCTGATTTGTGTGATCCTATGACTATCCAGGCAAGAGGTAGTATCGAATATTTCATCTATTTTATAGACAACTATTCAAGATACAAATACATTTACTTAATGTGCCGTAAGACTAAGTGCTTTGATTAGTTCAAAGAGTACAAGGCTGATGCGGAGAAACGTTAAAGTAAAAGTATCAAGTCACTATGGTAAAATTGTAGTGGCAAGTACCTCTTGGGACAATTTAGGAGTTACTTATCAAAAGTAGGGATTCACTCCCAACTAACTGCACCTGGTACACCCCAACAGAATGGTGTAGTAGAAAGAAGGTATATGACTCTTATGGAAATAAGTAGATTGATGATGAGTTATTTGGAAAATTACCAAATTCATTTTACGCATATACTCGAAAAGAAGTGAACATAGTACCTTCCAAAGTCAGAACTCTCTACTCATATAGAATTGCTAAATAGGCATAAGCCTATTTTGAAGCATATTCGGATTCGGGTAGTCCAGCACATATGCTGAAGAGAGACAATGATAAGTTGGACAGGAATTCACTTGTTTGTAAGTTATCCTAGAGAAATGAAAGTAGGTTTATAGTCTTAAAAATCATAAGGTCATTGTTAGCATCAATGATCGATTTTTAGAAAAGGACTATGTAATAAACCACAAGCCCATGAGTAAATTTGTTCTTAAAGAAATTATAAAGGACATGTCTAATCTAGTACCAACTGTACAAGATGAAATATCACAAGAAACTGCAACACGTATCACAATTGATATACAATTATAGACAGTACATCATCGTAGTGGGAGGGTTGTCAAACAATCAAAAGGATTTATGTTTTGGGAAAGTTTTTGGACTTGATCCCAAATGAACATGAGTCTGATCCCGGAAATATGATGAAGCACTCCAAAATAAAGATGCAGCATCCTGGCAAAGAGCAATGAATACAGAATTAGAATATAAGTATTCTAATCAAATCTGGAAGCTTGTGGAACCACCAGATGGTGTAAAAGCCATTAGGTGAAAATATGTCTACAATAGGAAAAGATGGATAGACAGAAAGGTAAAAACTTTCAAAGCAAGGCTTGATGAAAAAGGAAACTTTTTCACTGGTAGCCATGCTTAAGTCTATCCGGATTCTTTTATCTATTTGGCAAGTGGATGTCAAGACAGCATTCCTTAAATGGAAGTCTTGAAGAAAGCATCCATATAAAGCAACCAGAAGGGTTTATTGCAAAGGGCAAAGAGCATCTTGTATGCAAGCTCAATCAGTCTATGGACTAAGGCAAAGCTTCAAGGTCTTGGAACATCCAGTTTATCAAAGTAATCCAGACCTATGGATTTATTAAGTAACCGGATAAGTCTTGTGTATACAAAAAGTATGATGGAAACGTGGTGGTATTTCTTGTACTACACGTAGATAACATTTTTGGTAGTTGGAAACAATATCAAAGTGTTGTCAGAAGTAAGGGTATGGTTGTTCAAACAATTCGATATGAAGGACTAGGGAGAATGTATATATTCTTGGGATCAAAGTAATAAGGGATCACAAGAAAAGAATATTTTACTTATCCCAAGCTTCATATATCGAAAAATTCCTTGCTCGTTTTAAGCATGCAGAACTCCAAAAAGGTTTCTTACCTTTTGGGCTTGGAGTAGCTTTATCTAAAGAGATGTCTTCGAAGACATCAAAGGAGATAGAGGATATGAAGGCAGATCTTTATGCTTCGGCTATCGGAAGCCTAATGTATGCTATGCACGAGATCAGAAATATGTTTTGCCAAGGGCATAGTTAGCAGATATCAAAGTAACCCTTGGCAAGGATATTGGACTGCAGTAAAGCATATATTGAAGTGCCTTAGAGGCACTAGAAATTATATGCTAGCTTACAAGGCAGTTGATTTGATCCCTATGGGTTGCACGGATTTTGACTTCCAATCGGATAGGGACAATAGTAAGTCAACATTGGGGTTTTGTGTTTACTTTAGGAGGTAAAGTCATAACTATGGAAGAGTGATAAGCATAGGTGTTTTTCTGGACTCCACCATAGAAGCTGAGTATATGGCAAGCCTCTGAGGTAATCATAAAAGCTGAATGACTTAATAACCTCAAGATAGACTTAGATATGATTTCTAGTTTGTCCAAAGATTATTACAATTTATTGTAATAATAGTGGTGCAGTAGCAAACTCGAAGAAACCATGAGTCTATAAGGCAAGTAAACACAATAGAGCGCAAGTACCACCCAATACGAGAAATCGTATAAACGAGGAGAAGTTGTTGATGCCTAGATTGCATCAGATGATGACCTATAGATCTTTTCACTAAGGCCCTTAAGGCAAGAGCTTTTAATGGGCATGTTGAAGGGTTGGGAATCAAATGTATGGCAGCAGATATAGCAGCTTAGTCTTTTAGTATAAGTGGGAGATTGTTAGGATGTATACTAAAAGCCTAGCTTTTGGTATAAACATTTATCTAGAAATAAGAATCACATTGGTCAAATGTCTACATTTATGATAAATGTAGTTGTTCAATTAATTTATATTGTAGATAACATGGTGTGTGGTGTCACACACAGAGGATCATGTTATCAGTACCTTATAAATTATAAGCAGTAGCTCACGGCCAAGATGGAAAGGAACAAACCATAGAAAGGTCGTAGTGTAATTAGGTATTAGTTTATCTTAACTATATAATTACACTAGTACACTTAGAGTGTATTGAGTAGGACCATTTGAGGTCGTTTCTTTTATACTGACTTTATAAAGGAACAAAGACCTCAGTTATTATGGAAGTGTGTGCTCTTAATCCTAATATAATAACAAGCACATATATTTGATATTTATTTCTTTAATTTATCAATGGGTGAGATTTAGTTCGATAAATCAATAAGCCCGATAAGTTGGGAAATGATATCACTTATAGTGTGTGTTGTTGATTATAGAAGGAAATTGTGTCCTAGTAATCTAGGTTGACAATGTCCCCAAGAGGAGCTCATAAGGATTGTCATGTTAAACCCTGCAGGTGGACTTAGTCCGACATGACGATGAAGTTGAGTGGTACTACTCTTGGACTAAGATATTAGTTAAATGAGTTGTCAGTAACTCACTTAATTAGTGGACATTCGACATCTTAAACACAGGGAGACTAACACACTTATAATAGTTCTTTAGTGGAATGAATTATTATTGATGGAATTAAGTTGTGTGTTCGGGGCGAACACGGGAAACTTAATTTCATCGGGAGACCAAAACTAATTCCTCCTCTCGGTCTCTATCGTAGCCTCTTGTATATAGAGAATTATATCCACCCAAGCCTATCTTCTAGTTCATGTTATTGGTGTTGCTTCCCATTGTTGAAATCAACGTGAACAGAACGACAACTCACGGGAAGCTTATGAACGTTTTGCTTGCCAATTAAATCAATGTGAGAAGCTTTAGCAATTCACGTTCAATTAAATCAACGTGAGAAGCTTTAGCAATTCACATTTTTGCTTGCCAATTAAATCAACGTGAGAAGCTTTAGCAATTCACGTTTTTGCTTGCCAATTAAGTCAATGTGAGAAGCTTTGCCAATGTTGATGTGTCAACGTGATCACATGGAATTAAAAGGAAAAGAGTTTTAATTAAAATCTTTCTTTTTGTGAAGACATGTTTTAAAAGGATGATTTAAATTTTGGTAAAAATTTTTTTAGTAAATCATCCACATCCTTTTTATAATCCACCATGAAGGGAAAAATTATTGGAGAAATTTTTATAAATTTCCGGAGACAAATTAGGAAGTTTTAATTCTTGTGTTAATTAAAATTTTCCTTGTTTTGGAGATTAGTGGCCGACCATTATTTTAATGAGAAGAAAATTATTTTTTAATTAAAATAAATTTTCCTTTTCATGGCAAAAGAATTAAGGAAGTTTTTATTAAAATTTCATTATTTGCCAAGACCAAGGATTATAAAACAGGGGGTAGAGGTGTCTTCATGGTGAACAACTCTATTATTTTTCTCCCTCTTTTCTTCCTTGGTGTGGCCGGCCCTTTCCTTTCTCTTCTCTCCATCTTTGTGGCCGAAACCTTCTTTTCTCTTGGAGATCAAGTGGTGGCCGGATCTTAGCTTGGAGAAGAAGGAGAGAAAGCTTGCATCCCTTGGAGCTTGGTTGGTGGAAAAGGATCTTCTTCCTTTGAAAGTCTTGCTTGGCCGAAACTTGAAGGAAAGAAGAAGAAGGTGGTTTGGTGGTTCTCGTCTCGGAAGATCGTTGCCCACACAACGTCCGGGATTAGAAGAGGAATACGGTAGAAGATCAAGAAGTTTTTCTAAAAGGTATAACTAGTATTTTTCCTTTCCGCATCATACTAGTTATTTTTGGAAATAAATACCAAATACAAGAGGCATGCGATTCTAGTATTTCAAATTTGTTTTCGATGTTGTGTTCTTTGTTTTTTCTTTTCCTTGTGATTTGATTGTTCCTTTCGGTTAACCTAAAGTTATTTTAGGAAATTAAATGTTAGCTTTCCTTAAAAGGTTTTGTCTAGTCGATGGTGGTTGCTCCCATATCCAAGAAGGCCATGTGCCTCGCCACGTCAGTACTGGGAACCAATTTTGGAAACTAATATTTAATGGAATTAATAACCTAGGTGATTTGGATCAAACGTGTTAAGTTCCGCAGGAGATCCAAGTCAAAACCTAAAAGAACAAATAGATTAAACTTTGGATCAAACGTTTTAAGTTCCGCAGGCGATCCAAGTTTAATCTAAAAGAACACATGGTAGCTAAGAAAAGGTTTAGACCTTTGTACAAAATTTTTGTACAGTGGAACCATTAGATTTTCCGAGTAGCAACCAACACTGTCCTAAAAGACTAGCTCTTCGCATGCAAAAATAGAATATGAACTATAGAAAAGAAGAGAAATGAATTTTTTATGGGTTTTTAATAAAAATGCAGAAAGTAAAGAAAAGCAAGAGTAAAATTATTTATCTCTAAATGCGAACTAAGGAAAAAAATAAAGGAAAAGAAAACAAAGTCTAGTCTAATCTTGTATAACTATCACCAATGTTATAGACGCAGTTCCCTGGCAACGGCGCCAAAAACTTGTTGTGATTCTGCAAGTTTACAAATTCGTCATCAATAATATAAAAGATTGTCAAACCCACAAGGACTGGTTATAAGCACTAGTGATGGCACACTTAGGATTAGCTACACTATCGATGGTTGTAAGTAATCTAAGAAAAGAGATCGGAAAGCGAGGAATGAGAACTAGCAACGAGAGGAAATCAACCTGGTTAATGAAGAGTTCTAGGAGTTCGGTTTCATTGTGGTGGTATTGATGTGTCTCATACTATCCTATACTCATTGTCCATCGGCATGCATTCACCGAAAGCTAAAGCAACAATCTTTGAGCACTAGACAAAGATAATCCCTACGAAATCCTGTATACGGTTAACCCTTATCACTAGGGCACCTCGGTAGATCGCAAGGACACGACTCTTACTGATGTTATCAAGGATAGAATTAAGAAGCTAGGTTTGGTCTCTTACTTCCTTGTGAAGGAGTCGCCTCTCCTTTCGAGGAAGTACCCTAGATATCCGTGAATGAGTTACCCCTGTCACTAGGGCCCCTCGGGTGTATGATCTAAGGTATTCCCTCTACCAGGTTGGCAATTCCTGCACAATCAATCAACACGACAAAGAGATCGAGGAATCGAAACAAAGCAAACGAAATCATCTAATGAATATAAACGTGATATGAGTTTTACATCAAAACTAATCCACAATTACTCCCTCGTCCTAGAACAAAGACTCTACTCCATAGAGGCTAGAGAAGAACTCGAAGACATGGTGAATCTAAACATACAATCCTCAAAAATGAAGAGAGAAAGAAGAAGTATGCTTATCCAATGACGATGAGTGACCTTCGGATCCAATCCTTTACTTCTGGAGTTGAGGTGGTGATGGAAGGTCACTGGATTGATGTCCTGGACGGCGTGGAACGACAGCAGAATGAATCTCCTCTTCATGGCTTGCCTCCCGGCTCTCCCCTCCTCGGAAAAGGGGTTTAAACCCCTTTTATAGGCTAGGGCTCGACGCGGCGGCACGGTTGTGCAAGGATGTCAAGGTCATGCCCTAACTGGGCTCTGGATGTGCTACATGGCTATGTGATGCTAGGGCTCGGTTCTTGGGGACATGGTCGTGCAGGGTTGCATGGTCGTGTGCTGTTTGGCCTCGGTCATGGGGTGCATGATCGTGTAGGGTTGCACGACCGTGTTCTGATCTGTCTTTGGTTTGGCCGCACGGCCGTGCAAGGGTTGCACGGTCGTGCACATCTTCCCTTCTGTTTGGCCACACGGTCGTGCAAGGTTTGCACGGTTATATTCTCTTGCTCGCTCTAGTGCATCGACAAACGCTGTTTTCGCTCTGAAAGTTGTCCCTGTCAACACAAAGCCAAACAAAAAGCAAATATCTGTACAAAAGAGTATATATGATGAATACATGATAAAAGAGGTAATTATACAAAGGATACGTATGTATAAAGTAAGCAAATGTGCATAAAAGAATGCATAAACTATCATAATATTTACGCACATTAAAGTGCCCGAAGGTGTTTGGATAGCCCATAGAGGATTCACCACTCCTTGCGAGGAAATGTATACCTTATGACCACTCGTTAGAATTATTACTCAAAGTCTTTGGCCAAAGTATCACGTGTTAAGAGTACGAGACTCTTGTACACATGTATGAGTAATTTGAATTCACAGAATGAGGAAGTATTACTTGGGCTAGGTGTGACATAGTCAGCTTAGTGGGGACAAGATACATAGACCATATCCTAAACTAAGTGGGTATAAGACGAGTGAAAGGAACGAGGTACAACTCACTGTAGCTGCTGAAGGAGAGGCTTGTACTCAAGGAGTTGTTTTGAGGAGCTCGACATGGATATGAATAGAGGTGAGGTTCGACAATGTCGCTACGGTTGATGTCATTCTCATTAAAGGTCATCCGTAAGGTACACCTAACATAAATTTACTTTTCGTAAAAATCTAATTATGCGATCATGTTTGGCATGTTGTATCCTTTTATGCGTGTGGTGCGTGTGATGTAATTGTTGTAAGGAAATAGGTTGCTAAACACGCAAACACGCAGAGGAAAAACCTATTTCCTCCAGAAGATCCATGCGAAGGGAGAAGAAAAATATACTAAGTTTGCATAGGAACGTGAGAGATTATATCTTTGTAGCGTGCTCACGGACTCCCGACAACTCGGATCACAACACGATCTCACGTTCACGCCTCTACGGTATCCACACAAATAAGCGTTCGTTTGTCTCACAAACTCACAAATGGAGATAGGTTGTGCTAGCAACCTTTTGAATGGATTTTCGGCCAAGAGGAGAGGAGCAATGAGAATGAAGAGAAATTAAGCCAAAATGAAGAGAAAAACACTTAAGTATTTTCATCCAATGAAAACACTTAATTAGCATTAATAGCCTTAATGAGCATTTACACTGCATTAAGGACCACACACTTGTAACTCCTCATTTCAAATAACTCCTCATTTCAATTTGGAAAATTGAATCAAATGTATCATTGAATTTCGAAATTCAATGAATGTCTCATTAATCCTCACTTGAGTCTAACTCAAGTCTAATTCACTTGAGTCTAACTCAAGTCTAATTCAATCGAGTCTTACTCAATTAATCTCATACAATTCAAATTCAATGAATCACATTTCATTAATTTGAATTGACTCCTTGAGTCTAGTTTGAATTGGACTTAATCCAACAATTAAATCCAATTGAGTCTAACACAATAAGTCCAATTCGGATAAGACTTAATCCAATGATTCATCATATGAACTCATCTCCAAATCTACTTGTTCTTTGTGTGTGACCCAATAGGTTCTCATAACATTGGCAATGTATCTAAATCAATATTTAGATACATAAGCAATGAGTGGCATATAGCAAGGCATCATTGCTACCCAAGTGACAAGAAGGTCAAGATCCGACCTAACCTATCCGTGGCTATTATCTTGTATGACTTGGTCCCTCAATCCTTGATATCTAGATTGATCAATGAGGCATAGACCGTGTCATCCTCTTATCAACCTTAGTGTTTCTTGATCTCTAAGTAGACACACTCAATTAAATAAGGTCAATATCTCATATTGACTCATTTGAGCATGACCATGTTTTCTTTGTGTCCTACTAATCAAGAGGCTCATAGATATCGCTTCCGTCATATGGAAGGGACAAATCTCATCTACATCACTCACATCCCTTCGCATAATTCATTGCATACCCAGTGATTGACTTTATTGTCCAACTTATTACAGGTGACGTTTGCCGATACCAAAGTACATGTTGGGTTTTTCGGGCTGCGAAAACCACTTTTCGCGTCGTGAAAACCCCGAAACCCCCAGCCACGGATCCGTGTGAAGTAGAAATAAAATAAAAAATACGAGTACGAGTTTCTAATCTAGATCTACACTAGATTTACAAAGAGGAAACCTTTTATACCTTCGATGCGTGCCCTTTTTCGTATCCCGCTCGTCCAAAATTCGTCGGATCTCGAGAGTATCAAAATAGATACTCCTCTATACGTATCCACACGAACACACTAGGTGGAGAAGACCAAATAAAGGTGTGCTAGCACCTAGGTTGTTCAGCCAAGAGAGGAGGAGAGGGAGAGCTTGAGGAGAGAGCTTGAGGAAGAAGAAGATGTAAATGACACTTGAATGAAAAATGAATTCATTCCCTTCACAAAAGTGGCCGGCCACTTTCACAAAAGTGTAACCCCCATTTTGCATTAAGTGGCCATTAAAGAGGGAATTTGTAACCTCCATGAGGTGGCACACACATGTGCTAAACATGATGATGTGGTATATCATCATTGGCCACTTAATGCCAAGTCACAAATGATGTGGCATAAAGTCAAGTCAAACTTGACTCTTCCTCTTCCTCTCAAGTCAAGTCAAACTTGACTTAATCTCTCTCATGGTTGATCTAATCCAACCATTTAATTCAAGCCAATTTAATATAATGAATCTAATTCATTTAATTAAATTGATTCAATGAGTCATAATCTAAATTAGACTCATTGAACATATGAATCAACTTGAGTCCAACTCAATTAGCCCAATTAGGATTACTCTTAATCCAATTTGATTCATCATATGAATCTAATCCTCTTGGTTCATCATATGAACCTAATCTCCATCTAATTGTCCTTAGTGTGTGACCCTATAGGTTCTTGTAACGTTGGCAATGCCCCTAAACCCATTTAGGAGCATAAGTAATGAGCGGTATCTAGCAACACATCATTACTACCCAAGTTACAAGAATGTTGAGATCCAACATCACCTTGTGACTACTAATTGTGACTCCTCACAATATATGATAAGTGTCCTTCTATCCAAGACATCTAGATTGATCAATGTGAGGCATAGACCGTGTCATCCTCTGATCAAACTAAATCTTGAACTCCAAGTAGACTCACTAAATAAAATGAGCTCAATATCTCATATTGACTCATTTGGGCATGGCCATGCACTTCGTGGTCTCACTCTATCAAGAATATCGATGTCACTCCCGTCATATAGGAGGGATAGATCCCATCTACATCACTCACATCCCTCTGCATAATTCGTTACATACCCAGTAATCGCCTTTATAGTCCATCCAGTTACGGGTGGCGTTTGACGAAACTAAAGTACATAACTCCTTATGTAGGGATCCATGGTGACTTCATGTCCAAGGACTAGTAGTCATACTAATAGCCACATGAGAAAGTATATGACACTCATATAACGATCCATGATACTTTCTCATGGAGGGTCATTCAGTATATATTCTCCAATGCATACCCATGTGTCAACTTGATATCTCTATATCCATGACTTGTGAGATCAAGTCATCGAGTTGACCTACATGCTAGTCTTATTGCATTAACATTGTCCCTGAATGTTAATACTCGACTAGGAATGATTAAGAGTAGTGTTCCCTATATCATCTCACTATCGGTTCAACTAATCGATTGATATAGGTGAGAACCTTCTACTCAAGGGCGCTATTATACTTAGTTTATTTGGCACCAATACAAGTAAGTATAATAACCAAAAATAAATTCCTTTATTTATATAAGAATATGATACAACAAGTCTATAATACAATCATCAAATGATTGGCTCTAGGGCTCTAACTAACAATCTCCCACTAGCACTAGCGCCAATCAGTGTAGGCTCTAGGGCTCTAACTAACAATCTTCCACTAGCACTAGTGCCAATCAGTGTAGGCTCTAAGCCCCAATGACCTAGTGTGACCATCATGCTTCCTCTGTGCCAAAGCCTTGGTCAAGGGATCTGCGATGTTAGCCTCTGTAGGTACTCTGCAAATCTTCACATCTCCTCTCTCGATAATCTCTCGAATGAGATGGAAGCGCCGTAGTATGTGTTTGGTTCGTTGGTGTGAGCGAGGTTCCTTCGCCTGTGCTATAGCTCCATTGTTGTCACAAAAGAGCTCAATAGGGTCAGCGATACTATGAACCACCCCAAGTTCAGTGATGAACTTGCGGATCCAAACTGCCTCCTTTGCTGCCTCTGATGCAGCAATGTACTCGGCCTCTGTCGTAGAATCAGCTACTGTGTCCTGTTTCGAACTCTTCCAACTCACAGCACCACCATTTATGCAAAATACGAACCCTGACTGCGATCGATAATCATCCTGATCGGTCTGGAAGCTGGCATCACTGTAACCCTTTACAGCTAGCTCATCATTGCCTCCATATATCAAGAAATATTCTTTAGTCCTTCTTAAGTACTTAAGGATATTCTTGACCACTATCCAGTGACTTTCACCTAGATTTGACTGGTATCTTCTCGTCATACTCAAAGCATACAAGACATCAGGTCGAGTACATAGCATGGCGTACATGATAGATCCTATGGCTGAGGCATAAGGGATCTGATCCATGCAGTCTCTCTCCTCTCTAGAAGAGGGACCTTGAGTCTTCGAAAGACTCACGCCATGTGACATCGGCAGAAATCCCTTCTGAGTTCTGCATGGCAAACCGAAGAAGTACCTTGTCAATATATGTACTCTGACTTAGGTCAAGCAATCTCCTAGATCTATCTCTATAGATCTGTATCCCTAGAATGCGGGATGTCTCACCTAAGTCCTTCATTGAGAAGCAACTCCCTAGCCAGGTCTTAACAGACTGAAGCAAAGGGATGTCCTTCCCAATGAGTAGTATGTCATCCACATACAATATGAGGAAGACAACTATATCCCCTACAACCTTCTTGTAGACACAAGGCTCATCTTCGTTCTTGATGAAACCAAACTGTTTGATTGCATCATCGAATCGAAGATTCCAGCTCCGAGAAGCTTGCTTTAGTCCATAAATGGACCGCTGAAGCTACTGCTAGTATGCTGTGGATCTACAAAACCCTCAAGTTGTGTCATGTACACATCCTCGAGCAGGTTTCCATTCAGAAACGCGGTTTTAACATCCATCTGCCATATCTCATAGTCATGGTATGCTGCAATAGCAAGCATGATCCAAATAGACTTAAACATCGCTACTGGAGAAAAGGTTTCATCATAGTCAATACCATGAATTTGCTTGAAACCTTTAGCTACCAAGCGACCCTTATAGATAAGTCCATCCATGTCAGTCTTTCTCTTAAAGACCCACTTACACCCAATGGGTTTTACCCCTTCAGGTGGATCAACCAAGTCCATACTTGGTTGGTGTACATGGATTTCATTTCAGATCTCGTGGCCTCTAGCCATTTCTCGGAATCTGGTCTCATCACAGCTTCTTGATAGGTGGTAGGCTCATCATCTATGAGCACAACGTCATCATGGTCAGACAAGAGAAATGAGTATCTCTCAGGCTGACGACATACCCTATCAGACCTGCGAAGAGGTATGTCTACTTGAACTAGTTGTTGTTCCTCAACTCCTTGTGGAACAACATCATCCACAACACTTTGTGGTTCCAGTTCAACTTCCATCGAGGCTTCAGTGCTATTGTTCACATCTTGAATTTCTTCAAGATCGAACGTGCTCCCACTAGTCTTTTTAGAAACAAAGTCCCTTTCTAGAAAGACCCCAGTCTTTGCCACAACTACCTTGTGCTGACTGGGAATGTAGAAGTAATATCCTTTATTTTCCTTGGGATATCCAATAAAGTAGCACTTGTCGGATTTGTGTCCTAATTTGTCTGAGACTTGACGTCGAACGTAAGCCTCACAACCCCAAATCCTCATGAAAGACACCTGGGCATCTCTCCCAGTCCATATCCTATATGGTGTCTTTATCACAGCCTTGGATGGAACTCGGTTGAGTATAAAAGCTGCCGTGTCTAGAGCATGGCCCGAAAAGAATGTCGGAAGATCTGTGTGACTCATCATAGATCATACCATATCTAATAGGGTACGATTCCTCCTTTCGGATATACCATTCCACTGTGGTGTTCCAGGAGGAGTGAGTTGGGATAGAATCCCACACTCAGCTAGGTAGTCACGAAACTCATGGCTAAGGTATTCTCCACCTCGATCTGATCAAAATATCTTAATACTCTTGCCAAGCTGATTCTGTACTTCATTCTTGAATTCTTTGAACTTTTCAAAAGATTCTGACTTATGTGTCATCAAGTACACATAACCATATCTACTGAAGTCATCAGTAAATGTGATGAAGTACCTATAACCGCCTCTAGCAGCGACATTGAAAGGGCCACATACATCACTATGTATGAGTCCTAACAAATCAGTCGCTCTTTCGCTGTGCCCACTAAAGGGAGTCTTGGTCATCTTGCCTAGTAGGCATTGTAGGACCGTTAGATTCCATAGAGGGGGGGTGAATATCGATTCAAAAAATAACGAGTATAAGCGCAGCGGAAAAGTAAAGTAGACACAAGGTTTTTACTTCGTTCGGAGCCTGTGACGACTCCTACTCGAAGGCCCGTACTCCTTGAGTACTTTCGTTGGGCAATTCACTAGCAATTCGGATAATTACAATTTAAGTACAAAAGATGCTAATGAAAAGAAAAACAAAGCTGTACCGACAGACAAGGAATGTAAAAGAGCGGGACTGTGTCGTCGGAGCTTTGTGAGCGTCGTTGGAGCGCAGAGCAGCAGAGCGAGTAATCTCAGAGTTCTCAGATGCAAAAGTTGATTCTGAAGCTCCTGCCTGGGGCTTCTTTTATATGTTGCTCCGGGCGCCTGGATTCCTTCCGGGCGCCTGGAATGTGACGTAGCTGCTCAAACCGAGATGCTCCACGTGGCGACGCGCGAGTTTGGATGAAGTTTGCCTCCCGGGTGCCCGGATTCCTTCCGGGCGCCCGGACCCTGTTTTCCCGCAGAATCCGTCCTGTAAGACAAACGTTAGTCTGGAGGCAAATTTACCCTGCAACACAGATTGTTAGCAAAAGCAAAGTGAGTATGAATTAGCAAAAATAGTATGACTTAGATTCCGTCTTTCCGAGACCGGAATCTAGTCACGATCTCGACTTAGACATCCAAAATGGATCTAAGTCGGATCGACGCCTAATGTTCCCTTCCCGGGAACGCGTCCTCGCAGTCACTCCCCTCTAGTGACTTACCTCACTTACCTTCCAGACGTCCGGTCAGCCCTTCGACCCATCTGGACTTCTTGGCAGCTATCACGGTCAGCCCGTCGACCTAGTTGGACTTCTTGCCAAGCGTCCGGTCAGCCCGTCGACCCGCTTGGACTTCTCGCCAGCTATCCGGTCAGCCCGTCGACCTAGCTGGACTTCGTACCAGACATCCGGTCAGTCCGTCGACCTGTCTGGACTTCTCCTGCACACTCGATCAAAGTGTCAGACAACAACAAAACTAACTTAACCTATTTGTCATTCATCAAAACCTAGGTTAGACCGTTAGTGCTACCCGCACCAACACCTTCTCCTCTTCCTAGCTAGGTTAGACGCAAAAATAAAACAGGTACATCGGTTTTAAAGTTAGTTTTAGTGATTTCAAATTGGTTTAGCTAACTTAACCACCTAACCCTCCCCCTTTGGCATTCATAAAAAAAAAACAAGGATAAACAAGCATAGTGTAGAGTAATAAAAAGTTTAGTTCAAAAATTCAAAGATACTGATAAAAGTACAATTTTTAACAGCAAGTTAAAAAAATAGTCAAGTTGATTTGGGGGAGACAAGTTTAATTTTGAAAAGTATAGGTTTAAAGTTAATCAAGTTTAACTTTTCAAACGTGTAAAATTTTTCAAATCCGATTTTTCAAATTTACTTTTCAAGTTTAAGTAACATTTACTTGTCAAAAGGTAATTTCTACTTTTCAAATTCCAATTTTGATTTTTCAAAACAAAGCAAAAATTTTTAATTTTTCAAAAGACAAGTAAAAATTTTATCCAAAATAAATTGTTAAGGCTAATTTGATAAAAGCTAAGTTTGGAAAGTTTAAGTTTCAAGCATATGTTACACAACTGAATAAGTTTAGATTTGTAATAATTTTCAACTTTAAAATCAAGTTCAAAGATTAAGTGAGATTTTTAAACTTCCAAAACACTCAGTTAAATTTTAACCTTTTTGAAGACTGGTGTTCAAAAATAAGTTAGTTTTAAAATAGATGTACAAAAACATACAAAACTTTAATTAATTTCTCCCCCTGAACTTGACACTTAAAATTACACAACTGTCTAACCAATTAGGTACTAACTAACTATCAGAAGATAGTAGCTTTCACTTGGTTAGTCAGATTAAGTTGATTATAAGCAGTCAGTGTTTGACTTGACTGATGAACTTAATCTGATTAATGTCTGATTTGTATTTAACGTCCAGACTTATGCTGATGCACTGAAATAAGCATCTTAAGTCCAGACAGTTGGCCTATGTATCTCACCCCTTTCTATGTTTGTCAAACACAAGCAAGGTAAACCTAAGGTGTTGGTGAGATGCTCAAACACTAGTCCTATGGGTACATGCTTTCTAAGGATTCAAAAACTAGTCTAAGGCCAAAACTGTTTTTGAAAATCTAAAAATGAAAAGTTTTGAAAACAAACAGGTTTAACTTATAATCTGAAAACAATTATTTTTGAAAACGATTTTGAAAAATCCTAGTCTATTAAGCACATCCCTAATTTTCGACGTAAGTTGCTAAATTCACTTTCAGGGAGTGGTTTTGTGAAGATGTCAGCTAAATTTGATTTGGACTCAATGTATTTGAGTTCAATATCACCTTTAGTAACATGATCCCTGATAAAGTGGTGCCTAATTTCAATATGTTTGGTTCTTGAATGATGCACAGGGTCCTTGGTTAAGTTAATTGAACTTATATTGTCAATTAATACTTTTACATTTGTGATATTTAAGTTGAAATCTTTTAGAGTATGCATCATCCATAATAATTGTGCAACACATTTGCCTATAGCTATATATTCTGACTCAGTTGTAGATAGAGCAACACAATGTTGCTTTCTACTAAACCAGCTGACAAGTGATGAACCTAATAATTGGCATCCGCCACTTGTGCTTTTGCGGTCTAATTTACATCCAGCATAATCTGAATCAGAATACCCTATTAGTTCAAAATTATTTGTCCTAGGATACCAAATTCCTATATTTGTTGTTCCCTTAAGGTATCTAAAAATTCTTTTAACTTGTGTCAAATGGGATTCCTTAGCACAAGTTTGGTATCTAGCACACATACTCACTGCAAATAAAATATCAGGTCGGCTTGCAGTTAAGTACAGTAGGCTACCTATTGCACTCCTATAATATTTTAAGTCAACTGGTTTTCCACTTGGGTCATTGTCTAAGATTGTGTTTACTGCCATAGGTGTTTTTATTTCTTTTGTATTTTCCATTCCGAATTTTTTAAGTAAGTCTTTAGTGTATTTATGTTGATAAATATAATTTCCTTCATTTGTTTGTTTGATTTGTAATCCTAAGAAGTAAGTTAATTTTCCTACTAAGCTCATTTCAAATTCTTTTTCCATTAGATTAATAAATTCTTCTAAAAATTCTGAATTTGTTGAACCAAATATTATATCATCTACGTATATTTGTGCAATAAATATGTTTGTATTTAATGATTTAACAAACAAGGTTGGGTCAATTTGACCTTGGTTGAATCCTTTAGATGTTAAGTACGATGTTAGCCTTTCATACCATGCCCTGGGTGCTTGTTTAAGTCCATATAATGCTTTCTTTAACTTAAAAACATAATCAGGGTGTTCTAGACTTTCAAACCCAGGAGGCTGACCTACATAAACTTCTTCTTTAATTAGTCCATTAAGAAAAGCAGACTTAACATCCATTTGGTATAGTTTAAATCCCTTGTGGGCTGCATAACTTAGTAACATTCTAATGGATTCTAATCTGGCTATTGGGGCATAGGTTTCATCATAGTCAAGTCCTTCAACCTGACTAAACCCTTTAGCAACTAGCCTAGCTTTATTTCTAGTAATTTCCCCAGTTTCACTTAACTTGTTTCTGAATACCCATTTTGTTTCAATTATTTTCTTATTCTTAGGTGGTGGTACTAGGTCCCAAACTTCATTACGCTCAAATTGGGCTAGTTCTTCTTGCATAGCTATAATCCAGTCTGGGTCTAGTAGGGATTCATCCACAGTTTTGGGTTCAATTTTTCAAATTAGAGAAATTTGACTTAGGTTTCTAAAGGATGATCTGGTTTGAACTCTCAAGTCTAGGTCACCAATTATTTGATCAGTTGGATGGTTAGGATTTACTCTTATAGTTCTAGGGGGTTCATTTTCTTGAGTGTGTTCATCTTCTTCATAGTCTAGGGATTGATTGGTTTCTTCAGAATTATTAATTTCAGTAGGTTGAAGTTGAGTTTGTCCTTGGGTTTCTTCAAATTTTACATTTGTGGTTTCTCGTTTTTAGCGTTATTTTATTATTATAATCGAACTCCTGTTTAGAGAATATCAAAAATTCCATTTTCTACTTTAGAGGTGAATTTTCCTAAGTGTTCTCTAGTATTTAGGATGAATGCTGGACACCCAAATACTTTAAAATATTTTATGTTAGGTTGTTTGTTATAAAATATTTCAAAGAAGGTTTTATTATGTCTTTTATTTAATGTTGTTCTATTTTGCACATAGCAGGCTGTGCTAACAGCTTCTGCCCAGAAATATTTAGGTAGGTTATATTCATTTAACATGGTTCTAGAGGCTTCTAGTAAGGTTCTATTTTTTCTTTCTACAATTCCATTTTGTTGGGGGGTTTTAGGACATGAAAATTCGTGATGGTAGCCATTTTCAAGACAGAATTTGTTAAAATTATAATTTTTAAATTCTCCCCCATTGTCACTCCTAATTCTTTTAATTTTAATATCTTTTTCATTTTCAATTTGTTTGCAGAAATTTATAAAGATTTCAAAAGTTTCATCTTTATGTTTTAAGAATTTTACCCAAATAAATCTAGAATAATCATCTATAATTACTAAACAATATAAGTTTCCATTTATAGATTTGACTCCATGGGAGTCAAAAAGGTCTAAATGTAGAAGTTCTAATAATGAGTTAGTTTGTGGCTGATTTGTTTGTTTGTGAGTAGATTTAGTTTGTTTACCTTGTTGACAAGCATTACATATGGTTGAATCTAAGTTAGGTAATTTTGGTAAGCCTCTCACAAGTCCATTTAGTTTACTTATATTTCTAAAGTTGGTGTGAGACATCACTACTAGAAAATTAGGCTTTTGAGACAAAAATTTTAAGACAATGATAAAATTCGTCTCAAATACTAAGTAATTAAGATAGTAATAATAAATGTCTCAAAATTTTATATTGAGACATTAAATTTAAGACAGTATTTAAGATTTTATCTCAAATTCAACTAATAAGACACCTAATAAAGACGGTTAAAAATATAATTATATAAGACATTCAAATAAAACGCTAAAAAAATATTTGTCTTAAATTATCTTGAATATGATTCATCGAAACAATCGTGATAACTGTCACAGATTCTACCGTTCCACTTCCAATATTATTTCACAGAACGATTGTGACTATTGATAATTTACAGTAATGAATTTTTTTAATTTTTAATTTGTCTTTAGACTATTGATAATTTAAGAATTATAAAAATAAATCATATTAAATATTTAATGATGTACTAACTTTTTAGGATATGCCTAAATCATTAAATAACATAATAAATAATAAAAGTAAATAATAAATTTATTTTATATATATATATAGAGGGTGATAATATTAATTAAAACTAATTAAAATTTAATCTAATTATATTTATTTAAGAAAATAATAATAATATAATTAATAGTTAATAAGAAAATAAATTTATAGGATTATATAGAATTTTTTTAAAATTTAAAATGATTATTTATTATATTTTTAAGTGATATATTTTAGAAAATAAATTTTGTTATCAAAACTAAGTCCTAAATTTCTATTAACATCATCGTCTTCTCATTTTCTCACGCTTCGAAACCTAAAAGTCGCCGTTGTCGCCGCTTCAGCCGTCGCTGCTGCCTCCACCTTCATTTTCTTCTTCTTCTTCTCACCCTGTCGTGCCTGCCCGCTGATACATCCGCCGCTTTAGCCGCCGCCGCCACTTCCGTTGCCGCCGCCACTGCTTCCTCCGCCGCCGCTTCCTCCCCCCGCCGCTGCTTCCTCTGCCTTCTTCTTCTTCTTCTTCTTTTCGTCCTGTCATGCCCGCCCACCGCTGCTGCCATGCTCTTCTTGATGGAGCCATTGATTTTGGACAGGATGAAGAAGTTGCAGAGAATGATGAAACATATTAGGATTGTTTTTTGTATTGTTATTCTTTAACGTTGATGAGGATAATGCATTTGAAGAACCTACTTTAGTCTCAGCTTTCTCGAACCCAGTGAGCTTGGAAATCATTCTCTCAAGGCTTTTTTCTTACACATGGAAGTGGAGAGTTGGAAGCAGATAATGTTTTGATTTGAGAACTGATAGTCCATGGTTGGTATGCACATTTGCTTTTTGTTTCCGGCATTGTTCCTTGTCTTCCTTTTTCTTCCTAATTGATCATGCTCTAACTGATCAACAATTCCAGTAACATTGGTGGAGTTCTTACATTAGTTGCGTCTTTAGCATTGCTGTTTAAGTCGATCTGTGAATGCACACTACTCTTCACCATTTCCTTCTCCTGCGACAAGTCAACTTTTTTTGTTTCATTTGCATTGCTATTTTCTTGGACAAATGTAGTTTCAGAACCAACTTCACCATGCCTCATCTCCCTTCTCTTTTGAACTTTACCTGGTTCAATAGGAACACTTCAATACCTTTGTCGATAGGAGCTTCATTACTAACCAAATTGGCTTTCTTAGTCCTCTTCAACATAGAGATTTCTTTGGTTGTGTTACTATCCATGGAGTTCTCCACAAATTGCTCGTCCATTCTGCCTAATCCTGGTAATAGAACAAATTTGCATCGTCCAAGCAAAATGAGCTTTTGAACTTTTTAAAGAAGTCACTAATTGCAATGGTCATCAATTTTTATTCTTCTTCATTTATGTTTGATGTATAATCAATTTTTCAGTATTAGTCTGATTTATTTATAATTTAATAATTGGCCATCATTGTTTTCTTTTTTAAGTTTAGCTTCAAATGTGTAATTGACCTTTTATGACATCTGGACTAATATGTTGATTTTTTTTCATGATAGGTCATCATGGTTAGACAAAAAAAGAAAGAGACAACCATGCTAGAAAATTTGAATGGTGATCAAGCAAATGTGGTAAGAGGTAATTTATCTCAAATGCATCCTCCCACATATGTAAAAGAGAAACTGCAACAAGAAAAACTAAATAGCATATTATGTCCAATAGTTCATCCACAAACAAGATCCAAGCATCAATAACAAGTTCAGCATGCATCAATATTGCAAGCTCAAACTTTGGAGCTCATTGATGAACAACAAAATTCATAATCAATTGATGTTGGTGATGTTGTAAGATATCGTAAAATAAATAATAAATTTTATTGGACGAAAAATCTTATTGGATTTTTCAGAAATATTTAGAGATTTTTCGGGATTTAAACGGAGTCTGTATGACCCGTTTTGAGGGGATGAATTCGGGGTATAGTAGAAGCCTGTTTGGGATACCCGTTTAAGAGAGAAAATGTTTTATTTATAAATTCATTTTCTTATTATTCTTCCCCAACCCAAATCGCCGATTCCCGACCCTCTCTTCCTCGATCTCGCGCCCGAAACCTCTCTCTCCCTCTCCGGCGATTTCTCGCCTCACCGACGCCGAGCTCACGATCGCCGGCAATCTTCCTTCGGGTGAGGCTAGGGCAAGGCTCCGTTGGCTCCTCTTGCGATCCTTTTTCCTCCTTTCTCGCGCGCGGGCGCTTGACACCGACGGAGAGCTCCCTCTGCCATGGTTCCGTCCTTGTCGAGTCGCTTGAGGAAGAGTTGCCGGATCTTGACGGCTCCGACCATCTCCGACGATGCGATCCTCTCTTAGGCTGTGCTTGTGCGCGTGCGGCAGCGACTCGGCGGAGCTAGGGCACGGCGAGGAGAAGTGATTCGCCTTGTTCCCCACTGATCGTGGCCCTTTTGGTTCTCCTCCTCGATCTGGTTACTGGTGGGCATTGCAGATCGTCACCAGCTGAGGTGGATTGTGTGATACCAACTGTAGGTGATCGATTGAGGTAAGCTCTGTCGGAAAGTTTGGTGGATTCAAGAATCTTGTGTAATTTGTTTCCCCTTTGTGATGATCTCACTGATCCGAACTAGGAGGAGGAGTTGGATCAGAATTGTAGATCTTCCCCTGTACCGATCACCGACCTTCTCCAATTCTTGCGGCTGGGTTCTTTGGTAGCTGTTGGGAGAAGAGGTAAGGGTCTGTTGAGGTAAGGTTTGATCTGTTTGTTAATGGTTCGGCTATTCTTTGCTGTACAAACTGAGTTATGGATTGATTCTTGGAAGAATAGGTGTGTGTGCGCCCTTGTAGCTTATGGACAGGGATCTTAGTGCTGTGAGCTACTGGATTTGGTTGCCTTATCTCAAGGTGAGTGTATTTCAGTGATGTACTTCTGATTCTTAGTAGTATGTTACTCAATTAGGGCTTTCTATGGGTTGTGTGGGGTTTTGTATTGCTTAGATTTATGAGTATGGTGATGTGGATTGGTTGAGGTTTGTATTGGGTTGGAATTTGTGGATATGGTGATTGGTTAATGTAGATTGTTATGTGATCATTCTTTGGGTTATTGGATTGATTGTTGGTTGGGTTACTAGATGTGGTGGTTTGGTTAGTTGTTGATGATGATGTTAGGTTGTTGTTGATTTATGATAGATATTTGATTTTATGATAGGTTATTGCGGGTTGATAGCATTATGTGGTGGATTGATATTTAAGGGATGGATTTGTTATTGGATTAAATGATGTGTTGATTTGGGAGATTAATCAGAGATCAGATTTGTTTGGAGTGATCCTAATTGGATTAAGGGATTGAGTTAATTATTTCGGTTAGGGTTTCCCTAATTAGATTGGGAAGTTTATTTAGCTATTTGCTACCTATGTAATTAGCTAAATATATTATGTGTTCGCAGGACTTTATTTCGAGGCGAGCGTCTCGACGTGGGATTGGTTTGTTTGACACGGTCGACAGATAAAGGCGGGTATTTCTTCCTTGCCTCTATGTAGATTTTATTGAGCTTAGTGCATGGTTTTATGAGATGGTTTAGGATGCTTTATCTTATATCGTGTTCGTTTGTTGCTTTCCTGCTTGATACCGATGCTTGACCCTTGTGATGATCTATTTAATTCTTATACAGTCTACACTTTGGATTATCTATACTCTGTGGTATTTGTGTACATGTAGAGTATGTATGGTAGGGATTACTTCGTTGGTGGTGTTCATATGAGGCTTGTCCATCCGTATGTCGTGTATACTTCTGCCCGATGTGATGATTGGAGTTGTGTTGATTGTATGTTTGTGGTTTATACCCGTGTTTGATGTGTTTTTACTGGAGGATACATGTTGATTGTACACGTGGGGTTGTGTAGGTGTGTCTGTTGAGGTTATTGGAGATTTTTGGTTGACTATGCATGTGTAGTTATATACGTATGTTTGGTGGGATATATGGAGGTAACATGATGATTATACTCATGTTGTGGGACACTTAGGTGGATTTAGAGTTGCATGGATGATGACGGTGTCCGTATCATGATTATATATATATATCATCATGTTCATCATTCATGTCATACTGACGACTATCGTCTCCCTTGTAGTTGAGAGGGTTGTCAGTCTTTTATAGCCGTCCATTCGGCCACTGATGGAGAGTGGTAGTTTGGAGTGGAGCTAGTCCTGTCGCGCTTACTCAGCTGCTCAGTGTTCTGTCAGCCTCGACCACTCTGGAGTAGTGAGTCTTGAGGGTACAGTAGTCAGAGGGCTAGAGATGTGAGTGGTCAGGGACCCTTAGCTATGTAGTTATATAACTACTTAGCTGACCGTCCGCTTCGGCCGCCTATAGCGGTGCTTGTACTGGAGGCTAGTACGGTTTGTCATGGACCTAAGCCTCTCGGCCATACAGGGGTCGTGGTGTCTAGAGAGGTGGCGGGGGTGACCATGGAGCATGCGTACATTGCATGATGCGCGGTGCATCTTTGTAGATATATTTGCATACATGCCTAGTAGATACTAGTTGCATGTGTTTGTGGTATGTTGCATTTGTTTGCGATATGATTGTTGCATATGGTTGTCATGCTGCATACATGTCATTTATTTTACATGTATTTGCAGTCGTATTTATATTGCACAGGTGTCACGGGTATGTCTGTTGCAGATCCAGTGAGGTTACTGATCTTGGTACCTTGCGTCGATTTCAGATTGGGTATGTATTTACCATTATGTCAGTAGTGGTTTGTGCAGTTTGTATGTCAGTTATGATTATGTCGGGTTACTACGTCAGGTATGTTCAGATGCATTGATTATGATAGTATGATCATGTTCTTTGTTTCCCTACTGAGACTGTATACTTTTGATCTCCGTGTTTTGTTTATGGACCATGCACTATCATTTCTATTACCCGCTGAGTTACCTATACTCACCACCGCATGTATACATTTGTGTTTTCAGGTAGCTTGTAGATAGTTGGTGTCGCTCGGAGTATCCTGTCTGCCGGGTCCTACGTCACATCCGAGGACCGTGCTTATTTTCTTTTGTATATTCATTTCTTATTTTTTGGCATTGTATTTGTGTATAGCCATGTGGCTATCCTATGGTTTTGGGATTGTATTTGTGTTTAAGCCGTGCCGGCATGCATTGTATTTATTTGTGTTGTGTGGGCTTTCCTTCGTTTTCCGTTGTGTGTGGGCTCTTTTATATATAACTGCGTGGTTGTGATTGTTTCATTCCAGCCGTGTGGGCTATTATAAGCGTGGTTGTGTATATAAATATTCCACCGCATGTGGTGATGTATTTTCTTGTAGTGATGCTTGATTGTCACCCGATCGGGAGGTCTTGCGGATTTTTGCAGCGAGACTCCTTGGGGGCGTGACAATTTAGTAATATCAGAGCGGGTACGATGCCTGCTTTGTTTTGTTTTGGATTTTCGAGATTTATCTGATACCATTTTTGGTATCAGAGTAGGTACGATACCTATTATTCGTGTTTTGGATTTCGTGATTCAGTTTTCTTGATGTGACTTTTCGGGTTTTGGGACCAGGCAGCAGCAGGACATCTCCAGGCTATAGGAGGTATGTTTAGATATTGTGATCATACATTTCTGTTGGTGTATGTATTGTTGCTCATATAGTTATGATGTGTGTTAGTATTCTCTTGTTAGTACTTGCCTATTTGTTTGTACCATACATTTCATGTGTAGGGTCAATCACTGATCACGGTTGACCTACTGGAGATCAAGGATTTACAGTCTCAGGGGATTTCCTCATATCATACTACTAGTTGGTTGAGAGTTAGAGTCTCATACTAGTCTTGGTTACTATTGGCTAGATGGTGGATGATATCTGTATACCCATGTTGACTCAGTTAGTAGAGTACCGGTTTACTCCTGTTGATGATTGATTTACTTGGTTGACTTGAGTAGTTATGGTTTGACTGATTTACCCTTGTTGACTTGGGTAGTGGTGTATCGATTTACCTTAGTTAGTTTCATCAGTGGATGATTAATTTACTCTTATTGGATCGGTTAGGAGATGATCGATTTATTTTGTTGGTCCGACCAGTAGGGGACTGACTTACTCTATTTTTAGAGATTCCTATCTGTGGGATGTTTCATACTCGGTTAGATATTTTGACTTGTACCGGGGTAGAAAGGACTGAATTGGCAGTATACCAATATCGGCTTAGTCAGTCTGTAGAGGATTGTCGTATCCGATTCCATGGGGACTTTGACTATGGACTGTCTGTACCTGGTAGGATGACTTAGAAGGTACATTCAGATAGGATACCGCACGGTGTGGAAAAGTGTAAAGCTACCTGCTTAACACTTATGAGATACATCCATTACTAGGGTGTATGAGTTGAGGAGTACCTTTGGATATATGATTTGTACTGGCGTAGGAGAGTTGAAGTTAGCTACTTAACCTTTACGTGACCCGGTACCCCGTGAAGGAAGAAGCAGGGAATGCTTTTTGGAAATCAGGTCACCACTTAATGATTTCCTTGAGGTGTTTGGAGAGAGAGTAGTTCTCTACTTCTTTCGTCAGCACGATGGATTTTAAGGTGATGACTAGTAAACTCATCTAACGTTGCTCCATGGGAGATCCTGACTCATAGAGCTGTCGGATGTAGTTAGATATCCTTGATGTACCTAGTGATTTACGACCTGTGATGATACAGAGGTAGGGGTATTAGTTGAGTAATACCTAGGAGTTCTGATCATAACTAGGTATAATTTCATATGATGATCTTTGAGGGGTAGAACGTCGATTGACAGATATTTTGATCAGTTATTTAGTTGTAGCGTTCCTCTATCTTTGTGTTCATTGCTCGATAGCGGAGGTTGCTGAGCCTCAGGGTGGAGCAATCATAGTATGATGGGGTACAAGACAATGGTTAGACGACTCAGCTAACATTGTCTATATCAGGTGGCTCAAGACCTTGACCATGTGATCATTTTACCAGATCTTGTAGTTTATATTTCATATAAGAGGGTTTGACTTTTTATCAGCATTTGTCGAGGGACATATATAGGATGATTATGAGGGTGGTGGAGATATTCTCTTGATGGGTAGACTCTTAGTCAGGAGATTGTATGACCCTTTGATTTTAGGATTGACATTCCTTTACTGTGGATATTTGATTATCAGAAAAGATGAGATGATGAGATTTGGCAGACTTTTGGATACGTTTAGTTTGTTGGTAGTAGGTGTTGAGGGTTGGATGCTTTCGTTTTTCTCTATCATTGTTTAGGAGACTATCTAGTATGATTGATTGATATTGAGGATGATTTTGATTCGTGGATATTGTGAGATCATGTGTGGTGATATGTTGGCTTTTGATGATCTATTAGTGGATATATGACTTGATGATCTATTATTAGTGTTTGATGTTGATAGTGACATGAGGAGTGATATGCCCGTGATATTCAGGGATTCGGTGATTTGTAGTTGGTGATTAGATTACAGACTTGTTGTTGAGGATCTTACGGTTGAGGGTGCTTGTTGTATGGATAATATGAGTCATGAGTGTTACCATTTAGGCATACCGTGCCTAGATGTTTTCATGGACTCAATGTACTGGGTATTCCTAGGGTAATTGGATCCGTTTTCATTGTCTTCATTGATGATGTTATGATCTATTCCTGATCCGAGGTGGTTTACGTACACTATCTTAGCATAGATCTAGAGATGTTTCGACGGGGACATTTATATGCGAAGTTTAGTCGTGCGTATTGTGATTGTCTTCTGCGAGATTCGGACGCGTCTTTAGTAGAGGATATTAGTGGATCCAGGAGTTAGAAGTTGTTATCAGTTGGGAGTAGTCGTAGTCTATACCGGAGACTCGTTGTTCCATTGGTCTGGCTGGATATTACCAGAGATTGATTGAGGGGTTTCTCCAGCATTTATGCAGTTGACCGGATTGTCTAGGAAAAGTGTGAAATTTTCCTGGATAGATGCCTGCGAAATCAGTTTAGATAGCTGCACATATCTTAGTAGTACTTTCTAGTGTAGACGGATTTGCACTCTGCACAGAGGTATCATATCTGGGAGTCAGTGCAGTTCCAATATAGCATGAGCGGAGTAGTCTCGTGCTAGTAGTGAGAATTCTCGTGTAGTGAGAATGAGATTCTTTATTTTCGTGGGAGATCATGAGTGTTCCCGAGTCACTTCTTATCCGGGAGGAGTTACCGCAGGAAACACATTGATATGGATTTGTAATACATGTTGTATAGAGATTTGGAGTGTTCTTATTGGTGGAACGATATGAAGGACATCACGGATTTTATAGCTTGATGTCTAGTATGTCAGCCAGTGGAAGTTGAACATCAGAGATCAGTAGGATTGTTTCAGTAGACTCGTATTTTGGAGTGGAGTTGGGAGCATGTTTTAATGGACCTTGTTGTGTGATTACCCAGACGAGGGGATGTGATGCGATTTGGGTAATCATTAGTTAGTTGACTACTTTGCTCCCTAGCTATCTATTTGTAGGACAGAATCTTTGGATTGAGTAACAGGATTATATTGGAGAGAGATTATCAAATCTTATGGCGTATCTCTGAGTATGGTATTGGATGGAGATCTGCGATTTCACATCATGGTTATGAGCGAGTTTTTAGCAAACTTTGGATTAGGAGTTTCAGTTTAGTGTAGATTTTCATCTCAGACTGATGGATAGTTTGAGCGCCCTATACAACTGTTGGAGGATCTGAGGATAGTGGATTTTGGATTTCAGAGGTAGTTGGTTCGCCCACAGTTGGTTAGGAAATAGTGTAGAAGTAGCGAGAGTAGGGTGAGTTCATAGCCCACAGAGTCATCCTTTAGGGTGCAGATTTGTTTATGATATTTGGATGGAGTGGTATAGGAGTATGTTGCTTGGTGGTTACCCTTGGATGAGGATTCCTGAGTTGACCAGTAAATTTGGGAACCAAATTTCTATTGGTGGGGGAGAATGTAAGATATCGTAAAATAAATAATAAATTTTATTGGACGAAAAATCTTATTGGATTTTTCAGAAATATTTAGAGATTTTTCGGGATTTAAACGGAGTCTGTATGACCCGTTTTGAGGGGATGAATTCGGGGTATAGTAGAAGCCTGTTTGGGATACCCGTTTAAGAGAGAAAATGTTTTATTTATAAATTCATTTTCTTATTATTCTTCCCCAACCCAAATCGCCGATTCCCGACCCTCTCTTCCTCGATCTCGCGCCCGAAACCTCTCTCTCCCTCTCCGGCGATTTCTCGCCTCACCGACGCCGAGCTCACGATCGCCGGCAATCTTCCTTCGGGTGAGGCTAGGGCAAGGCTCCGTTGGCTCCTCTTGCGATCCTTTTTCCTCCTTTCTCGCGCGCGGGCGCTTGACACCGACGGAGAGCTCCCTCTGCCATGGTTCCGTCCTTGTCGAGTCGCCTGAGGAAGAGTTGCCGGATCTTGACGGCTCCGACCATCTCCGACGATGCGATCCTCTCTTAGGCTGTGCTTGTGCGCGTGCGGCAGCGACTCGGCGGAGCTAGGGCACGGCGAGGAGAAGTGATTCGCCTTGTTCCCCACTGATCGTGGCCCTTTTGGTTCTCCTCCTCGATCTGGTTACTGGTGGGCATTGCAGATCGTCACCAGCTGAGGTGGATTGTGTGATACCAACTGTAGGTGATCGATTGAGGTAAGCTCTGTCGGAAAGTTTGGTGGATTCAAGAATCTTGTGTAATTTGTTTCCCCTTTGTGATGATCTCACTGATCCGAACTAGGAGGAGGAGTTGGATCAGAATTGTAGATCTTCCCCTGTACCGATCACCGACCTTCTCCAATTCTTGCGGTTGGGTTCTTTGGTAGCTGTTGGGAGAAGAGGTAAGGGTCTGTTGAGGTAAGGTTTGATCTGTTTGTTAATGGTTCGGCTATTCTTTGCTGTACAAACTGAGTTATGGATTGATTCTTGGAAGAATAGGTGTGTGTGCGCCCTTGTAGCTTATGGACAGGGATCTTAGTGCTGTGAGCTACTGGATTTGGTTGCCTTATCTCAAGGTGAGTGTATTTCAGTGATGTACTTCTGATTCTTAGTAGTATGTTACTCAATTAGGGCTTTCTATGGGTTGTGTGGGGTTTTGTATTGCTTAGATTTATGAGTATGGTGATGTGGATTGGTTGAGGTTTGTATTGGGTTGGAATTTGTGGATATGGTGATTGGTTAATGTAGATTGTTATGTGATCATTCTTTGGGTTATTGGATTGATTGTTGGTTGGGTTACTAGATGTGGTGGTTTGGTTAGTTGTTGATGATGATGTTAGGTTGTTGTTGATTTATGATAGATATTTGATTTTATGATAGGTTATTGCGGGTTGATAGCATTATGTGGTGGATTGATATTTAAGGGATGGATTTGTTATTGGATTAAATGATGTGTTGATTTGGGAGATTAATCAGAGATCAGATTTGTTTGGAGTGATCCTAATTGGATTAAGGGATTGAGTTAATTATTTCGGTTAGGGTTTCCCTAATTAGATTGGGAAGTTTATTTAGCTATTTGCTACCTATGTAATTAGCTAAATATATTATGTGTTCGCAGGACTTTATTTCGAGGCGAGCGTCTCGACGTGGGATTGGTTTGTTTGACACGGTCGACAGATAAAGGCGGGTATTTCTTCCTTGCCTCTATGTAGATTTTATTGAGCTTAGTGCATGGTTTTATGAGATGGTTTAGGATGCTTTATCTTATATCGTGTTCGTTTGTTGCTTTCCTGCTTGATACCGATGCTTGACCCTTGTGATGATCTATTTAATTCTTATACAGTCTACACTTTGGATTATCTATACTCTGTGGTATTTGTGTACATGTAGAGTATGTATGGTAGGGATTACTTCGTTGGTGGTATTCATATGAGGCTGGTCCATCCGTATGTCGTGTATACTTCTGTCCGGTGTGATGATTGGAGTTGTGTTGATTGTATGTCTGAGGTTTATACACGTGTTTGATGTGTTTTTACTGGAGGATACATGTTGATTGTACACGTGGGGTTGTGTAGGTGTGTCTGTTGAGGTTATTGGAGATTTTTGGTTGACTATGCATGTGTAGTTATATACGTATGTTTGGTGGGATATATGGAGGTATCATGATGATTATACTCATGTTGTGGGACACTTAGGTGGATTTAGAGTTGCATGGATGATGACGGTGTCCGTATCATGATTATATATATATATCATCATGTTCATCATTCATGTCATACTGACGACTATCGTCTCCCTTGTAGTTGAGAGGGTTGTCAGTCTTTTATAGCCGTCCATTCGGCCACTGATGGAGAGTGGTAGTTTGGAGTGGAGCTAGTCCTGTCGCGCTTACTCAGCTGCTCAGTGTTCTGTCAGCCTCGACCACTCTGGAGTAGTGAGTCTTGAGGGTACAGTGTCAGAGGGCTAGAGATGTGAGTGGTCAGGGACCCTTAGCTATGTAGTTATATAACTACTTAGCTGACCGTCCGCTTCGGCCGCCTATAGCGGTGTTTGTTCTGGAGGCTAGTACGGTTTGTCACGGACCCAAGCCTCTCGGCCATACAGGGGTCGTGGTGTCTAGAGAGGTGGCGGGGGTGACCATGGAGCATGCATGCACATTGGCATTTGATGCGCGGTGCATCTTTGGAGATATATTTGCATACATGCCTAGTAGATACTAGTTGCATGTGTTTGTGGTATGTTGCATTTGTTTGCGATATGATTGTTGCATATGGTTGTCATGCTGCATACATGTCATTTATTTTACATGTATTTGCAGTCGTATTTATATTGCACAGGTGTCACGGGTATGTCTGTTGCAGATCCAGTGAGGTTACTGATCTTGGTACCTTGCGTCGATTTCAGATTGGGTATGTATTTACCATTATGTCAGTAGTGGTTTGTGCAGTTTGTATGTCAGTTATGATTATGTCGGGTTACTACGTCAGGTATGTTCAGATGCATTGATTATGATAGTATGATCATGTTCTTTGTTTCCCTACTGAGACTGTATACTTTTGATCTCCGTGTTTTGTTTATGGACCATGCACTATCATTTCTATTACCCGCTGAGTTACCTATACTCACCACCGCATGTATACATTTGTGTTTTCAGGTAGCTTGTAGATAGTTGGTGTCGCTCGGAGTATCCTGTCTGCCGGGTGCTACGTCACATCCGAGGACCGTGCTTATTTTCTTTTGTATATTCTTTTCTTATTTTTTGGCATTGTATTTGTGTATAGCCATGTGGCTATCCTATGGTTTTGGGATTGTATTTGTGTTTAAGCCGTGCCGGCATGCATTGTATTTATTTGTGTTGTGTGGGCTTTCCTTCGTTTTTCCGCTGTGTTTTGGTACAGCCGTGTGGGCTGTTTTATATATAACTGCGTGGTTGTGATTGTTTCATTCCAGCCGTGTGGGCTGTTATTATAACTGCGTGGTTGTGTATATAAATATTCCAGCCGCATGTGGCTGATGTATTTTGCTTGTAGTGATGCTTCAGATTGTCACCGGTACTGGGGAGGTGCTGCCGGATTTTTGTCTGGCAGAGACTCCTTTGGGGGCGTGACAGATGTAGTAGTGTACAGATTAACAATTCTGATGATGTAGTAGTGTACATATTTTTAAGTTATAGATAAATTTATTTTACAAGTGCAACAACTTGAAAGTCACAAAGATATTGACAAGCACAGGAACCATCATTTCTTATTATGAGATGAAGAGGTTTGTTTAACTTGGGGTTGTTTGTGTTGTATATATACATAGTTGTAAGAAAGAGGATTATGTGTTAAATGATGATATTTCTTATTGAAAAGTTCTATTTATTGATTTTTTTAACAATATATATTATAAATCATCTTTACCTCTAATAAGAGTTTTTTTTTAAATGTTCAGGATTCTGACGAAGAAGGATTATAGAAGTTATCTCTAGATCATGAGGAGTTGATTTTTAGACTTTCTATTGTGTAACTTTTATGGGAATAACAGTTTTTTTCTTATCAAATTAATGATGGATATGTAGATATTTTTATTATTGGATGAATGTTGGATCAATTAATGATTATAGAATTTTATATTATGTATATCATTTTTAATTTATAGAGAATTTTTCTTTTTGTTTTGAAATGATAATTCAATAAATCTGATCTAGATTAATTTGTATAGTAAATATTCTTTTAAGATTATTAATTTTAATCACAAATGTTGCATCTAACAAGTTAAAACATTAGGGACAATAATTTATTGTCTTCACTTCTATTTGAGACAGCACATTACCATCTCAATTTAGTGTCTCTAGTTTTTTCATAGGATAAGACATAACATTTGAGACAAAACAATAGCTGTCTTAAATACTTTTGAGACAATTGAACAACTGTCTCATCACCGTCTTAAATAGCATTTGAGACAGTATAACTGTCTCAATATTTTTTTGAGACGCTTGTATTGGGGACGACTACATTACCGTCTCATCACTGTCTCAAAAATATTTTGAGACACTAAATTTATAATTTAAGACATATTTTGTTGTGTCTCAAAAGCTTAGTTTTCTAGTAGTGCATCCTTCTATGTCATAACCAAGTTTCTTCTTTTTGTGTTAAATAGCACTTAATGGAAGAAGTGGTTAAGTTGATGGCATAGATGTTGTCTTTTCTAAAACCTTTTAGGCTTATGGTAGGATTATCTAGATGTTTGATTAAACACTCTGTGGATAGAAATTTAACCTTATACCTAGTATCACACAATTGACTTATACTTAGAAGATTATATTTAAAATTTTCAACAAGTAAAACATTTGTAATTATAAAGTCTATTTTTAATTCAATATTACCTATACCAATTACCTTGAGTTTGCCGTTGTTTCCAAAGGCAACTGTTCCTAAGCTTTTGTAAGTGAGTTGAGTGAACTTGGTGTGATCTCCAGTCATATGTTTGGAGCAACCACTGTCCAAAATCCACTTGGTTTCCTACAGTAAGTGGGATTTAACGTTAGTCTTTTTATTTTTGAGCAGGCACTATTTAAGTTAAGTTTTAAAATTAAAGTGAGTTTTAAGTTTGAAATTGAAATTTTGAAATTAATTTTTAAGTTTAAAATTAAAATTTTGAAATTAATTTTTAAGTTTAAAATTAAAATTTTGAACTTAATTTTTAAGTTTAAAATTAAAATTTTGAAATTAATTTTTAAGTTTAAAATGAAATTAATTTTTAAGTTTAAAATTAAAATTTTGAAATTAATTTTTAAGTTTAAAATTAAAATTTTGAAATTAATTTTTAAGTTTAAAATGAAATTAAATTTTAAGTTTAAAATTAAAATTTTGAAATTAATTTTTAAGTTTAAAATTAAAATTTTGAAATTAATTTTTAAGTTTAAAATTAAAATTTTGAAATTAATTTTTAAGTTTAAAATTAAAATTTTGAAATTAATTTTAAGTTTAAGATTAAAATTTTGGAATTAATTTTTTGAGTTTAAAATTTTGAAATTAATTTTTAAAAATTAAAATTTTGAAATTAATTTTTAAAAATTAAAATTTTGAAATTAATTTTTTAAGTTTAAAATTTTGAAATTAATTTTTAAGTTTAAAATTTTGAAACTTTGAAATTAATTTTTAAGTTTAAAATTAAAATTTTGAAATTAATTTTTAAGTTTAAAATTAAAATTTTGAAATTAATTTCTAAGTTTAAAATTAAAATTTTGAAATTAATTTTTAAGTTTAAGATTAAAATTTTGAAATTAATTTTTTAAGTTTAAAATTTTGAAATTAATTTTTAGGTTTAAAATTAAAATTTTGGAATTAATTTTTAAGTTTAAGATTAAAATTTTGAAATTAATTTTTTAAGTTTAAAATTTTGAAATTAATTTTTAAGTTTAAAATTAAAATTTTGAAATTAATTTTAAAAGTTTAAAATTTTGAAATTAATTTTTAAGTTTAAAATTAAAATTTTGAAATTAATTTTTTTAAGTTTAAAATTTTGAAATTAATTTTTAAGTTTAAAATTAAAATTTTGGAATTAATTTTTTGAGTTAACAAATTTAAGCCTTATTCATCTCACCCGATCTATATTATCAATCAGGGAATCCTATGATTTTGTGAGATGAAATTAGATTTTTAATTATGGAGTTTTGGTTTAACTTGTGTTATATTCAGATTTAGCTTTGGTCTCCACAGATAGGCATTCCTCGGATAAACTTCTAAGCTTGGTGAGTCACATGGACGTCATTAGTAGTAACCAACATTTCGAGGTTTTCCGAATAGTCCTATCCACGGAGCTTAGTACTAAATCTTGGTCTAACTGGTTAGGATTCATTTAAGGTTAGCTTCGGTCAGTTCCACTTGGCCAAATGCACCAGATCGAAACCATATCTTTCTAGACATGCGATGCCCAAGTTTCCCTAACGTACTATCATCCAAAAACTTCACCAGTACCATGATTCAAGTTAAACTTGGTCTCTAATCCTAATTACCCTTCCGGGTTAGTTTGTTTTAGGTTACCCTGTCGGGTAAGTTAGTTTTAGAGGTGCCAGCTATTCTGGAGCCTCCCCCTGAATTATTGGCCAATAATTTAAATTTTGGATTTAGGTTTGTGTCAATTCCTTTTATAGTTATGGTTAACTTTGTGAGATCTCGGAAAATTTAATTAATAGGGTTATTTGGAAAATAGCCTTATAGAATTTTTTCGGAATTTTTAGAAATTTTCTGGGAATTTTTCGGAACTCGTACGGAGGGTTTTGAGGGGATCGTTCGGTAGGCGCGGAATAAGCCTGTTTGGGATACCCGTTTAAGTGAGGAAAAGTTTTAAATATAAATACTTTTCTTTTTTCTTATTCTTCCCCTAAACCCATAGCCGAACGCGAACTGATCTCTTCCCCGACTCTTCTCTTCTTCCTCTGTTCTCCCTCTCTCTCGCGGACGACTCGGCGCCGAGGTCAGAGGAGCTTATCGCCGGAGCTTGCCGGCGATCGAACCAGGAGGTTCGAATCATCCTGACCTACTCTTCTCAAATCTTCGGCTGAGGAGTCTGCTCCGGTGGTGCCTGCGGCCGAACGGGGATTCCTTGGTGGCTAGGGCACGGTGAGAAGTCAGATTCACGTCGTCTCTCAATTAATTGACCTCGCTTTCCCTCTCCTCGCACTGCTCACAGTGCGATCCATCTCTTCCTTGGCCGGATCTGGATCGAGCCGTGCCACCCGATCGCCGGCGTGGAAGGGGCGATTAGGGCTTCAAAGGTAAGCAATCGAACCTTCTGTTGCGTTCTTGTTTCAATCCATGCCTTAGATCCATCGCCGGAGCTTTGCCCTTTGGATCTTTGGTGCTAGATTTTTATCCTATCAGATCTTGATCCTCATTCTTTTTGTGGATGAATTAGGTCACAGATTGGAGGGGTTCCGTGAGGTTGTTCTTGAGTTGTCGGGCAGAGTCTAGGAGGTTTGCACTCTATCAGTGATCTCCTCAACTTGATCGGATTGTCAAGATAGTTTCCAGTGAGGATCTGTTCCGAGGCTTGAAATGGTGTTGTGGGTTGCTCACTGATCCAGTAGCTCATTCAGCAGGACCTCCTTTCGGCAGCACTCTTGTTGGCAGAGCTTGAGGTATTGTGTATTAATTGATACATGTTCTAGGGGAATTAGGTTTAATGTTGATGAAGTAGATTCATGTATTGGATTAGAAAGGCATTGGATTAATCCCTGATTAGTTGATACATGATGTGTACATTTGAATTAAGGATTTTATTGATTGTGACTAGATTTACTTGCCTAGATTAATCTAATGGAATAATTAGGGTTAAGACATTTAACCCTAGTCAACTATTAGATTTAATCTAAGTTTAGATTTCTAACCTATTGGTGATTAGGGATTATGTAACTAATCCTAATTGACCGTTAGATTTAATTAGGTAGGTTGAGATTGTATGAATTAGAGTTTTGCCCTAATTTAGTTTTAGGGATTTTATTTAGCTATTCCTTTGGATTTAGCTAAATAAAATATATATTGTTTGTTTGACACAGGACTCTGATTCGAGACAGGCGTCTCGGCCTTGGATTGCTTGATCGTACCTTCTATTTGAGGCGGGTACCCTCTGACTTATCTTTTGATAATGTCTTATGATATGTGCAGTTTATATATGTTTACTAGTAATTGGTAGATCTTTCTCTTCTCTGGTTATAGTTTATTCTATACCTGTAGGCGATTATTAGCGATTGGTAGTTAGCATATTCCCTGGTTTAGTTACTTGATACTTGATACATGTTGCTACGATTAGCATCTATACCTTAGTCTAGCATGCTTTTCCTTCTTGCTATGCTTATCTGTGTTCATAGAGATGCATATCTATAGTGCTCTACTCTACTGGATTAGTTGCTTTACATGTGTGATACATGTTCTTGGATTCATGATACTTACATCATTGTTATATGTGATGTCTTTGGATTTATGCTGTTTATATCATGGTTATATATATGCGTTTACCTTTTGGGCACACACATATGGAGGAGGCTATGTTCGGTATGACATCTGTAGCATCATGCACCATCTGCATGATTGCATCTCTGAGCGATTAGCGACTCCATTATTGTTGAGCTCGTCGGCTACATAGGCCTGCACACAACGTGTTTCATTGCATGGGTAGTGGCACAGCACTCAGGGTGTGTATGGCAGTAGCTCTGTAGTGCTCCATGGTCCGCTCATGGGTAGTGTGTTGCAGGTGGTAGCAGACAGGGATCCCTCCCGTCATCGCGTACTGGGAGTTGAGAGTATTGCGCTCCCTCACTATGTTTGAGGTAGGAGGATAGGTGTACTCGGACAACATCCGTCCACTCGGTCACTCTTGAGGGGTGATGAGTGCAGTTGTCATGACCCTACCCACTCGGTCTCACCATTGTGTGTGAGATGGGTGACTTGACAGGGGTGACCATGTCATATTGCATCATATGCACGGATTGCATTCGTTATGATTGATGCATTTTGGTGATTGCATATGATTGACATGCATACAGGATACATGCTTTTGCTCTGACTAGCTTTGTCTGTGTATGTCCACAGTTATTTGTCCAAGCCTCGCAGGTGAGTACAGTTTATTTCAGTATCGCATTTCTTGTTATTTGTGCAGTAGACTGTGTTACATGCCTATTGTTGGTTACTGCATTTTATTCAGCTATGCATATGTGTTATACTGATAGGAGACTGTACTATAGGCTTTATGGTTTAGGAGGCTGTATCTTAGGATATTACTGGTAGTTATATATTGCTGTACATGTCTATTGGATTACCAGCTGAGTTCATTGAACTCACCCCGTATTTATTACCATTTCAGGTTGAGGCCGTCGGGGAGATTCCAGTCGCTAGCCCCTTTATCGCGAGGATTTTCCTATTGTCGGGATATGTTTTTGTTTTTGGCATCTTATATACTTGCGATGTGGAACTTTTGTATTGTGGACTTTATGACGAACATTTGGGTTTACTACTTTTAGTTTTCCGCTGCGGATATCTTCATTTCTTCGTAGATTTGTTTTCTTCGTTGTAGTGGAGTATGGGGTTTACATATATCTTCGAGGATTCTATATCGTTCTTTCTTTATATACCTGCGTGGATTGTTCATATTACATCTGTGTGGAATGTTGAATATAACTGCGTGGATTGTTTATTATTTGTGTGTATTGTTCCGGCCGTGTGTGGCCGAGGTATAGAGATATATGTATACTGAGCTTCATATTGTCCGCCGTACAGGGGAGATGCTGCCGAAATTTCTTCGGACAGGGACTACCTGGGGGCGTGACAATTTATTTGGTATCAGAGCTAAATTTTTGATTTAGCTTGGATATTTCGGTATTCCGGATTTGTACAGATTTTCATCGATTTTCTCGTTTCGGAATTCCGAGGCATTTTGACGGGGTTTTATTGGTTCTATTTGGGGCTAAGCAGCGATAGGATATCTCCAGACGGCACATAGGTAATTTAGGTAATTTTTCAGTTCTTATACCTGTAGTGATATCTGGGTAACATTTTCTTTACAGATATGCCACCTACACGTGTACCGGCACCGAGACGTGGACGACCACGTAAGAGGCCGTTAGATTCTCTTGAGACAGAGTCTTCAGAGAGGTCTGTTAGGGTTGTGCCTGGCCGTCAGGGGCAGACTCCTCAGGTCATTGTGGGTACGGGTGCTTATCAGACCCCGATAGCTCCGACTTCCGAGGTACCTACCTCGACTGTACCACCAGTGGTACCACCGTCGGCATATTCAGCACCTCCCCCAGCAGTAGTACCCGCAGTATACCCGGCAGCTGCGCCGGTTACTGCATACCCGGCACCCGCACCAGTAGTACCGGTTACTTCTTACCCGGTACCGCCCATCGTACCTTTAGTCGTCCCTACTTATGCCTACTCTGTAGTTCCACTAGTGGTTCCTACCCTGTTTATGTGGCAGCACCAGTAGTACCTCCTCCGACTTATCCAGTAGTACCACCCATAGGATCAGCTCCAGTGGTTCTGTCCAGTCCCGTAGCGATATCTACGAATATGGTTGCGGCACTGGCACGGATCCCAGCCTTGGCGGAGTTGGTGAAAAGCCAATTCACGCTATTTCGCGGGGAGACTGATCCGAGCGTGGCTCAATCTTGGATAGAGTCTATGGAGCGGACATTCTTTACATGGCTGCTCCGAGTGGGAGAAGGTGAAATGGTGCTTACCACTTACGAGACGGGGCAGAGATCTGGTGGGACACGCGCTCGATTATAGGCGAGCAACATATTACATGGGCGAGATTTAGGGAGACATTCGAGAGTCAGTATTTTCCCCGGGCGTATCAGATGACACGTCGGCAGGATTTTCTGAGTCTTCGATAGAATAACCGCTCAGTGATGGAGTATAATGCCGAATTTAATCGGTTGGCCAGATTCTGTCCTGAGTTAGTTGTCGAGGATAGATCTCGTATGCTCCAGTTTATCCAGGGACTGGACAGGCATCTTCAGGTGAAGATTGCCGATTTTGGTAGTTCATCATACACAGAGGTACTGGATAGGGCTCTTACGATTGAGTTTGCTCATCAGAGAGTGAATGTAGACAAAAAGAGGAAGTAGACTGATCGGACTTCCAGACAGACCCAGCAGCCACAGACTACGGGACAGCAGCAGAGCAGTCGCACTCAGACGGGTCAGGGTACTTCTGGGTCATCGGGACGACCCTAGAGGTCAGGACAATCTTCATCTGGACGTTCCCGGTCTTCTAAGAAGAACCGGAAACAGTCCACCGGTGACACTGCACCCGATGCGGATCACGAGATCACATCACCTCTGCAGGCACCATGAGACAGTCAGTTTGCTATTATTGTAAACTGCTTGGGCACGTGAACCGAGACTGTTCACTGAAGGCTCAGCATGTAGCTTCCGGGATTTCTGTTCCGGGAGGACAGTTTGGGTCAGTCCGGGACTCAGCGAGGTGGGCCGAAAGCTCAATCTTTGCATCGTCAGCAGAGGACAGCTTCCTCTGTAGCAGCTACATATGGTATGCACAGTCAGGAACATTCCGATGTCCTTGTGGAGAACTCCACGGTATTCTGCCCTAGTGTTCTCCTGTACTATTCGTCAAGAAGAAGGATGGTACCCTGAGGTTGTGCATCGATTATAGGCAGCTGAATGCAGTGACTATCAGAAATAAGTACCCCTTGCCACGGATTGAGGATTTATTTGATCAGCTCAGAGATACATCAGTGTATTCTAAGATTGATCTGCGGTCTGGATATCATCAGCGGAGAGTTAGAGATTCTGATATTCAGAAGACAACATTTCGCACCAGATACGGACATTACGAGTTTTTGGTAATGCCATTTGGGCTTACCAATGCTCCAGCAGTATTTATGGATTTGATGAACCGTATCTTTTTGGAGTATCTGGATCAGTTTGTGATTGTATTTATCGATGACATATTGATCTATTCACGTTCCGAGGAGGAACATGCGCAGCACCTTCGCATAGTCTTGGAGACTCTTCGACGACATCATCTGTATGCGAAGTTCAGCAAATGTGCATGTTGGCTTCCCTCAGTTAGTTTTCTAGGACATGTGGTTTCTAGCTGAGGTATTTCGGTAGATCCACAGAAGATTGGGGCTATCACTAGCTGGGAGCAGCCGAAGTCAGTCCAGGAGATCCGCAGTTTCTTGGGACTGGCTGGATATTATAGATGATTCGTAGAGGGTTTCTCCAGTATTGCTATGTCGTTGGCACGTCTGACTAGGAAAGGCGTGAAGTTCACGTGGTTAGAGGCTTGCGAGACCAGCTTCCAGGAGCTGAAGAGGTGATTAGTATCAGCACCAGTCTTGGTTTTACCTTCTGGTGATGACGGATTCGTACTTTACACAGACGCATCTCTTCAGGGCTTGGGCGCTGTTTTGATGCAGCACGGTAGGGTAGTCTCCTATGCTTCTCGTCAGTTGAAGGAGCATGAGAAGAACTACCCAGTACATGATTTAGAGCTAGCCGCTATTATCTTTGCTTTGAAGATTTGGCGACATCATCTTTATGGTATTACTTTTGAGATTCTTACTGATCATAAGAGTCTCAAATATATTTTCACCCAGAAGGAACTCAATCTCCGACAGAGGAGATGGATGGAGTTCCTGAAGGATTATGATTGTACTATTAGCTACCATCGGGGTAAAGCTAATGTGGTTGTTGATGCCTTGAGGGAAGTCGAGGGACTTTAGCTTGTCATCGAGTTACTGTCATGGACTTGATTCAGGGATTCGCGAGTTGGGCCTTGAGGAGCAGGGACACAGAGCAAGGTATTCTTGTTACCATGGTTGCTCGATCGTCGATCGGGATGAGGATTCGAGAGGCCCGGAGATCGACATTCTGATTCATTAGCGACGGATAGCTTCGGACGATGACCGAGTTTACGAGATAGCGAGGTATTGTTTATTTCGAGGCGATTATGTGTACCTCGGTCTCACCCGGTCATGGAGGAGTTACTTGAGGCTCATCGTTCTAGATTTGCTATCCACCGGTGGGACCCGTATGTATCGTGATTTGAGGCGTTCCTATTGGTGGAGCGGTATGAAGAAAGACATCAGATTTTGTAGCTAGATGTCTTGTCATCCGGCCAGTGAAGGCCGAGCACCGAGACTGCTGGATTACTTGAGTATCCCTATTCCGGTGGAAGTGGGAGCACATTACTATGGATTTCGTGGTTGGGTTGCCTAGGACTCGTCGAGGCCATGATGCGATTGGGTAATCGTTGATCGATTAACCAAATCCACTTACTTAGCGATCCGGAAGACCGATTCTCCGGATCGATTAGCGGAGTTATACTGTCGGAGATTATCAGATTGCATGGAGTTCCGTTGAGCATTATATCGATAGAGACCCACAGTTCACGTCCGATTCAGCGATCTGCGGCGGGCCTTGGGCACAACCCGTTTGATGCGGCATTCCATCCGCGAGCGGATGGGCGATCGAGCGGACTATTCGAGACATTGGAGGACTTCGAGGTCTTGTGTCATGGACTTGGAGGCGGTTGGGAGGACCACCTGCCATTAGTGGAGTTCGCCTACAACAACAGCTATCATTCGGCTATCCAGATGGCACCATTTGAGGCGTTGTATGGTAGGCCTTGTCGGACACCCATCCTCTGGGAAGAGGTTGGGGAGGCCCAGCTGATAGGACCTCAGCGAGCTCAGCAGGATGCAGAGTTAGTTCGCACTATCAGACGGAGGATGTCAAAGGCTCAGGACCGTCAGAAGAGTTATGCTGATCAGAGACGGAGACCTATGGAGTTCTCCATTGGTGATCACGTATTTCTTAGAGTTTCACCCACGAAAGGGGTGAAGAGATTTGGTCTCCGAGGTAAGCTAGCTCCCCGATATATTGGACCATTCCAGATCTTGGAGAGGATTGGAGCAGTAGCTTACCGTCTGGCGCTACCACCATCTCTAGCCGGCATTCATGATGTGTTCCATGTATCTATGCTGAGGAGATACGTATCCGATCCGGCACATGTTCTGTCAGATATATCTGTTCCTATTCAGCCTGATGTTACTTACGAGGAGATTCCGGTACGGATTCTGGACCGTAGAGAGCGTCAGCTGCGGAACAAGACTGTTTGACTGGTTAAAGTCGGATGGCAGCATCATTCTGACGAGGAGGCTACGTGGGAGCTGGAGGATATGATCCGAGCTCGATACCCTCATCTTTTTACTTGAGGTATGTGGGTTAGAGTTCCTTTCAGCATTTATACTGTTTGGTTATATTTTAGTGTTTGCTGTTAGTATAGCGAAATTTGGGGACCAAATTTTTATTAGTAGGGGAGGATGTGAGATCTCGGAAAATTTAATTAATAGGGTTATTTGGAAAATAGCCTTATAGAATTTTTTCGGAATTTTTAGAAATTTTCTAGGAATTTTTCGGAACTCGTACGGAGGGTTTTGAGGGGATCGTTCGGTAGGCGCGGAATAAGCCTGTTTGGGATACCCGTTTAAGTGAGGAAAAGTTTTAAATATAAATACTTTTCTTTTTTCTTATTCTTCCCCTAAACCCATAGCCGAACGCGAACTGATCTCTTCCCCGACTCTTCTCTTCTTCCTCTGTTCTCCCTCTCTCTCGCGGACGACTCGGCGCCGAGGTCAGAGGAGCTTATCGCCGGAGCTTGCCGGCCATCGAACCAGGAGGTTCGAATCATCCTGACCTACTCTTCTCAAATCTTCGGCTGAGGAGTCTGCTCCGGTGGTGCCTGCGGCCGAACGGGGATTCCTTGGTGGCTAGGGCACGGTGAGAAGCCAGATTCACGTCGTCTCTCAATTAATTGACCTCGCTTTCCCTCTCCTCGCACTGCTCACAGTGCGATCCATCTCTTCCTTGGCCGGATCTGGATCGAGCCGTGCCACCCGATCGCCGGCGTGGAAGGGGCGATTAGGGCTTCAAAGGTAAGCAATCGAACCTTCTGTTGCGTTCTTGTTTCAATCCATGCCTTAGATCCATCGCCGGAGCTTTGCCCTTTGGATCTTTGGTGCTAGATTTTTATCCTATCAGATCTTGATCCTCATTCTTTTTGTGGCTGAATTTGGTCACAGATTGGAGGGGTTCCGTGAGGTTGTTCTTGAGTTGTCGGGCAGAGTCTAGGAGGTTTGCACTCTATCAGTGATCTCCTCAACTTGATCGGATTGTCAAGATAGTTTCCAGTGAGGATCTGTTCCGAGGCTTGAAATGGTGTTGTGGGTTGCTCACTGATCCAGTAGCTCATTCAGCAGGACCTCCTTTCGGCAGCACTCTTGTTGGCGGAGCTTGAGGTATTGTGTATTAATTGATACATGTTCTAGGGGAATTAGGTTTAATGTTGATGAAGTAGATTCATGTATTGGATTAGAAAGGCATTGGATTAATCCCTGATTAGTTGATACATGATGTGTACATTTGAATTAAGGATTTTATTGATTGTGACTAGATTTACTTGCCTAGATTAATCTAATGGAATAATTAGGGTTAAGACATTTAACCCTAGTCAACTATTAGATTTAATCTAAGTTTAGATTTCTAACCTATTGGTGATTAGGGATTAGGTAACTAATCCTAATTGACCGTTAGATTTAATTAGGTAGGTTGAGATTGTATGAATTAGAGTTTTGCCCTAATTTAGTTTTAGGGATTTTATTTAGCTATTCCTTTGGATTTAGCTAAATAAAATATATATTGTTTGTTTGACACAGGACTCTGATTCGAGACAGGCGTCTCGGCCTTGGATTGCTTGATCGTACCTTCTATTTGAGGCGGGTACCCTCTGACTTATCTTTTGATAATGTCTTATGATATGTGCAGTTTATATATGTTTACTAGTAATTGGTAGATCTTTCTCTTCTCTGGTTATAGTTTATTCTATACCTGTAGGCGATTATTAGCGATTGGTAGTTAGCATATTCCCTGGTTTAGTTACTTGATACTTGATACATGTTGCTACGATTAGCATCTATACCTTAGTCTAACATGCTTTTCCTTCTTGCTATGCTTATCTGTGTTCATAGAGATGCATATCTATAGTGCTCTACTCTACTGGATTAGTTGCTTTACATGTGTGATACATGTTCTTGGATTCATGATACTTACATCATTGTTATATGTGATGTCTTTGGATTTATGCTGTTTATATCATGGTTATATATATGCGTTTACCTTTTGGGCACACACATATATGGAGGAGGCTATGTTCAGGTATGACATACTGTAGCATCATGCACCATCCTGCATGATTGCATCTTTGAGCGATTGACGACTCCATTATTGTTGAGCTCGTCGGCTACATAGGCTGCACACAACATGTTTCCTTGCATGGGTAGTGGCACACCGGTGTGTATGGCGATAGCTGTAGTGCTCATTGTCCGCTCATGGGTAGTGTGCTGCGTGGTAGCGACGAGGATCCCTCCCGTCATCGCGTCTGGGAGTTGAGAGCATTGCGCTCCCTCACTATGTTTGAGGTAGGAGGATAGGTGTACTCGGACAACATCCCGTCCACTCGGTCACTCGATGATGGCAGAGTGCACGGTGTCACACCCCTACCCACTCGGTCTCACCATTGTGTGTGAGATGGTCGATTGGTCTGGGGTGACCATGTCATATTGCATCATATGCACGGATTGCATTCGTTATGATTGATGCATTTTGGTGATTGCATATGATTGACATGCATACAGGATACATGCTTTTGCTCTGACTAGCTTTGTCTGTGTATGTCCACAGTTATTTGTCCAAGCCTCGCAGGTGAGTACAGTTTATTTCAGTATCGCATTTCTTGTTATTTGTGCAGTAGACTGTGTTACATGCCTATTGTTGGTTACTGCATTTTATTCAGCTATGCATATGTGTTATACTGATAGGAGACTGTACTATAGGCTTTATGGTTTAGGAGGCTGTACCTTAGGATATTACTGGTAGTTATATATTGCTGTACATGTCTATTGGATTACCAGCTGAGTTCATTGAACTCACCCCGTATTTATTACCATTTCAGGTTGAGGCCGTCGGGGAGATTCCAGTCGCTAGCCCCTTTATCGCGAGGATTTTCCTATTGTCGGGATATGTTTTTGTTTTTGGCGTCTTATATACTTGCGATGTGGAACTTTTGTATTGTGGACTTTATGACGAACATTTGGGTTTACTACTTTTAGTTTTCCGCTGCGGATATCTTCATTTCTTCGTAGATTTGTTTTCTTCGTTGTAGTGGAGTAGGGGGTTTACATATATCTTCGAGGATTCTATATCGTTCTTTCTTTATATACCTGCGTGGATTGTTCATATTACATCTGTGTGGAATGTTGAATATAACTGCGTGGATTGTTTATTATTTGTGTGTATTGTTCCGGCCGTGTGTGGCCGAGGTATAGAGATATATGTATACTGAGCTTCATATTGTCCGCCGTACAGGGGAGATGCTGCCGAAATTTCTTCGGACAGGGACTACCTGGGGGCGTGACAAACTTGGTGATAATTTTGTTGATTTTTAAAGTGTTTAAATTTTGAATTTGATTTAGGTTTGTATTTTGGATTTTGGTTTAGTTTATTCAATTTTATATAATGTATTTTTTCTTTAGGTATATAATATTGATTAAGTCCTATTTGCGTGGTTAAGCACACTTTCGGAACCCAAGCTAGATTGGTTGATTTGTATTGGGTTATTAATGATTTGAAGGTTTTATTTGAATTCGACTTATATCCTAGTCCGGTTTTATTATAGTATGCTTTTTGATTATTTAGGATTAAGTCTAGATTTTTTGATCTTGTCGTGAATTTTTCTAACATCTCTTTTAAATTGTTTATTTCATTTTCTAATGATAAATTCTCCTCCTCAAGTGTTAGATCTTGAGTTGGATTTGAATTTTTTATTTGTTCCTTGAGGTTTTGATTTTCCTCAAGAAGTGATTTGTTTTCATCTTCTAGTTTAATTAATTTACTATTTAAACAGGAAATAATTCTAAAAAAAAAAATTGTTTAAATTAAAATATACCTCATTCGGGCCTTCGGAAACGAGTACGGACTCGTGGCTTGTTTCGGGTTCAGACCCGTCTTCATCTTCCGACTCGTCTTCTGTTTCAGCTTCGCGAGCCATCAGTGCGAGGTGACTCTGATGTTTCTGCTCTTCTTCCTCTGATTCGTCCGAGGAGTCGTCCCATGTTGCTTTAAGGGCCTTCTTTTTGTTTGGCTTCTGTTTGTCGAACTTCAGTTTTGGGCATTCGTTCTTGTAGTGTCCCTTTTTATTGCAGCCGAAGCAAGTCACATTCCTTTGATCTGAGGGAGAACTGATCTTTTGAAGGTCCTTTTTGCTGAAGCTCCTTTTTCTCCTGGTGGACATTTTTCTTACCAAGTTCACCAGGTGTTCTTCGTCTTCGGAGTCTTGGTCGGAATCTTCTTCATATTCAGGTTTGCTCTTCTTTTCTTTGGAGGAACCTGCAAATAAAGCTATACCTTTCTCGGCTCCAGCATTAGTTTGTTCATGTAATTCTAATTCACAGAAAAACTTGTCTAATTTTAACTTAGAAAGATTTTTAGAAATTTTGTAGGCATCTACAATTGATGCCCACAAACTATTACGTGGAAAAGCATTTAATGCGTACCTTATTAAATCTCTATTTTCCATCTGGTGGCCTATCGCATGAAGCCCGTTGAGGATGTCCTTGATCCTCGCGTGAAGCTGATTCGCCGTTTCACCTTCCTGCATTTTTATATTAAAAATTTTATTTAAAAGCAGGTCTCGTTTTGTTACCTTAGCGTCGCTTGTTCCCTCATGTAGCTCGATCAATTTGTCCCACAGCTCTTTAGCGTTTTTGTGTGGACCGACTCTGTTCAGTTCTTCTCTTGTTAGTCCGCACTGTAGAGTGTTGATCGCTTTATTTTCTGTTGACGCCTTTTTCTTCAAATCTGTTGTCCAGTCTTCAGGATCCAGTATATTCCCGGAGGTGTCTGCTGGAATTTTGTACGGTCTCGTAACGCTCATCCACTGGTCGAAGTATGTTTTGAGGTAAACCTCCATGCGCTTCTTCCAGTACGGAAAATCGTCCCCGTTGAAGAGTGGAAGTCATACTGTGCTGAAGCCTTCTTGTTGGGACATCCTGTGCACAAGTAAATAACCAAAAAAAATATCCCAAGACTTGGTCTTGGATTAGTAGTGTGGGAAGAAAAAAATAGTAGAAGAATCTAGATTGGTGTTGCACCAATTTAGATTTAGTTGCAACAAAAAAATATTAAAAAAAATGATAAACCAGTTTGGAATTAAGTGTAAAACCGAAAAAAAAATAAGAAGAAAAAAATTTCACCCCCAGTCTGATTGGTGGTTGCACCAAATCAGAGCGGTACCTGCTCTGATACCACTTGTAGGACCGTTAGATTCGATAGAGGGGGGGTGAATATCGATTCGAAAAACAACGAGTATAAGCGCAGCGGAAAAGTAAAGTAGACACAAGGTTTTTACTTTGTTCGGATCCTGTGATGACTCCTACTCGAAGGCCCGTACTCCTTGATTACTTTCGTTGGGCAATTCACTAGCAATTCAGATAATTACAATTTAAGTACAAAAGATGCTAATGAGAAGAAAAACAAAGTTGTACCGACAGACAAGGAATGTAAAAGAGCGGGACTGTGTCGTCGGAGCTTTGTGAGCGTCGTTGGAGCGCAGAGCAGCAGAGCGAGTAATCTCAGAGTTCTCAGATGCAAAAGTTGATTCTGAAGCTCCTGCCTGGGGCTTCTTTTATATGTTGCTCCGGGCGCCTGGATTCCTTCCGGGCGCCAGGAATGTGACGTAGCTGCTCAAACCGAGATGCTCCACGTGGCGACTCGCAAGTTTGGATGAAGTTTGCCTCCCGGGAGCCCGGATTCCTTCCGGGCGCTCGGACCCTGTTTTCCCGCAGAATCCGTCCTGCAAGACAAACGTTAGTCCGGAGGCAAATTTACCCTGCAACACAGATTGTTAGCAAAAGCAAAGTGAGTATGAATTAGCAAAAATAGTATGACTTAGATTCCGTCTTTCCGAGACCGGAATCTAGTCACGATCTCGACTTAGACATCCAAAATGGATCTAAGCCGGATCAACGCCTAATGTTCCCTTCCCGGGAACGCGTCCTCGCAGTCACTCCCCTCTAGTGACTTACCTCACTTACCTGCCAGACGTCCGGTCAGCCCTTCGACCCGTCTGGACTTCTTGCCAGCTATCCGGTCAGCCCGTCGACCTAGCTGGACTTCTTGCCAAGCGTCCGGTCAGCCCGTCGACCCACTTGGACTTCTCGCCAGCTATCCGGTCAGCCCGTCGACCTAGCTGGACTTCGTGCCAGACATCCAGTCAGTCCGTCGACCTGTGTGGACTTCTCCTGCACACTCGATCAAAGTGTTAGACAACAACAAAACTAACTTAACCTATTTGTCATTCATCAAAACCTAGGTTAGACCGTTAGTGCTACCCGCACCAACAGGCATGACTCGCATGTCTCATAAGATTCAAAATCAAATGAGTCCAGCAAACCATCTTTATGGAGCTGGGATAAGCGACAGTGCCAGGGATAGGTTTGGTTCAAGTCATTTGACTTGAACCTCTTGGTATTTATGTTATAGATAGGGCTTTCGAGGTCTAGAATGTAGAGTCCGTTCATCAGAGGTGCACTACAATAGAACATATCTTTTAAATAAACAGAACAACATTTGTCCTTAATAATAAAAGAGAAACCTTTCTTGTCCAAACAAGAAACTGAAATTATGTTCTTTGTTAATGCAGGCACATAACAATAATCATCCAACTCTAATACAAGCCCAGAGGGCAGAGATAAAAAATAAGTCCCTACAGCAACAGCAGCAACCCGTGCTCCATTGCCTACGCGTAGGTCCACCTCGCCCTTCGCAAATGCCCTGCTATTTCTCAACGCCTGCACATTAGTACAAATGTGAGATGTACATCCGGTATCTAATACCCATGATGAAGAAATAGATAGATTGACTTCTATAACATATATACCTGAAGTGGAAGTCTCACTTCGCTTCTTCTTAAGATCTTCCAGGTACACCTTGCAGTTCCTCTTCCAGTGCCCGGTCTGACCGCAGTGGAAGCAGGTAGCATCCTTGGTGACCCCTCCTTTAGGCTTCAGTGCCTTGCCTTTGCCCTTGGCTTGGGACTTTCCCTTGCGTTTGGGCTTGCCCTTGCCCTTGTGTTTCTGAACCATCAGAACAGAGTGGGGCTTTGCCTTCTTAAGGTTCAGCTCAGCAGTTCTCAACATGCTAAGCATCTCGGACAGTGGCTTGTCAATTTCGTTCATATTGTAGTTTAGAACGAACTGACTATAGCTATCCGGCAAGGATTGTAAGATTAGGTCAGTGGCCAGCTCTTGGCCAAGCGGGAATCCCAACCTCTGTAGGTTTTCTATGTACCCAATCATTTTGAGTACATATGGGCCTACGGGAGCCCCATCTGACATCTTGCACTAAAACAGTGCCCTTGAGATCTCAAATCTCTCATGCCACGCTTGTCCTTGATACAGTTGATGAAGATGTTCAACCATATCGTAAGCGCCCATTAACTCGTGTTGTTTCTGAAGCTCAGAGTTCATGGTCGCGAGCATTAGACAGGACACATCTAATGCGTCATCTTGATGCTTCTTGTAAGCATCTTTGTCAGCTCGCGGGGCATTGGTAGGAGGAGCCTCAGGAATGGACTGCTCCAGAACGTACAGTTTACGTTCCTGGGTGAGAACTATTCTCAAGTTCCTGTACCAGTCCAGAAAATTTTCTCTGTTGAGCTTGTCCTTCTCAAGGACAGAACGTAGGGAGAAGGAGTTCGTATTCGACGTCATGGTTATCTACAACAGAAAAATGTAGAAAATAAATATCATATTCTTTTAAATCATTTAATTAGGCCTTTAACTAAATGATGCTCCCACTGAATTCTATAATTCATGTGGGACAAGATACACATCATACTAACCCTTGAGTTAGCTTTGGCTAATACGCCCAAGATTTAGTATGATCGGTAGGTAACGATTTACCAATTACATCTCTATGCAACTCTTGATTTATAGGATCATTATCCGCAGTTATATTAAAACTTGAGTTACCTTTGGCTAATACGCCCAAGAATTAATATAAATGTGATTTATGTCCTATCTTTCCAACCATTGGAAGAATGCCTATAGTTGTACTCGATCCAACCGAGTTAACTAGGAATACTCAATCTAATTGAGTTTGTATTCGCCCATGCATTGATAAACGGGACCAAGATTGTCCCTCCGTACCCTACCAAGATAATATGTGTTGCTCTGCTTTGGCAGATTCAACAACACATGTGACCGAGGTAGTGATAGATATCACGACACGGTAGGCATTAGAGTTGATGTGATTTAGATCTAATCTAAGCAATGATGCATATCATATACTCAATTTAGATCTAATCTAATCGTGGGGTGCATCATGTGCACGACTTAGATCTAATCTAATCGTTAGGCACTAATTAATTACTTAATCATGCATCGCATATACACAAACAATTAATTAAATTAATTTGTGATTAGTCATGGCCCTACTACGATCTTCTCAAGCCAATGAGAAGATCGGATGGTCAACCTAGGGTCAACATCTTCTCAAGCTCCTTCCCTTGACCACCTTGTGTTGCTCGCGCCCTCCTCGTAACTCCGTCTCGAGTGGACCTTCCACGGCTCCAATTTTGTACATTACAATTTTGAAACTCGAGTTACATTCAAGTCTAAACTAATTTACAACAAGAATAAATAATAGAGAAAAGCACGACGCGCAGGTCGCGAATCAAATGTACAACACGCACAACACAAATAACGGCGCGCAGACCGTAATATGAATTACAACACAAATCCAATCAGATTGGGTCTTTTTGGCCATGACTATCACAAATTATACATAATTCTAAATTATGTAATTTCCATAATTTTCTGTAATTTTAATACTAATATTTACAATTTTTACGAGTAAAATTTCCCGATGGTCCCGTTTAGCGGTTTTCGGGCGCAATCGCGGAACGAATCCCCTTGCGGGGCCAGGGCCAGCGCCCCTACCCGCGATCTAACCATCGCGAGTGTCCCTAATCGATCCTACAGCGCCTTAGTCCGCTGTCCCAAAAATTTTTGGGGGCGAAACCTTGCCGTTTTGGAAAAAACTTCTCGGTAGTCGAAGCCTACAAGTGTCGAAACACTTGTGCTTCGCTTCTACGAGAAAAATACCCATAAAAACTCTAAAAATCAGAAATTTACAGAATGTTATAGTACTAAATTTTTTTCATAAAAACAAAAACTAAACTCGTACAAGCTTCGCACGTGGCTCTGATACCACTGTTGGGTTTTTCGGGCTGCAAAACCGCTTTTCGCGTCGCGGAAACCACGAAACCCCCAGCCACAGATCCGTGTGAAGTAGAAATAAAATAAAAAATACGAGTACGAGTTTCTAATCTAGATCTACACTAAATTTACAAAGAGGAAACCTTTTATACCTTCGATGTGTGCCCTTTTTCGTATCCCGCTCGTCCAAAATTCGCCGGATCTCGAGAGTATCAAAATAGATACTCCTCTATACGTATCCACACGAACACACTAGGTGGAGAAGACCAAACAAAGGTGTGCTAGCACCTAGGTTGTTCGGCCAAGAGAGGAGGAGAGGGAGAGCTTGAGGAGAGAGCTTGAGGAAGAAGAAGATGTAAATGACACTTGAATGAAAAATGAATTCATTCCCTTCACAAAAGTGGCCGGCCACTTTCACAAAAGTGTAACCCCCATTTTGCATTAAGTGGCCATTAAAGAGGGAATTTGTAACCTCCATGAGGTGACACACACATGTGCTAAACATGATGATGTGGCATATCATCATTGGCCACTTAATGCCAAGTCACAAATGATGTGACATAAAGTCAAGTCAAACTTGACTCTTCCTCTTCCTCTCAAGTCAAGTCAAACTTGACTTAATCTCTCTCATGGTTGATCTAATCCAACCATTTAATTCAAGCCAATTTAATATAATGAATCTAATTCATTTAATTAAATTGATTCAATGAGTCATAATCTAAATTAGACTCATTGAACACATGAATCAACTTGAGTCCAACTCAATTAGCCCAATTAGGATTACTCTTAATCCAATTTGATTCATCATATGAATCTAATCCTCTTGGTTCATCATATGAACCTAATCTACATCTAATTGTCCTTAGTGTGTGACCCTATAGGTTCTTGTAACGTTGGCAATGCCCCTAAACCTATTTAGGAGCATAAGTAATGAGCGGTATCTAGCAACACATCATTACTACCCAAGTTACAAGAATGTTGAGATCCAACATCACCTTGTGACTACTAATTGTGACTCCTCACAATATATGACAAGTGTCCTTCTATCCAAGACATCTAGATTGATCAATGTGAGGCATAGACCGTGTCATCCTCTGATCAAACTAAATCTTGAACTCCAAGTAGACTCACTAAATAAAATGAGCTCAATATCTCATATTGACTCATTTGGGCATGGCCATGCACTTCGTGGTCTCACTCTATCAAGAATATCGTGTCGCTCCCGTCATATAGGAGGGATAAATCCCATCTACATCACTCACATCCCTCTGCATAATTCGTTACATACCCAGTAATCGCCTTTATAGTCCACCCAGTTATGGGTGACGTTTGACGAAACCAAAGTACATAACTCCTTATGTAGGGATCCATGGTGACTTCAGGTCCAATGACTAGTAGTCATACTAATAGCCACATGAGAAAGTATATGACACTCATATAACGATCCATGATACTTTCTCATGGTGGGTCATTCAGTATACATTCTCCAATGCATACCCATGTGTCAACTTGATATCTCTATATCCATGACTTGTGAGATCAAGTCATCGAGTTGACCTACATGCTAGTCTTATTGCATTAACATTGTCCCTGAATGTTAATACTCGACTAGGAATGATTAAGAGTAGTGTTCCCTATATCATCTCACTATCGGTTCAACTAACCGATTGATATAGGTGAGAACCTTCACTCAAGGACGATATTATACTTAGTTTATTTGGCACTAATACAAGTAAGTATAATAACCAAAAACAAATGCCTTTATTTATATAAGAATATGATACAACAAGTCCATAATACAATCATCAAATGATTGGCTCTAAGGCTCTAACTAACAATGTGCGCTTTCTCCCAAGTCCTTCATATCGAATTGCTTGGACAACCATACCCTTACTTCCGACAACACTTTGATATTGTTTCCAACTATCAAAAATATTATCTATGTATACTACAAGAAATACCACCACGCTTCCATCACACTTCTTATATACACAAGACTCATCTGGACGGTGAATAAATCCATATGACTGGATTACTTCATTAAACTGGATATTCCAAGACCTTGAAACTTTGCTTCAGTCCATAGACTGATTGAGCTTGCACACAAGATGCTCTTTTCTCTTTGCAATGAACCCTTCTGGTTGCTTTATATGGATATTTTCTTCAAGACTTCCATTAAGGAAAGTTGTCTTGACATCCACTTGTCAAATCTCATAGTCCAATAGATAAAAGAATCTGGATAGACTTGAGCATGGCTACCGGTGAGAAAGTTTCCTTTTTCAACAAGCCTTGCTTTGAAAATTTCCACCTTCCCATCTATCCCTCTTTTCAATAATTTTGAAATTGATTTTTAAAAGATTTTTCAATAATTTTGAAATAGATTTTTAAATAATTTTGAAATTGTTTTTTTTAAAAGATTTTGAAATTGATTTTTAAAAGATTTTTATATAATTTTGAAATTGATTTTTAAAAGATTTTTCAATAATTTTGAAATAGATTTTTAAAAGATTTTTAAATAATTTTTAAATAATTTTCAAATTGATTTTTACAAGATTTTTTAAATAATTTTCAAATTGTTTTTTAAAAGAGTTTTCAGTAATTTTGAAATTGATTTTTTTTTAAAAAAAGATTTTGAAATTGATTTTTAAAAGATTTTTCAGTAATTTTGAAATTGATTTTTAAAATATTTTTCAATATTTTTTAAAGATTTTCCAATAATTTTGAAATTGATTTTTAAAATATTTTTCAATAATTTTAAAATTGATTTTTTTTAAAAAGAGATTTTGAAATTTATTTTAAAAAGAGATTTTGAAATTGATTTTTAAAAGATTTTAAAATTGATTTTTAAAAGATTTTTCAATAATTTTGAAATTGATTTTTAAAAGATTGTTCAATAATTTTGAAATTGATTTTTTTTAAAAAAAAGATTTTGAAATTGATTTTTAAAAGATTTTTCAGTAATTTTGAAATTGATATTTAAAATATTTTTCAATATTTTTGAAAGATTTTCCAATAATTTTGAAATTGATTTTTAAAATATTTTTCAATAATTTTAAAATTGATTTTTTTAAAAAAGATATTTTGAAATTTATTTTAAAAAGAGATTTTCAAATTGATTTTTAAAATATTTTAAAATAATTTTGAAATTTATTTCTAAAAGATTTTGAAATTAATTTTTAAAAGATTTTTTAATAATTTTGAAATTGATTTTCAAAAGATTGTTCAATAATTTTGAAATTGATTTTTAAAAGGTTTTTTAAATAACTTTGAAATTGATTTTAAAAGATTTTTAAATAATTTTGAAATTTTTTTTAAAAAGATTTTTCAATAATTTTGTAATTGATTTTTTTTAAAAAAAATATTTGAAATTGATTTTTAAAAGATTTTTCAGTATTTTTGAAATTGATTTTTAAAACATTTTTCAGTAATTTTGAAATTGATTTTTAAAATATTTTTCAATAATTTTGAAAGAGATTTTTAAATAATTTTGAAATTGATTTTTAAAATATTTTTCAATAATTTTGAAATTAATTTTTGAATGATTTTACAATAATTTTGAAATTCATTTTTAAAATATTTTCAATATTTTTTAAATGATTTTTTTTAAAGATTTTGAAATTGATTTTTAAAAGATTTTTTAATAATTTTGAGATAGATTTTTAAAAGATTTTTATATAATTTTGAAATTGATTTTTTAAAAGATTTTTCAATAATTTTGAAATTGATTTTTAAAAGATTTTTTTATAATTTTGAAATAGATTTTTAAAATATTTTTAAATAATTTTGAAATTGATTTTTAAAAGATTTTTCAATAATTTTGAAATTGATTTTTAAAAGATTTTTCAATAATTTTGAAATTGATTTTTAAAATATTTTTCAATAATTTTAAAATTGATTTTTAAAAAAAAGTGATTTTGAAATTGATTTTTAAAAGAGATTTTGAAATTGATTTTTAAAAGAGATTTTGAAATTGATTTTTAAAAGATTTTTAAATAATTTTGAAATATTTTTAAAAGATTTTTAAATAATTTTGAAATTGATTTTTAAAAGATTTTTCAATAATTTTGAAATTGATTTTTAAAACGTTTTATAAAATACTTTTCAAATTGATTTTTAAAATATTTTTTAAATAATTTTGAAATAGATTTATAAAAGAATTTTCAATAATTTTGAAATTAATTTTTTTTTAAAAAAAATGATTTTGAAATTGATTTTTAAAAGATTTTTAAAATAATTTTGAAATTATTTTTAAAATATTTTTCAATAATTTTGAAATTGATTTTTTTTAAAAAAAAAGATTTTGAAATTGATTTTTTTAAAAAAAAAAGATTTTGAAATTGATTTTTAAAAGATTTTTCAATAATTTTGAAATTTATTTTTAAAATATTTTTCAATAATTTTGAAATAGATTTTTAAATTATTTTGAAACTGATTTTTAAAAGATTTTCCAATAATTTTGAAATTGATTTTTAAAAGATTTTTCAATAATTTTGAAATAGATTTTTAAAAGATTTTTCTATAATTTTGAAATAGATTTTTAAAATATTTTTAAATAATTTTGAAATTGATTTTCAAAAGATTTTTTTAATTATTTTGAAATTGTTTTTTTAAAGATTTTTCAATAATTTTGAAATTGATTTTTTAAAAAAAGATTTTGAAATTGATTTTTGAAAGATTTTTCTATAATTTTGAAATTGATTTTTAAAAGATTTTTCAATAATTTTGAAATAGAATTTAAAAAGATTTTTAAATAATTTTGAAATTGATTTTTAAAAGATTTTTCAATAATTTGGAAATTGATTTTTTAATTATTTTTCAATAATTTTAAAATTTATTTTTTTAAAAAAGAGATTTTGAAATTGATTTTTAAAAGAGATTTTGAAATTGATTTTTTGTAACACCCCAAATTTCATGATTTAGCGTTCTAAAAGATCTTATTAAAATCTAGAAATGTTTTAGAAAAATTCTAGAGATTTTTTAGAATTTATAGAGTATTTTTATGCAATTTTTGGAGGTCGTTTGGTATTTTTACAAAATGAAAGAAGTTTTGACAAAAATATATCCAAGTCAAGGTTTGAACCGAAATCCTCGGGTTATGCAAAGATTCGCTTAACCAACAGACCAGCCGAATGTTTCTTAATTAAACTTACAACGAAATATATTTAAGTTGTAATTGATACAGAAATACCTTAGTTTTAAAAAGGTTGCAGAGAAATGGCTGAGCCGAAGTTCAACCCGGCGACCTGGGGTTTCGGCGGAAACGCAGATAACCAGCTGTGCCAACGAGTTTTGTTAATTAAGGAAAGAACGAATTATATTTAAGGTATAGTTAGTAATAGAAAAACCTAGTTATAAAGGGATTAGGTTTTCTCTCTCGCCGAAAACCCGATTCTTCCTTCCCCTTCTCTCCCGACTACGTTTTTCTTCTCGCGGCGGAAACGAAGAAGCAGGCCTAGGTCTTCACTCCGGCGGTCGGCGAGGGACTCTTTCCGAAAGAGCTTCACGGAATCGGGATCACCTTGGCAAGGAGCGCCGTGAGCACGAGGGAGAAGCTGAGGATCTCCATCGCTCCGGAACCCTAGAGTCTTTCTCTTTCTCGGTTATAAGTCCAAGAAAACGAAGGTAAGTTGCTACTCACCTGCAGTAGGATAGCTCCGAGGTTTACCTTTTATTCCTTTCCTTGTTCCCGAAAGTGTTGAACAAACGAATTCAGAATTTCAGATTTCAAGTCGAGGTTGTTTTGCATCATGTCTCGCATTGCTGTGTTTTTGTGCTTTTGATTGGATTCTATGCTACTTAGTTTCATGCTTTGTGATACTGCAATGCAGTGAATTTGGGTGTTTCAGTGCTAGCGTAAGTATTATGTCGTGGCTCGGTTGTGTATCCCTGAACAGAATAGATTGATTCAACTTCCATGCTAAGTTAACTTGTTGATTGGTGTTGATTTAGGAATTTTCTTACAGGATTAAGACTATGGAATCATTTACTTTTGTACTGTGTGTTCCTATGTATTGACCTTTAGGTATAATTCAGTCAATTTGAACTGGGATTTGATCAAATCCAAATCCAGTCTTTGGGAGCTTTATGTTTGAATTGTTAGATTGTTGATCTAAGTCGTTATGGATGTGGATTGAGGTCATGATATTCTTGATGGTTTATGAAGCACTAAAGGACTGCTAGAACCGCTTAGAGGGAAAGCAAATAAAATGGCACCACACAGACTAGTACCATTATTTTGTTGTGTGCTTATCTATATTGTAGTTAGACTCGGATAGAATTAGGTAAGCAAGTTTTGGTGTTACTGCCGTGAATAACAAGAATGAATCCTGACTGAAATTTGGAGTAGTTGAAGATTTGTTCATTAAATTGGTTTGATGTAAGTTTGGTTTCTATATTTAGGAAGATAATTCCTGTACCGATTATTGAGGTTAGCTTAGTCTAAAGGTGAGAAGTATGTGAGTGATTTAGTTATGCAAGTAATAAGTTCAGAATAGAAGTTTGGTTTAGAAGATGAGAAAAGAGATTTACATGTTGATCAATGCGGATTTTATAAAGTATTAGTGTGTAGATTTTAGTTAAGCTTAAGATGCAGAACTTAGATAAGCTTAGTATGCAGATTTTAGTTAAGTTTAATATGCAGATTTCTGTTTAAACTTGTATGCAGATTTTGTTTAAGCATTGCAGTGTTAGAATTTGTTTAAACATTTCAGTTTTATAAGAAACATTCTTTTATAAGAAAAGTATAAGAAAGATTAAGAAAAGAAATAAAAAGGCCAAGGCCTTAAGTAGATTCCAAAGTCAAGACTTTAGGGATTTTGGCACACAAGGTGCTAAAGAAAATGTCGAGACATTATATATTAGAAGTATTAAAAGATAACAAGTATTTTACTTTTATCAGTGGCACTGTACTGGACTCTCAGTTGTCCTTGGGCTGGGCTCCCATAGTCGTCCCTAGGTTTAGATAACCTAGTAGTAACGGCACGACCGACGGTCGACGACCCGAGGGTCGCCAAATGGGTCGGGTCGTTACAAAAGTAAAAGCAAGTACAGTTGTCGGGTCCAAGAAGAATTTGATTATTATTTTAAAGTATTATAAGTATAAGTTTTTTTTTTGAACAAGTAAAACGAGTTTTACATAAACATAAAGTATTAAAGATTAAGTTTAGAACAAATGAAATAAGGTTCATATAGTTCTAAAAATCAGTAAGTTTAGTTCTTTATTCTACCATGTTTATCTAGTAGATGAGTAGTTTTTCATGTTTACTTATTAGATGAGCAGCATGATTAGCTATTAGAATTACATGAGTAGATTCCTTAGCTTTTCTTTGCTATTAGTTTGACATGAGCAGTTATGTTTATGCTTTATTTCTTTTTAGAGCATATAGTTTCTAGTTCTTTTCGTATACATGCACATCCGTGATTTTGTGAGTTAGATAGCGCTTACTAAGTAAATTTTGCTTATAGATTGCACTTCCTCTTACTGTAGATACAGGAAAGGAAAAGATATAGAAAGAAAGGCGACAAGGAGGTGGTCAAAGGATGTGTGATGCCAGGACTATGGAAGCCTTGAGACTAGGAAGGAGTTTCCTTTAGTTTTCTTTTTCTTTTGCTATGTTAGAAGTATTTGAGACAGTATATGTTATTTTGATGTGATGAGGACATAGTAGATGAATTGTGTTCTTGTGTGATGATTTGTGGTATTGTTTTCTTTTGGTTTTAACACTTATATAACTGCGTGAGAGTTTGTTATCTGTTCCAGCCGCATGTGGCTGTGTATACAGTGTTTGTATATCAGTTTAAGGTCACCGGTACAGGGGAGACTCTGCCGAAATTTTTTCGGTAGGGATTCCTCGTGGTTTTTAATTATACCGGTTAAGTAGAGTTAGTAGTTAAGTAACGGTCACTCTTAGAGAGTAGTAGAGTAGTAAGAAGGGTGGTCGTTACATTTTTCAAAAAAAAATTAAATAATTTTGAAATATTTTTAAAATATTTTTAAATAATTTTGAAATTTATTTTTAAAAGATTTTTCAATAATTTTGAAATTGATTTTTAAAAGATTGTTCAATAATTTTGAAATTGATTTTTGAAAGATTTTCCAATAATTTTGAAATTGATTTTTAAAATATTTTTAAATAATTTTGAAATGATTTTTTTTTAAAGATTTTGAAATTGATTTTTAAAAGACTTTTCAATAATTTTGAAATAGATTTTTAAAATATTTTTAAATAATTTTGAAATTGATTTTTAAAAGATTTTTCAATAATTTTGAAATTGATTTTTAAAATATTTTTAAATAATTTTGAAAAATATTTTTCAATAATTTTGAAATTGATTTTTAAAAGATTTTTCAATAATTTTAAAATTGATTTTTTTAAAAAAGAGATTTTGAAATTGATTTTTAAAAGAGATTTTGAAATTGATTTTTAAAATATTTTTAAATAATTTTGAAATTGATTTTTAAAACATTTTTCAATAATTTTGAAATTGATTTTTAAAATGTTTTTTAAATAATTTTCAAATAGATTTTTAAATAATTTTTAAATTGTTTTTTAAAAGATTTTTCAATAATTTTGAATTTGATTTTTTTTTAAAAAAAAAGATTTTGAAATTGATTTTTAAAAGATTTTTCAATAATTTTGAAATTGATTTTTAAAAGATTTTCAAATAATTTTGAAATTGATTTTTAAAAGATTTAGCAATTGATTTTTTAAAGAGATTTTGAAATTGATTTTTAAATATTATTAAAAGATTTTAAAAAAAATTTGAAATTGTTTTTTAAAAGATTTTTCAATAATTTTGAAATTGATTTTTAAAAGATTTTGAAATTGATTTTTTAAAGAGATTTTGAAATTGATTTTTAAAAGAGATTTTCAAATTGCTTTTTAAATGATTTTTAAATAATTTTGAAATACTTTTAAAAGATTTTTAAATAATTTTGAAAATGATTTTTAAAAGATTTTTCAATAATTTTGAAATTGATTTTTAAAAGATTTTTCAATAATTTTGAAATTGATTTTTCAAATATTTTTTAATAATTTTGAAATTGATTTTTAAAAGGTTTTTTAAATAAATTTCAAATTGATTTTTAAAAGATTTTTTAAATAATTTTGAAATTGTTTTTTAAAGGATTTTTCAATAATTATGAAATTGATATTTTTTTAAAAAAAAAGAATTTCAAATTGATTTTTAAAAGATTTTTCAATATTTTTGAAAGATATTTCAATAATTTTGAAATTGATTTTTAAAAGATTTTTCAATAATTTTGAAATTGATTTTTAAAAGATTTTCCAATAATTTTGAAATTGATTTTTAAAAGTTTTTTCTATAATTTTGAAATTGATTTTTTTTTTAAAGATTTTCAAATTGATTTTTAAAAGATTTTTCAATAATTTTGAAATAGATTTTTAAAAGATTTTTAAATAATTTTGAAATTGATTTTTTTTTAAAAGATTTTGAAATTGATTTTTAAAAGATTTTTATATAATTTTGAAATTGATTTTTAAAAGATTTTTCCATAATTTTGAAATAGATTTTTAAAAGATTTTTAGATAATTTTGAAATTGATTTTTTTTAAAAAATTAATAATATTGAAATTTTTTTTGAAAAGATTTTTCAATAATTTTGAAATTAATTTTTTAAAAAAAGATTTTGAAATTGATTTTTAAAAGATTTTTCTATAATTTTGAAATTGATTTTTAAAAGATTTTTCAATAATTTTGAAATAGATTTTTAAAAGATTTTTAAATTATTTTGAAATTGATTTTTAAAAGATTTTTTGAATAATTTTGAAATTGATTTTTAAATGATTTTTCAATAATTTTGAAATTGATTTTTAAAATATTTTTCAATAATTTTAAAATTGATTTTTTTTTAAAAAGAGATTTTGAAATTGATTTTTAAAAGAGATTTTGAAATATTTTTGAAAGATTTTAAATATTTTTGAAATTAATTTTTAAAAGATTTTTTAATAATTTTGAAATTGATTTTTAATAGATTTTTCAATAATTTTGAAATTGATTTTTAAAAGATTGTTCAATAATTTTGAAATTGATTTTTAAAAGGTTTTTTAAATAATTTTGAAATATTTTTAAATAATTTTGAAATTGATTTTTAAAAGATTTTTCAATAATTTTGAAATTGATTTTCAAAAGATTTTTCAATACTTTTGAAATTGATTTTTAAAAGATTGTTCAATAATTTTGAAATTGATTTTTAAAAGGTTTTTTAAATAATTTTGAAATTGATTGTAAAAGATTTTTTAAATAATTTTGAAATTGATTTTTAAAAAAAAATTCAATAATTTTGAAATTGATTTTTAAAAGATTTTCCAATAATTTTGAAATTGAATTTTAAAAGATTTTTCAATAATTTTGAAATTGATTTTTTTTTAATATTTTGAAATTGATTTTTAAAAGATTTTTCAATAATTTTGAAATAGATTTTTAAAATATTTTTCAATAATTTTGAAATTAATTTTTAAAAGATTTTTCATTAATTTTGAAATTGATTTTTAAAAGGTTTTTAAAATAATTTTCAAATTGATTTTTAAAAGATTTTTGAATAATTTTGAAATTGATTTTTAAAAGGTTTTTAAAATAATTTTCGAATTGATTTTTAAAATATTTTTAAATAATTTTGAAATTATTTTTTAAAAGATTTTTTAATAATTTTGAAATTGATTTTTTTTTGAAAAAAAAATATTTTGAAATTGATTTTTAAAAGATTTTTCAATAATTTTGAAATTGATTTTTAAAAGATTTTGAAATTTTAATTAAGCTTATAGTACAGATTTTTATCTAAGCTTATAGTGCATATTTTAATTAAGTCTATAGTGCAGATTTTAATTAAGCTTATAGTGCAGATTTTTATGTAAGCGTATTGTGCAGATTTTAATTAAGCTTGTAGTGCAAATTTCTTAAAACTTAAAATGCAGATTTCTTTCGAGCAAATTTCTTTAGAGCTTGTAGTGCAGATTTCTTAAGAGCTTATAGTGCAGATTTTTTGTGGAACTTGTAGTGCAGATTTTTGGTGGAATTTATAGTGCAGATTTTTGGTGGAACTTGTAGTGCAGATTTTTGGTGGAACTTATAGTGCAGAATATTGGTGGAACTTATAGTGCAGCTTTTAAAGAAAAAGATTATAGTGCAATTTGATTAAGTATTATAGTGCAGAATTTATGTTTGCATAGTATGCAGAAATAGTGTAGCATAGAATGCAGAACCTTGATTAGTATAGTATGCAGAATTTTGATTAGCATAGTATGCAGATTTTTGTTTATGCATTTCAAAGTTAGAATTTGTTTAAACATTTCAGTTTTTAAAGAAGCATTCTTTTATTAGAGGTATTAACAAGTATAAGAAAGATAAAGAAAATAAAGAAAAAGGCCAAGGCCTTAAGTAGATCCCAAAGTCAAGACTTTAGGGATTTTTGGCACACAAGGTGCTCGTTAAAATGCTGAGGCATTATATATTAGAAGTATTAAAAGATAATAAGTATTTTACTTTTATCAGTGGCACAGTGCTGGACTCTTAGTTGTCCTTGGGTTGGGCTCCCATAGTCGTCCCTATGTTTAGATAACCTAGTAAACCCTACTAGATTCGGGACCAGCTATCTCGGGTCTAGTTAAGGATGCGCGCATAGCAAGTACAGTTGTCGGGCCCATCAGCAATTTGATTATTATTTTTATCTATTATGAAAATAGTTTTCAAAACTTCACAAATCAGTTTTAGATTTATTTTATTCACATGCATATTCGAGTTTTGTGAGTTAGATAGTGCTTACTAAGCAATTTTGCTTATAGTTGCATTTCCTCTTACTGCAGATAAAGGAAAGGAAAAGTTATAGCAAAGGAAGGCGACAAGGAGGTGCGGATGGATGTGTGATACCTGGACTATAGAAGCCTTGGGATTTAGCATAAGAATTTATTAATAAAGAGTTGAGTAGAATGTATTAGATGAGTCATTTAGTCTTCCGCTGCTAGTTAATTGTATGTTTTGAGTTTTTTTAGAGTTTATGTATTGATCTTTACATGTGAACAACTCTAATTAAGTAAAGTTAGTAGTCCAGTAGCGCTCCGCCCTCGCAGACTAGTAGTGAGGAGGGTGGGGTGTTACAGACCTCTATTGTGATAACAATGGGGCTATTACACAGGCTAAGGAACCTCGCTCTTATTAGAGATCCAAACACATACTACGGTGATTCCATCTCATTCGAGAGATCATCGATAGAGGAGATGTGAGGATATGTAGAGTACCAACCGATGCCAACATTGCGGACCCTTTGACCAAGGGTTTGGCACAGAGAAAGCATGATGGTCACACTAGGTCACTGGGTATTCGATATCTCAGTGATTGGCACTAGTGCTAGTGAGAGATTGTTAGTATTAGCCCTAGTACCAATTATGAGATGATTATAAAGGACTCATTTTTGTATCATATTTCATTATTAATAAAAGGTAAAGTTGGTTATTATATTTATTTCAGTTCAGTGTCGATTGAATAAGTATAGTAATGTCCTTGGATAGTAGGTTCTTATCTACAACATATCAATTGGTTGAATTGATAGTGAGATATTGTAGATATACATAGAACACTACCCTTAACTATTCCTAATCAAGCATTAATATACAAGGACAATATTAATACGTTGAGACTAACATGTAGGTCAACGGATGACGTAATCTCACAAGTCATGGATATGAGATATCAGGTTGACACATGGGTATATATTAGAGAATATATATTGAATGACCCGCCATGAGAATATTTCATGGATCATTATGTGAGTGTCATAAACATTCTCATGTGGCTATTGGTATGAATAGTCCTTAGACCTAAAGTCACTACGGTTCCCTACATAAGGAGTTGTGTACTTTGGTATCGGCAAACGTCACCTGTAACAAGGTGGACAATAAAGTTGATCACTGGGTATGCAATGAATTATACGGATGGATGTGAGTGATGTTGATGGAATCTATCCATTCCATATAACGGAAGTGATATCTGTGGGCCCCTTAATTAGTAGGGCACAAGAAAGCATATCTATGCTCAAATGAGCCAATATGAGATATTGAGCTTATTTGATTGAGTGTGTCTACTTAGAGATCAAGAAACATAAAGGTTGATAAGAGGATGACATAGTCTATGCCTCATTGATCAATCTAGATATAAAGGATAGAGGGACCAAGTCATACAAGATAATAGCCACGGACAGGTTAGGTCGGATCTCGACTTTCTCGTCACTTGGGTAGCAATGATGCCTTACTAGATGTCACTCATTGCTTATGTATCTAAATGCTGATTTAGGTACATTGCCAATATTACAAGAACCTATTGGGTCACACACAAAGAACAAGTAGATTTAGAGATAGGTTCATATGATGAATCATTGGATTAAGTTTAATCTGAATTAGACTTATTGAGTTAGACTTAATTGGATCTAATTATTGGATTAAGTCTAATTCAAATTAGACTCAAGTGAATTAGACTTGAGTTAGACTCAAGTGAGGATTAATGGAGATATTCATTGAATTTTGAAATTCAATGAATCATTTCATTCAATTTTGAAATTGAATTTGAAATGAGGAATTTCAACTGTGGTCCTTAATGGAGTGTAAATACTCATTAAGGCTCGTTAATTGAATTAATGCTCATTAAGTATTTTCATTGGATGAAAATACTTAAGTATTTTTTTATCTTCATTTTGGTGTAGATCTTCATTTTCCTTTCCCTTCTCCTCTCTTGGCCGAAACCCCTTCTCTAGGTTGCTAGCACAACCTTAGGTGGTTTCCATCTCCATTTTGTGAGTTTGTGAGATAAACGAATGTTTGTTCGTGTGGATACCGTAGAGGCGCAAACGTGTGATCTTGCTAAGATCTAAGCTGTCTGGAGTCTGTGAGCACGCACCAAAGGTATAAACCTCTTATGATCCTATGTAAAACTTAGTATAATTTCTTTCCCTTCGCATGGATCTTCTGGAGGAACTAGAAATTTTCCGCTATGCATAAGCGTGTTTAGCACCCTAGTTCCTTACAAATATGACTTGACGCGTACCGTTGCGACGGGGATAAAAGTTTATCCCCCTCAAGACGCCTGAAACCCTTCCAAGCCCCCCCCCCCCCAACTAGGGCTATAAATACAACCCTGGTCCCAATAGTTCATAACAACACTTGCGATTGATTCCTATTCAGTTCTGTTATGTAATCTAGTGCTTTAATTGCTGTAAAGAGGCTTCTCTGTCTGAAGGAAAGTTTAGTAAGTGTTCAACTTCCTTGGATTAACAACCTCCTTGGTTATAACAAAGTAAATTGTTTGTGCCTCTTTCTTTCTTTATTTAATTATTTTATTTCTTTTATACAAGTGGTGATTATTAGTAAGCTGTAAAGTTCGAGGAAGGTTTGTTTTTCTTTGCAGGGTTATTCACCCCCCTCTAGTCAGCTGTCATGGGCCCTACAAGTGGTACCAGAGCGGGTTCGCTTTAGGTTAACCACCGAACAAAGCACACAAGATGGCCAGACCGAGTATCAACCCACTGAAGTTTGTGGGGGAATTCGCAAGCTAGAAGAAAAAGATTGAGGTATTTTTTAAAATAGATTTTGAATTATTAATAATTATCAAATATGATTTTGTAGTCCCGAAAGACAAAGAAGAATATCAGTGGACAAAGAAGGAGCAAGTCAACTTCATGGCGAATGATAAAGCAGAGTTTCATTTGCTTCGTGTTTTACCATCTCAAGAAGTCAACTGTATCGGAGCTTATGAGTCAGCCAAGGAGCTCTAAGAGAAATTCCTAGAACTACACAAAGGGGCATCGGAGGCAAAACTAGCAAGACGAGACCTTCTTCAGAACCAGATCAGCAACCTCCGATTAGAAGAAGATTAAACCGTCGCACACCTTCACTCAAGAATCAAGGAGTTCGTCACCGGACTCACGAATCTAGGAGAAAAGCTAACCAATCGAGATTCGCTAAGGTACACACTTAACGCATTTCATAGGACTCCGGAATGGTTGGCCTTAGTAGATGCGCATTTTATCTCTAAGGATTTAGAGGTAAGCACTTTAGAAGAACTATTTTCAACTTTTAAAATTCATAAGTCAAGATGTGCAGGTCTAAGGAAGCAATTAAGGTAAAACATTACCTTAAAAGCTAAGATGGACAAACCAGATTCCGAGAGATGCTTGACGATGATGAAACAATGTTAATGGTAAGGAGATTTAAAAAATTATTTAAATCGAATAAGTTTAATCAAGTGCAGGGTAAGAGAAGAAAAAGAAAGGTAAAATGCTACTACTACAATGAAGAACGACATGTAAAAGACAACTGCCTTAAATTAAAAGGCAAGAACAAGAATAAGGATACAAGCATGGACAAGAGGCTAACCTAGAAAAGGCATAAGAATCTAAAGGCGACGTCGGGCGAAACGTCGTCCGAGTCAGAGATCTAAGCCCTCGCCGAACTTGCGCTAGTGGCAAGTCACCAAGAAGACGAAGGCAAAGTAAGCTCGTTCGAAATGAGCATCAATGAAGGGAGAGCAATATTGGAAGAAAGCAAAACTTCA